>NC_134273.1:73277608-73627608 GCF_031893055.1 Leptodactylus fuscus | reverse complement strand
TCTGGTCCAAAGGGGAATGTTAGTGGCCGTCGTCTGAAGAGACCCTGGAGTATAATAATAATTTGTAACATACCCCTGTTTATACCTTACTGATCTGTCCAAGGGTGGCATGACTTTACTTTATAGGATCTTTCCACTACAGATGCCCCTCTCATGATGTGTGATGTCCATGCAGGATGGTGGTGTAGTAGTGTAATGGGGCAGTTGTGATGGCAAAAACCACCCAACAACTTGAATAGTGGAACCAATATTGATAGTAGAATATAGGGCACAGTTGGCATACAAAACGTTACAGCAAGTCAAATACTGCAACTTCAAGCTACCAAAGTCTCCCTAGCATTTATGATACAGACCAGACAAGAAAACCTTGTAGCTGGTCTGCTTAACAATCTCCTGAAAAGTCGTGAAGGCTCCTCCGAGGCTTGCCAAGGGATAACCTAAATGTCACAAACCAGTCAGTATAAGGTCATGCCATGGGACACACCAAATAATTCCCCCATGGTACAACACCAGTCCTGCCTGTTCTCTTGCACCTGCATACAATACATTGCGGAGTAAAGCCATAACACATCAATACAGCAGTCATTCAATAGTCGGTAGAGTCTCCACGAGAGGCAATTACAGCCTCAACCCTCCGGGACTTTCCACAAGTCCTTGTATGATGGCTAGTGGTATTTTATTCCATTCGGCTTGGAGAAGACAGGTAAGTTCTTTCACTGATTTTGGATTGCTGTTGCACCCCTTAGTTTGGTGATCCAACTCATCCCAGAGGTGCTCAATAGGGTTCAAGTCTGGGCTCAGGGCAGGTCAGTCCAGTCGGTTAACCTGATTGTCCCTGTACCAAGCCATGGTAGACCTCACTACATGACTGCTGGCATTGTCATCCTGGAAGTAACATTGGTCCGACCCATAGAACCGCCATAATATAGGAAGCACACTGTTATCTAAAATAGTTCAGTAGGTGTTGGCGTTGAGTTTACCAAGCACTGGGACCAAGGGTCCATACCAGGAGAAACACCCCCAGACCATAACTCCACCTCCGCCGAACTTTACTGGGTCTCCAAATACTTAGACAGTGTATAACCTACTGTACAGAGGTTACCAGCCTGTCCTGGGCAGGGGCACAGAATATGGCCGTCGACTATCACCCAACTACGGTTGTTAAATAGAGAGGTTGGCTTTGATCATTCTGTATATGTATCAGTTTATTGGGGGTTTTAGTTCCCAATGCAGTCCTTAAAATGCTGATTTTGATGACAGAGGTTATGGCCACCTAAACATGTACCTTTAATATCTGCTTAATATAAGTGTCTCATAGTGGGGGACGTTATAATGGGGCACGTCCATACATAGAGGATATCTCTCTATATTTTTTAGCTTCCATTCCCATCCCCCTAGTCAAACAGAACAACCATACTAAGCAGCCCTCCCTCTTTCATGTACAAGAATAATTGTAACTTCTCTAACTTTAGGGGAGGATTATTTTTGGGTTACTAGTGGCACATAATGTTCACATGAAGTCAAATCTTGCAGTCTATTTTAGTGTAAAACACATTGCACTGCCAGTATCGCTTTTTCGTACAGCACTGCGAGATAACTCCTTCACATATCAGCTGACGCCGGTTACTGGATGTACCAGGACCAGCCCGGGATCATAGCTTAATATCCTTGACACCATTACTTGCCGGTCCTCCAGGACCACATAATGAAATATACTCAATGTATTTTTCATGGTCCAGTATATAATGGTCAAGGATACAAATCTAATCAAACCACAAAAGTTTTAATTACACTTAATTAATATTTAATAAAGCATCACTAGTCTAGGATGGGATCTACAGTATTCCGCTTATGATAATGGACTGGATAACATAGACGCAACAACATAGTTTTTGCTTTACTTTGCATTGATCAAAGAGAGTATATTAGACTCAATATCCAATAAAGAGAACCTGTCATGTAGAAAATGAGATCCAGCCGTGAGCTTACTATAGGCTTAGGAGTCCAGTGGGCGGTCCTTTTCAAATGTTTCATGCCCTTACCCTATGATAAATATAACCATGCACTTCGGCCCACCCAATGACCGGCCCAATGGACTCCCAATGAATGAGTTATACTGAAGTTTTCTAAAAACTATACAACAATCTCCGATCTTCTTGCTCCAGGACCTGCTACTTGCAATTTGGGCTGCATTTTCAATTTGGCAGGTGCCCTTTTACATGTAGTGTTATACCAACTTTTAGCTTCTACACAAGCCATTTACATCCATCCACAATGTTACTTTAATTTTGTTAGACAAAGTGAGTTTTCGTAGTTGATGAGAAAATTGCAAACAATTAAAAGCATAAAAAGCTCCACAATACACATTGTTCGAGCAGCCAAAGCCAGTGATTGTAACAAATACAGTAAAACAATAGTATCAATGCAGGTGTAAAAAAGCAGTGGGAGATGGAGCCGCGGACTCGTCTACCAGAAACAATTTTACTTCCGATACAAAGTGTTTACTGCCATTTTGCTGTTTACTTGGTAAATGGAGTTTAGAGGAAAGACAATTAAAAATACAAGTCTCGTGTTAGTAGTTTGGTAAGAAGGAAGACAAGGAGTGAGCAAAGAATGCAAAAACTTCTGGGCGACTTCTTTTTTTTAATGTAGATTGTGAGCCCCATATAGGGATCACAATGTATTTTATTTTTCCTATCTGTATGTCTTTGTAGAATGGGAGGAAATCCCCGCAAACATGGGGAGAACATACAAACTCCTTGCAGATGTTCCTGGTGGGATTCCGAACCCAGGACTCCAGCGCTGCAAGGCTGCAGAGCTAACCACAGAGGAGCATAAGGGATAATCTGATTTAGTGACGCTCTTGTGATCTCTCCATATATTTTATGATCAATGCTAGTCATTCTTATGGAAAACTCATGGCAGTAGATTAATGTAGACTGGTGTCGAGGTTTCGCCAATGACTTGGGGTACACAGTAATCTACTTTAGCAGAGAGACAAAGTTTTTGCTAAAAAAAACAACTCAAAAGTGTCAGTGCAAACCAGTTGGCAATGGCGGTAAATCCATGATGGTTCACCATATTAGTTCTTTCCTGAAATAGGGGAATGGTAGATGATTGCAAAGCCGTCATAATACCTGCCCCAAGGCCCCCAATAAGACCATGCTGAGGTCTACCTTGCTTGCTGATGTAACACCTACCGTGGTATCTACTTGGCACACTTGACTTGCTGCATGTTGACAGTCTGGGCTGCAGACAACTGATACTCCTCAATGCATATGCCCCACCATGTGATGACAGTAATGGCTGCCCCTTATATAGAGCATGCTATCAGTTGGATTATGGCATTTATGCATTCTTACATTTCTGAGCAGCAATCCTCATAGTGCTTCCTACCAATAATGTTGTCCGGGACAGTATTTCCCAGCGCCATGTTGTATGGGCACACCTGACTAAAATGCACCAAGTCTACAAAGATTTCCACAACAATGATGCCCAATAATAGCCATATTTACAGGGACTATAACCAATATGTTCCCTAACATGACCAACCATACCACATATTAAGACACCAGTGCTGTTTCTCCAGATGGCACCAGTGACAGTAGGAAAAAGCATCTAAAACCAAGGAAGGTAGTGCCGCAAACAAGTGGCAAGAGTGCCAAGAATCAAGTGGCAAGAATCTTCTGAGATCTTCTAACTATATGCGGGACAAAAGACCGATAAAGACATTTTCTTATGCTTTCCAACCCGGTGAGCATCAAGGCCATGTTTCACGAAGTTAGCAATCTCCTTGACATGACCTCCATGGCATAAACCTGTATTGTCACGCCAGCCTTTGCAGACAAGCGTCATGTTCCGGGCACGGTCATCCATTTTCACACTTGGTTGTCCACTTTCTGTATTTTCAGGACATTATTAGCTCTTGACCCCTAAGATATTGTAGATCTACTCGAGTCCTTCGTCGATCTTGAACGTAGGGTGTGAATTGACCTTGTCTAGTAAGTCATTCTAAGAATATATTCATAGCGTGGTTGGACACATGTTCTGCAAGTCTACAAGCTTGGAGAATTATCCTTCAGAAAGTCGCCCTCAGCACAGCCACACGGTGCATGTAAATGAGTGTGATAAAATTATGTGAAAGCAATTAGTAAATTGAGCTTGACAAATACACACAAACGTTCAATTTAATTAAGGAATTTCTGCTTCTGGTGTCCTTTGCTTCTTCAGTCATCCATTTTTATTTTTAGACTTGATCTTGAGTCATACGAGACGTACTGTACGGTCCAAACTACTGTAAGACAAATGCATTCAGTTATTATTACATACAGGAGCTAAACACATGTTAACTATATACCTCCAGTCCATTGTGCGACCGAAACATAGAATTATTGGTATACAGCAGGTATACAGTGGTTGGGAGGCTTTATAGAAGCATCAAGGCTGGCAGGAATACAAGGCAACCTTCCCAGATTCCAGGGTGCACGAGGCTGTACCTATAGGGGTAAGCATTCTCTATGACTGTCGAGGAGATAGGGGCATACTATGGCACAGCCATTCACAGGTCCATATTCACCTTGGGTTGGTATTGCAACATTCAGGAACCAATGGGGATGTATAGCTGGTCAGATTTATTTAATGGATCTAATTAAATGCATGTCCTCAAATAAAATATTGAATTTAAAAACGTATTTCTAATTTTTTTTTTATTACTACATCCTATAATTTTAACTCTGACCACTAAGCCTAATAATAGACGACCAATTGCCCATTCTTCTGGGGATTTTTTTTTGTAGCGGTCACCTTATTTACATACAAGACAGATAGCAGAATAATACAAGACAACACCTGTACAAGCAGTGCAATAGAAGATAACAGCTCTATAGATAAAACTACTTAATAGAGATGAGCGAACAGTAAAATGTTCGAGGTTCGATATTCGTTTCGAGTAGCCCCGCAATATTCGACTACTCGAATCGAATATCGAATCCTATTATAGTCTATGGGGGGAAAATGCTCGTTTCAGGGGTAGGCAACGTTCGATCAAATTATACTTACCAAGTCCACGAGTGAGGGTCGGGCTGGATCCTCCGAGAAGTCTTCTCCTTGCAGCGTCCCCGCGGCGTCTTCCAGCTCTTCATTCACTCTGCCAGGCATTGGGCCTGGGCAGAGCCGACTGCGCATGCCCGCACTACAAGAAATTGGCCGCTTACAGTCAAAGCGGCCATTTTCTTGTAGCGCGGGCATGCGCAGTCGGCTCTGCCCAGGCCCGATGCCTGGCAGAGTGAATTCAGAGCCGGAAGACGCCGCGGGGAAGCTGCACGGAGAAGATTTCTAAAGGTAGGAGAAGAACCAGTGTTGATTGGCTGACTGTATAGCATTCGGCCAATCAATGCTGGTTCTGCATCGAACTTTTCCATTCGAATAGCGAGTGGTACTCGATCGAGTACGAGTATTTCGAATACTGTAGTATTCGATCGAATACCTACTCAATCGAGTACTACTCGCTCATCTCTACTACTTAACATTCACTACTGTCTATAGAAGATGTCACCGTTTATCTATTCCCCTCCCTGCACAGACCATGTCTATAAAACATTCCCTTAGTCTAAGGCCCTACGGGACGATCTGCAGCACTAAAGCGCTGTGGGAAAAACCGCAGCAGGAACCCATTATAGTCTATTTTCCGCGGGTAACCGCTTTTTAAGCGTGTCGAGTTTCCGATTTTTGGGTCCCAAAGAGCGGAAACCCCAACGCAGGTGTGAACCTACCATTAACTGTCTATATAAGAGATTCATTTTTGTTAGAATAACAGAGGATATCGGTATAATGGCGCCCTCCCTACGGTACGCAGCAATAGGGACTACGTAAAATCTTTGTATAGCCTTCAGATCTCATACTGGTTGAATTGTCACACAACCAATAATTGCCTCATACCTTGAAATTTATTAAAATATGGTTATGAGCCGCTCGCATTTACAGGTGTCTTGTTGAGAGATTAATCAGGCCATCAAAATCAGGCTGTTAATGTAATGAACGTATTATAATAAATCTACACCTCGCCGATAGTCATCAAGTGTTTTCTGAGAAGCCGGCGTGAGACGAGAAATTGTGACCTAATTTCTTGATAAACATGAAGTCATAGAATGTTTTCCAAGAAGTTACACAATGACTAATAATTACACAACGCATTCCGCACTTTGTTTCGAAAACATCTAAAAACTCCGATTTTTTTTCTTTTGTATTTATCGTCAGAAACTTTCCGGTGACATGGAATGATGGATGAAAAGAAGATTTACTCGGTAATTACTGACTATTAGAGACTTACTCTAGACTAGATTCTGTCTGTAAGTACAACACATTATTTAGTTAAAAAACATTTAGTTGTGAAAAGTTAAGGCCGCGTTGATAATCCATTCGGGGGAGTCGCATTTACAAGCGGTGTGCAGTGAAAGCACACGAACCCCATAGACTATAATGGGGTCCGTGTGCTTGCCGTGTGATCTCCGCATGGAACATGAGGCCAGGTAACTACTTCACAATCTACTTTCCTGTCCACATGACTCGTGCGGAAATCTTGCGGCAAGCACATGGACCCCATTATAGTCTACGTGGTCCGTGTGCTTGTCGTGTGATCTCCGCATGGAACATGAGGACAGGAAACTATTTTGCAATCTACTTTCCTGTCCACATGACTCATGCGGAGATCTCGCGGCAAGCACATGGACCCCATTATAGTCTATGGGGTCCGTGTGCTTTTACTGCACACCACTTGCAAATGCGTTCGGTAGTCCGTTTGGGGGAATTGGATTACCAAACACAGATGTGAACCAAGGGTCAAACACAACTTTCTGAAATGTTGATGTGCAGTTATTAAAAGGATTGTCCAGCAACCGGGATACATAGAATGGTTTAACCCTTTCCCGACATCGGACTCTATCCCTACTATCGCGGCAGATATTGGATCTTTAAATATGGAGGCGGTCAGGTCTTTAAATATGGTGGCCGGTCATAGCTGTATCATACATTAACACTGATCTCGTGCATTAACCTGTCTGATGTCTTAGTCAAAGCTGACCAAGGTACCATTATCCTGGGCACTGCCATTTTGGCATAGATTTCGGTACCCCAGAACGAGATCCTAGGGCCTTGAACCATTATCATGTCTGCCGGGGTCCTATTAAAATCTCCCAAATTTATGTTGACATTGCTTCTATTACAGATTGCCATGTCTTGAAGTGAAGGGATTGTACAATGCATTGCAACACATTAGCATTGCAGTGCGACTGGTCAGGATTTCAGGATTGGCGGTACTGGCTCCACTAGGGAATAGGAGGTGTTTGCCCGCTATGGGATACTATGGGCATCTTGGAAAAGATAAGTGCTACAATTGCTGCAGGAATTCTTCATATATTTTTAAGTAACGCCATATATGAACAAGCCATGTATTGATATAGACAGGTTACAATGCTGTCACTGAGCCCTACAAGCCCCTATACTAGGTTTATAGACTACTATGGAGATGACTCTTTAATAGAACACATCTGGATACAGGCTGTGCTGCCATTCATGAATATTTCCCTTACAGGTTTGTAATTGCATTAGAAATCATTAATTAAGCAAGTATGTTAATAAACCCGAGGGGCAGTGCTCTGTGTATTGGTCGTGGCACAGAAATAGGATGAAATTTGCTTCTTGATTAAGTGCAACCTCGCTGCTATGTGTCAATTGAGTAAATTGGACATGGAACACGGCGAACATATTAATGAACATAGTTGAAGGGAATAGATTGGATGGGATAATGGATCATAGAAGTTAATGGAAAAGATGCTGAAAGTCAACCTGCAAAATATCAGGACCCATACCCATATCAGTCATATCTGTAGCACGGTCCTGATAGGTTGCAGGATGTTACTGTATATTGGTGTTTGTCACAGGTTTCAGTATCTGGATATTATTCACTGAAAGCGAGCAGTGGTGTGCAAGATATATTAGGAATATAAAATTGATCCAATAGAAGTATAAGTGATACAAGATATTCAATATCTCAGTGGGATATTTCGGTGTATTCGATCTTCATTATCCTAGGATCTCTGGTCTGGTGCTGTACCCAAGCACACCAAGCCCAGCACCAGACTAGAGAACCTAGGCCCCACTTCTTCCTTATGATATTCATTGATGAAACGTCCTATTGAGCATACATTAAACATGTTGTATTACAAGGGCATTGAGCTTTGGCTCTCCAGCTGCTGTGAAGCTACAGCCCCCAACATGCTCCATTCACTTCCATGGGAGTTCCAAGAACAGCAGAGCAAGTACGGTATGCATGTTGGGAGTTGTAGTTTTGCAACAGCTAGAGAGACAAGGTTCCCTGCCCCTTGGGTCAATTTGGTGCTACACAATGATAGTCACTTTGATTTTATTGCATCTACAAAGGAGTGCTGGGATATTTTGTTCCATTAAAGTGACTGCAAGATGTCCTTCACTCGGCATAACTAAGAGGGACGACTGGAATATTTGTTCTACATTGCAACAGTCTAGTATTGGAAAAAAGAAGCGACATCACCTATCTTGCTGTGAATTCTGCTGCTGAATCAACCGCAGCGTCCGCGGCTCGAGACACGCTCCTGTTTAGGGCCATGTGCCCCGGGGCGGAAAAGGTTTCAGCGACCTTTTCCTCCATGTGAACATACCCTCAAACAGCAATTCCCAAAGAGTGAAAATACTTATATGTTAAAAACCTTTGTTTATTTTGTTAATAATATAGGGTGATACTCTGAGGTCACAGTAACTTTCCTAAATGGAACATCATGGGTGAACCTCACGAGATTTCTTATAATGAATATTTCTGACATTCGACTCTCTGGTTCGTACTGAACTTGTTCTGATAGAAGCGGTAGTGCTATTATTATAAAATGTAGTAAGTGGAGGCCCAGAGGAGGTTAGGAAAAATAATAAACAGTTATACCCACCTTTCCTCACCTCTCCTGGGTATCCTTGTGGCATCTGGTGGTCTCCCCGAGTCCCCTACAGGCCTCTTCTGACCGATAGCTGACGTCACGTGTCCCAGGGTTATTGCTGAGGCCTGTGATTGGTCCTCAGAGGTCACACAGGGCGAGTCGACGTTAACACGCTAAGATTTAGCTCCAACGTTGTCCCTGGGTTGCATGATGTCAGCAGAGGGCTGGAAGAGGACATTGTAGATACAATGGATGCCCAGGAGAGTGAGCACTTGTTATTTTTACTCACCTCTCTTGGACCTTCAATTATTATATTCTGGAGTCTACAGAGACCTCAATGTTTAATAATCTTTCAGGTGAAAAGCTATTAAAATTTTATGATGTATAAACAAGAGATCAGGGATCTAGAGATGAGCGAGTAGTATTCGATCGAGTAGGTATTCGATCGAATACTACGGTATTCGAAATACTCGTACTCGATTGAGCACCACTCGCTATTTGAATGGAAAAGTTCGATGCAGAACCAGCGTTGATTGGCCGAATGCTATAGAGTCAGCCAATCAACGCTGGTTCTTCTCCTACCTTTAGAAGTCTTCTCCTTGCAGCTTCCCCACGGCGTCTTCCAGCTCTGAATTCACTCTGCCAGGCATCGGGCCTGGGCAGAGCCGACTGCGCATGCTCGCGCTACAAGAAAATGGCCGCTTACAGTCAAAGCTTGTAGTGTGGGCTTGCGCAGTCGGCTCTGCCCAGGCCCGATGCCTGGCAGAGTGAATTCAGAGCTGGAAGACGCCGTGGGGACGCTGCATGGAGAAGACTTCTCGGAGGATCCAGCCAGACCCTCACTCGTGGACTTGGTAAGTGTAATTTGATTGAATGTTGCCTACCCTGGAAACGAGCATTTTCCCCCCATAGACTATAATAGGATTCGATATTCGATTCAAGTAGTTGAATATTGAGGGGCTACTCGAAACGAATATCGAACATTTTACTGTTAACTCATCTCTACAGGGATCCCAAGGTAAATCTACTCCTTGAATTCTTTGTAAACCACATCTCAAACACAATTCCATTTTGGGCTTCACATTCTGGAAAGGCTGTAGGACATCTAGAGAGGGTTCAGAGGTGGAGACTGATTTCTGTTTTTGCTCTAGGCCCACGTGGCCCCAGTGTATATTGCCTATATAACCATATTTATTATTAAGTAAAGCTGTATTATATATCATAAAGGAAACAAATATCCTCCATGTTCAGCGCCTGAATAGACATCCGAGGCTTAATTCTTCTCCACTAAAACGTCTCATAGAGAAACGCCGCTCCATGTTTCTGAAAAGATATAGATGTAATAAGCGGCGGCGCAGATGACGATCCCTCATCTTTAATATTTAAAAAGAAAAAAGTGCAGCTGCCTTTTATACATCTTATTGTATAATGGATATGTTTGTCGGGTCTGAATGAGCATTGGGACACAATGTACAGTGATAGTTCTTTTGTTAGTCCGCGTGGACTCATCCTGTTCCTTCCAGATGTCTTTGCAAATAATCAGAATATTGTCGTTGCAGAGAGACACGGAGCATTTTTATATTTATCTCTCCCATAATTTACTGCGAGATGAAAATGTACTGGATGTAATTTGAATGGATCTCTGGATGCATATAATGAGACAATGTTACGATATTACTTCCTTGTCTGCCGCTGTCAACTCGCATATCATAGCAGAGTTCATGGGGCCACGGGTCAGGGTCTTTGACCCGTTCGCTTCTTAGCTGTAATCTCTGTTAAGTATTCTGGAGTGGGTGGACCAGAATCCAATTATTTTTCCTGTGTATCCTTAATCTAACTCTATACAAGGCCCGATCGGAGTAAATACATTCGTACGTTAAGTCAATGACAAATTACTGGAACTTGAGCAGGTATTTATAATACCCCTAATTATAATGTCCAGTCTAATGAATTGACTGATTTGTTTTCTATTTTTACACATTAAAAAATTCTCGCGGAGATTAGATAGGAGAAAGTGAGGTCATAAGATTTAGTGCCGCTCCCGAGAAGAGAAGCGATGTTACAAATGAACGGTAATAATTCCTCAATGCTGTAATAAGATCACACATTTTATATCTACCATAAACACTCAAGAAGGTGGCTCTTAATTAAAATGATATTTATTGCAATATATCTCATTTCATGCTGTGCGGAATATGCTGATACACACGTTTAACGGTGAAAGTCCAGCACGCTCCGCTCTAAATGGATTAGAATAGATGAGGATCCGGCCCCATGATCTGACACATTATTGACAATGATTAGTTTATCGTCTCAATACTCTTATTTGATATGAGGTTACAACAGGGGGGGTCCTCTGCGTGTTACGTTAACCCAGGACTATCTCTATATCCTAATGTCAGTGTCTGTTTAATCCTGTCTAATATTTAGTGTACACCGAAGGAGCTCATATTAGAGATGAGCGAGTAGTACTCGATCGAGTAGGTATTCGATTGAATACTATGGTATTCGAAATACTCGTACTCGATCGAGTACCACTCGCTATTCGAATGGAAAAGTTTGATGCAGAACCAGCATTGATTGGCCGAATGCTATACAGTCGGCCAATCAACGCTGGTTCTTCTCCTACCTTTAGAAGTCTTCTCCGTGCAGCTTCCCCGCGGCGTCTTCCGGCTCTGAATTCACTCTGCCAGGCATCGGGCCTGGGAAGAGGTGACTGCACATGTCCACTTGTAGTGCCCGATGCCTGGCAGAGTGAATTCAGAGCCGGAAGACGCCGCGGGGACGCTGCATGGAGAAGACTTCTCGGAGAATCCAGACCGACCCTCACTCGTGGACTTAGTAAGTATAATTTGATTGAACGTTGCCTACCCCTGAAACGAGCATTTTCCCCCCATAGACTATAATAGGGTTCGATATTTGATTTGAGTAGTCGAATATTGAGGGGCTACTCGAAACGAATATCGAACCTCGAACATTTTACTGTTCGCTCATCTCTAGCTCATATACATTGGATGTATGTTATATCATCTGAACCCACCAGTTGTGCAATTCCACAGTTATATTGCTCCTTGTTGATCGATGTGACCTGGTGCGAAAGGTCACTGCTTTATTCTCTGAAATGGAACTCAGGTTTTCAATGTATATCTAAGGGTAAATGCACACGTGGTGTTCTGGTCAGGATTTTGAGGCCGTATCTGCCTCAAAATCCTGACCAAAAAGATGGCTCCCATTGAAATCAATGGGAGCCAGTCAGTTCTTTTTTCCGGGAGCCGTTTGTTCCAGCTCCCAGAATAAGGGAGCAACCTGCTCACTCTTTCAGGCGGATTCGCCTCGCGACCTCTGCCTGAAGACACTCCTTCCCGACTAGGCCCATTCATTTTGGACTATTCTGGAGTGGAGTGCGCTGCACTGGCATCCAGTCGCAGCTACCTGTATTTTGTTCCGGAACCTGAGGCGTCCTGCGGCCTCCGCCTCAGGGTCCAGACCAAAAAACTCAGTGTGAACCTGCCCCATAGAAAAGCCACTTCCACTTTAGTGAATAGGACATTGACCTATGGCAGCTTGGAAGCAGGTCATGTGGATCAACTTGGGGCAATATAATCAATATAACTGCAAAATACTCAACTAGTAAGTTTAACCCTTATACAACTCAACTCAATGATCAATGTAGAACATTGGGGGCCAAGAAAATGTAATCTGCTGCTTTAAGACATATATCCCACCTCCTAGTTAGACAAGGCAAAAAACTGTCTAAAGCTAAGACCCCCATGTCGTGGAATAGCAGCGTTTTTGTGCAGAAATAATACTGCATTTTACAGTACCAGTGAAGTGAATGAGATTCTGGCTAATCCCGCACATTGTGGAAAGGATTGTACATATTTAAATCCCCTTCCTCCCCACCTAAATGCCTGCTATTTGGTTCTACCTAGTTTGGCTCTCATAACCTGATTGTTTGTGTTGCACTACTCTATACTGACCTCTGGCTTGATACTTGAAATCCATTTGTTTCCTGATTCCGGCGTGACTTCTACAAACTGACCTTTGGCTTGATATTTATTTATACTTATTATTATTGTATATTACTTACTTATACAATGCCATCTTATCCCCAAGGTTTTACAATCAACATTGTCCCATATAGCACTCACAATCAAAATTCCCTATCACTATGTTTTTGGAATGTGGGAAGAAACCAGAGTACCCAGAGGAAATCCACGCCAACATGAGGAGACTATACAAACTCCTGGCAAAAGCTGTCCTTGGCTGGATTGGATCCTAGGACTCCAGCACTGCAGTTTTAACAATTGAGCCAATTGTTTGTCCCCTGATTTTGGCTCTGAGATGACCTCTAGGAACTGACCCCCCAGTCATATATTTGGTGGGGAGGACATAAAAAGGGGGTCATATATTATTGGGGGGGGTCATGGAAAAGGGGGAATCATATAAAGGGGGACCAAGAAAAAGGGGGTCATATAATGTGGTGGGGGCAGGAAAATGGGTGCCACATACTGTTAGGGGTCAAAAAAGGAGGCAATATATTGTGGGATAGGCATAAAGGGGGGCCATAAACTATGGGGAGCAGACAATGGACCCCAGGGCATAGATCTGTGGGTTTTTTCTTTTTAATTTATTTTACAACTCCTTCGGCAACCCCACTGATTCCTCCAAGTCCTAGATAACCCCTTTAATATGTATGACCGGATTTAGCCAAGTAGGACTCCTAAAAATACAGATAATATAGACAGTGTAAAGATGTAGGTATAGAATCATTTGGTATTGAATACTGTTTACACTTGGCAATACCTCAAGGACACTTTATATATTCACAATTCTGTCCATCTATAAATTCATAGCACATTCTGTAGGACATCCAGGATTCACTCACGTCAACAAAGTCCAAGGAGCCCAATCCCTCTCATCTAATAACAGCAGAAAGGCGCAAGGGCAGGAAGGGTCCCCGAAGGCCATGTACAGACAAGCTTGAATAAAAACAATTTTCAGCAAGGGAAAAAATATTAAACAGAGTAATACAACTGGAAAATATCGATAGAGATAAGACAGAGAAAGGAGTGGAGAGGAAAGGGAGAGAATTTAGTAACAGGAAAAAGATAATGTGCAAATACAAAAGAAGAGAAATAAAACAACCGTAGTTGGGAGAGATAAGAAGCCTCAACATACACACAACATATATACATTTATACTGATATACCGTATATACACACAGAAAGACATCCATATACTCAAAATAATACATGTATATAATCACAAGAGATACTGTATATAAAACATAGAACATACACACACAGCATGCATACATTTATACTGATATACTGCATGTACACACTCATATATTCAGAACGATACATGTAAATATTATCACGAGAGATACTGTATATAAAACATAGAACATACATACATACAAGTACACATACATGCTATACTCACAAATATACAGAACATCTAGAGAACACTATAGTTCAGTAAGAGCGCAGATAATGATGCCATAACGTACCCACATACTGTAATACTACACTTCAGTATTTAAATTATACCATTACACTGTATATTGCCATATAATACTGCATGGTTTTAGTTTACTCCCATCCTCTGGGCTTCCCTAACAAGACTTAAGCCCTGGGCAATTACCAATTGTGTCATCCCCCAAAACTGTCCTTTGCATTCACAAATATGTAAGTAGTGATCCTACGACCGTGATGGCGTGACGCGCGCCAGAGAGGGCACACAGAGCTTCTTCTGCTGGCACGTGTGCAGTTTCCCGGATCTGGTTGTGACCTCTGCCCCGGCGCAGGCGTGATGACGTAAGATATCAACGCCCACAGTCAACAGGAGAAGGACGCCAGGCGACTCTTCAGATAAGTATATTTGTGTGTGTACTGTGTGGAAAGGGGACTACTGTGCAGCATTTCATACTTTGTGGGGAGGGGGCTATGGTGGAGCATTTATTACTGTGTGCGGAGGGGGACTACTGTGCAGCATTTCATACTTTGTGGGGAGGGGGGCTACTGTGCAGCATTTTATACTTTGTGGGGAGGGGGCTATGGTGGAGCATTTATTACTGTGTGCGGAGGGGGACTACTGTGGAGTATATATTCTTTTGTACGGGCCACTGCGGAGCACATTGTACTGTGTGGGGGGCACTGTGGAGCACATTGTACTGTGTGGGGTCCCCTCACTATTTATATCACACAGTATCTGTGTTATAGCAGACATGATATTAGTACAGGCTGTAATAACATTGCACGGTCGCTATAATACACATCCTGTGCTATATAAGTAGTGAACATTAATTGTTCTATAGTACCAAATGCAGAGACCTTTCAGTACAAGCTTTGCAAAGCCCCATTCACACAACTGTAATTTGTTGGTCTGCAATTGTGTAGCCACAGTTTTAAGGTTGAATTGCCGTGGGTTTTGGGTTGCAGTCTGGGCACTCGGTCTCAAAAAGGTTCGCCATCATTGTCCTATGGCAATGAGGAACACTATCAGCAGCCTCTCCCCAGCCTGAAACAGTTGTTCCTGGACAACAACATTAGATTGTAATCAACGAAACCTGACAAAATATAAGAGACCCTGAAAGTTTAATGTCCCTTTAAATGTCCCTGAAGTATGCTAAATTATAACGAAACCTCTATTGGGACGTAATGCTTTTTTGGCTGATAGGCCTAATAAGTGTAATGTAGATTAGTAGAGGAGCGCTCTAATCCTCGGATTCCTCACGCTTTAGTAATATTTAATGATCTCTAATTACCCGTTCTTTTTGTTTCATTGTTCACTTTTAAATCCAGACCGTGAGCATTATTCTCAATGACCTAAATTCACGAGCGGGTGACTTTTTAATGGCATCGTAATATTTTGTGTTGCGATGCATTTTTAGAGATGAACAGTTTATTGGAAAACAGTTTTTGATATTTTGTAATATTTCCCACAAAAACTTTTTCATCTGTAAATGAACAGACAATGGATTTAAATGAAAACCTCGGAAATGCAATGCAACGTGCAGGCGTTATGTTATAGAGCAGGAGGAGCTAGGCAGATTTATATATATAGTCAATGGCTATTACTGGGCTGCAATGGAGCATGAAAAAGGTTATACGCACCTCATTGACTCCTGGCTTTATATTCCGATAAAGAACGGGCACCACTTCCTGTTCCTGTCTCAATGCAACAGGAAATGGCTGGGAATCCAAAATAATGCTGCAGCTTGCATGGGGTCTTAGCCTAAGGCTGAGGCACCACATTGCGAAAATGCTGCTTTTTTTTATTGTTACAGGTTTTTTTTAGCCAAAGCCATGGATGGCTACAAATGGAATGGGAAATATATAGGAAGTTCTTATACGTCTACCTTCTCAGTCCACTGGCTGGTTTGGCTCATAGACCACAGTAACAAATCTGCAACAGAAAAAGCTGCATTTCCATAACATGGGGCCTCAGCCTCAGGTTGGGGACCCCATACGCCAGAAACGGCACAATTTACCCTCAGTGGAAAAATCACTGTGTTTTATAGTACAGGCAAAGTGGATAGGATTCAAATTAATCCCATGCCCACTTTGTGGTTAAAACCATGGTGCGGACACGCACCGATTTAAAAAAAAAAACTTTTGGAAATCGGATCATGTCAATTATATCTACAGAAACGCCATCAGTTTCCCCATAGGTATAATTGTAACAGAAAGTCCGCAGAGGAGGGGCCACACAGTGGCTCAGTGGTTAGCACTGCAGCCTTGCAGCACTGGAGTCCTGGTGTTCAAATCCCGCCAAGGGCATAAAACTATCTGCAAGGTGTTTGTATGTTCTCCCCGTGTTTGCATGGATTTCCATCCCATATTCCAAAAACATACTGATAGGGAAAAATGTACATTGTGAGCTCTAAGTGGGGCTCACAATCTACATTAAAAAAAAGAAAGTCCACATAGGAAAACTCCGCAAACTTTCTGTGATGTGATCCCACCGCGCTTTATTGATGTGGGACATTCCATGGCGCCTTAGCCTCAAAGGGTTTTCCCATATTCAAGATATCACCTCTACTAGCCAGACTAACATCTGAACGGGCCTTAAATGTTCAGTAGGAGGCAATGATACATTTGCTTTAGTTGAAAAGAAATGAGTTGTACAATGCAAATATATTATGATATTACAGGCTCAATGTTATCATTCATTTGTAGCAGACTTGACTAATATTGGGTTATACATAAATATCATATGAAGACATGCGATTGGGTTGTCCTTTCATTATATGCTTCCTATAAGGCAAAAATACTTTTGTACCGTGTTAGCCAGTGGATATGAAATATATACTGGGCCTGTATGTAGGCGAAACTGGTTAGAAACTTAGAATGCGGATGAATTCACACCACCACACAATCACAGAGCAGAGAATGGACCTCCCCGTGCCAAAACACTTTTGCAATCAAGATCATAATATCATCAATGACATGAAAATTTTGGTTTTAAGGGGAAACGTCAAATCCAAGCAAAACAGAAAAATTTATGAATACAAGCTGATGACCTTGTTTAACATACTCCAGGGAGGGGTTGAATCTGTCACATGGGTTTATGGCCTTCTACAGGAACAAGCCATCACATCACGAATCAAAGCAGCCATAAAGACTAGAGATGAGCGAACACTAAAATGTTCGAGGTTCGAAATTCGATTCGAACAGCCGCTCACTGTTCGAGTGTTCGAATGGGTTTCGAACCCCATTATAGTCTATGGGGAACATAAACTCGTTAAGGGGGAAACCCAAATTCGTGTCTGGAGGGTCACCAAGTCCACTATGACACCCCAGGAAATGATACCAACACCCTGGAATGACACTGGGACAGCAGGGGAAGCATGTCTGGGGGCATAAAAGTCACTTTATTTCATGGAAATCCCTGTCAGTTTGCGATTTTCGCAAGCTAACTTTTCCCCATAGAAATGCATTGGCCAGTGCTGATTGGCCAGAGTACGGAACTCGACCAATCAGCGCTGGCTCTGCTGGAGGAGGCGGAGTCTAAGATAGCTCCACACCAGTCTCCATTCAGGTCCGACCTTAGACTCCGCCTCCTCCGGCAGAGCCAGCGCTGATTGGCCGAAGGCTGGCCAATGCATTCCTATGCGAATGCAGACTTAGCAGTGCTGAGTCAGTTTTGCTCAACTACACATCTGATGCACACTCGGCACTGCTACATCAGATGTAGCAATCTGATGTAGCAGAGCCGAGGGTGCACTAGAACCCCTGTGCAAACTCAGTTCACGCTAATAGAATGCATTGGCCAGCGCTGATTGGCCAATGCATTCTATTAGCCCGATGAAGTAGAGCTGAATGTGTGTGCTAAGCACACACATTCAGCACTGCTTCATCAAGCCAATACAATGCATTAGCCAGTGCTGATTGGCCAGAGTACGGAATTCGGCCAATCAGCGCTGGCCAATGCATTCTATTAGCCCGATGAAGTAGAGCTGAATGTGTGTGCTAAGCACACACATTCAGCACTGCTTCATCAAGCCAATACAATGCATTAGCCAGTGCTGATTGGCCAGAGTACGGAATTCGGCCAATCAGCGCTGGCTCTGCTGGAGGAGGCGGAGTCTAAGATCGCTCCACACCAGTCTCCATTCAGGTCCGACCTTAGACTCCGCCTCCTCCGGCAGAGCCAGCGCTGATTGGCCGAAGGCTGGCCAATGCATTCCTATGCGAATGCAGACTTAGCAGTGCTGAGTCAGTTTTGCTCAACTACACATCTGATGCACACTCGGCACTGCTACATCAGATGTAGCAATCTGATGTAGCAGAGCCGAGGGTGCACTAGAACCCCTGTGCAAACTCAGTTCACGCTAATAGAATGCATTGGCCAGCGCTGATTGGCCAATGCATTCTATTAGCCCGATGAAGTAGAGCTGAATGTGTGTGCTAAGCACACACATTCAGCACTGCTTCATCAAGCCAATACAATGCATTAGCCAGTGCTGATTGGCCAGAGTACGGAATTCGGCCAATCAGCGCTGGCCAATGCATTCTATTAGCCCGATGAAGTAGAGCTGAATGTGTGTGCTAAGCACACACATTCAGCACTGCTTCATCAAGCCAATACAATGCATTAGCCAGTGCTGATTGGCCAGAGTACGGAATTCGGCCAATCAGCGCTGGCTCTGCTGGAGGAGGCGGAGTCTAAGATCGCTCCACACCAGTCTCCATTCAGGTCCGACCTTAGACTCCGCCTCCTCCGGCAGAGCCAGCGCTGATTGGCCGAAGGCTGGCCAATGCATTCCTATGCGAATGCAGACTTAGCAGTGCTGAGTCAGTTTTGCTCAACTACACATCTGATGCACACTCGGCACTGCTACATCAGATGTAGCAATCTGATGTAGCAGAGCCGAGGGTGCACTAGAACCCCTGTGCAAACTCAGTTCACACTAATAGAATGCATTGGCCAGCGCTGATTGGCCAATGCATTCTATTAGCCCGATGAAGTAGAGCTGAATGTGTGTGCTAAGCACACACATTCAGCACTGCTTCATCAAGCCAATACAATGCATTAGCCAGTGCTGATTGGCCAGAGTACGGAAATCGGCCAATCAGCGCTGGCTCTGCTGGAGGAGGCGGAGTCTAAGGTCGGACCTGAATGGAGACTGGTGTGGAGCGATCTTAGACTCCGCCTCCTCCAGCAGAGCCAGCGCTGATTGGCCGAATTCCGTACTCTGGCCAATCAGCACTGGCTAATGCATTGTATTGGCGTGATGAAGCAGTGCTGAATGTGTGTGCTTAGCACACACATTCAGCTCTACTTCATCGGGCTAATAGAATGCATTGGCCAGCGCTGATTGGCCGAATTCCGTACTCTGGCCAATCAGTGCTGGCCAATGCATTCTATTAGCTTGATGAAGCAGAGTGTGCACAAGGGTTCAAGCGCACCCTCGGCTCTGATGTAGCAGAGCCGAGGCTGCACAAGGGTTCAAGCGCACCCTCGGCTCTGATGTAGGAGAGCCGAGGGTGCACTTGAACCCTTGTGCAGCCTCGGCTCTGCTACATCAGAGCCGAGGGTGCGCTTGAACCCTTGTGCACACTCTGCTTCATCAAGCTAATAGAATGCATTGGCCAGCGCTGATTGGCCAATGTATTCTATTAGCCTGATGAAGTAGAGCTGAATGTGTGTGCTAAGCACTCACATTCAGCTCTACTTCATCGGGCTAATAGAATGCATTGGCCAGCGCTGATTGGCCAGAGTACGGAACTCGACCAATCAGCGCTGGCTCTGCTGGAGGAGGCGGAGTCTAAGATCGCTCCACACCAGTCTCCATTCAGGTCCGACCTTAGACTCCGCCTCCTCCAGCAGAGCCAGCGCTGATTGGCCGAATTCCGTACTCTGGCCAATCAGCACTGGCTAATGCATTGTATTGGCTTGATGAAGCAGTGCTGAATGTGTGTGCTTAGCACACACATTCAGCTCTACTTCATCGGGCTAATAGAATGCATTGGCCAATCAGCGCTGGCCAATGCATTCTATTAGTGTGAACTGAGTTTGCACAGGGGTTCTAGTGCACCCTCGGCTCTGCTACATCAGATTGCTACATCTGATGTAGCAGTGCCGAGTGTGCATCAGATGTGTAGTTGAGCAAAACTGACTCAGCACTGCTAAGTCTCTGCATTCGCATAGGAATGCATTGGCCAGCCTTCGGCCAATCAGCGCTGGCTCTGCCGGAGGAGGCGGAGTCTAAGGTCGGACCTGAATGGAGACTGGTGTGGAGCGATCTTAGACTCCGCCTCCTCCAGCAGAGCCAGCGCTGATTGGTCGAGTTCCGTACTCTGGCCAATCAGCGCTGGCCAATGCATTCTATTAGCCCGATGAAGTAGAGCTGAATGTGTGTGCTTAGCACACACATTCAGCTCTACTTCATCAGGCTAATAGAATACATTGGCCAATCAGCGCTGGCCAATGCATTCTATTAGCTTGATGAAGCAGAGTGTGCACAAGGGTTCAAGCGCACCCTCGGCTCTGATGTAGCAGAGCTGAGGGTGCACAAGGGTTCAAGTGCACCCTCGGCTCTCCTACATCAGAGCCGAGGGTGCGCTTGAACCCTTGTGCAGCCTCGGCTCTGCTACATCAGAGCCGAGGGTGCGCTTGAACCCTTGTGCACACTCTGCTTCATCAAGCTAATAGAATGCATTGGCCAGCGCTGATTGGCCAGAGTACGGAATTCGGCCAATCAGCGCTGGCCAATGCATCCCTATGGGAAAAAGTTTATCTCACAAAAATCACAATTACACACCCGATAGAGCCCCAAAAAGTTATTTTTAATAACATTCCCCCCTAAATAAAGGTTATCCCTAGCTATCCCTGCCTGTACAGCTATCCCTGTCTCATAGTCACAAAGTTCACATTCTCATATGACCCGGATTTGAAATCCACTATTCGTCTAAAATGGAGGTCACCTGATTTCGGCAGCCAATGACTTTTTCCAATTTTTTTCAATGCCCCCAGTGTCGTAGTTCCTGTCCCACCTCCCCTGCGCTGTTATTGGTGCAAAAAAGGCGCCAGGGAAGGTGGGAGGGGAATCGAATTTTGGCGCACTTTACCACGTGGTGTTCGATTCGATTCGAACATGGCGAACACCCTGATATCCGATCGAACATGTGTTCGATAGAACACTGTTCGCTCATCTCTAATAAAGACCACTCTGTGAACTGATAAGGACCTTGTGAACTGATGATTTGTTCACTTGGTGTACCAATTACCATCTACCCTCCTGCCTAACATTCTATTCCTATGAGTCTCTTCAGAAATTGTTTTTAGATTATGCCTAAGGAAGAGGCCTAGAGCCTCGAAGCTTGGAATCTGTCATCATTTTTAGTTAGCCATTAAAAAAGGTATCAACTACTGAAGACTCTCAAAAAATGTTTTATTATGCTTCCTATAGATAGATATCTTGGATGCCACAGGACCATTTGTGACCATGACAATTTGGAGTAAGGGGTTAATGGAGTAACCATAGTTAGGTATAAACTATCCACCAGAAAGGCCAAAAAATGTCTGATAGTGAGGTTCTCACTGCTGGGACTTCCACCAGTCATTGCAATGGTGGTGGAAGTAAATCCAAAAGAGATGGAATGGAGCGGCGGTCAGGGATCAAGCATGTGTCCAGTCTATTATTACCCATAGACATTGAGTTCCGGTGCCAACCCATCCAATCTCCTGTATGATTTGGGGCCGTAAAACCCCTTTAATATCATATCAGGCCTCTCCCTCCCTACTAGATGGCAGCTGATTGCCTCATGTTGTTTCCTACGAGGTCAAGCCCCGTAATAAACCGTGCGCAGTTCTAGATTCTAATCTCAGAATCTCGAGTATTTCCGTATCCTTTAGATAAATAAATGAGGACGTGTTATAATAACAATCAAGGAAAAGATGATTTTAGTCGAAGAAGAAAAATTCCTTGGATAATAAAAACCAAGGCAGGAGACATAAATCACGGAGAATATGGGCTGCTCGATAGCATTAGCAAGAGATTCATGACACAGAACAATGTATAATTGATGTGTGAGGCCGCCTTGATGGTAAAATAACAATACTTTCCATTACAGATGAGAGTTTTGACAGCTCAGACAGTGAGACTGTATGAATTTTATGGGTCATGTGGGTTCCATTCAGATCTACAGGTCGTTCTTACTCCTTCATACTTGAAAGCATTTAATGGATTATAGTAATAGAACAAAGAATATGCAATAATAGTGTCGCTGAATCCCAGGCTCTCTGTATACCGGCCCGTGTTAGGTTTCAGATCACATCACAGATGGCTATTTTCATGTCCTAGAAACCGGACAATTTTATGAGTAAAACATGAGCTATTTAGAGGCACTCCGAATCCGCTTTTTACCGAATATATCATGCAAAATAGTCAAATAACAAGGGTCCGATATAGGATGATACACACAGCAACATTTGTTTCTTCCAGTATTAAAGGAAAAAGAATAGAGGCATGGATACAAAAATACTAAATATTGGACAGTCATTGAAATGGGCGGGAAACTTTTAATGGCGGTATGAGAATATACCAGCGCCATACTGAACTTAAAAGGAAAGGGTCCCTAGTAAATGACCTGCTATTTAAGTCCCATTTTTATATGAAATAGATTTTTTAAGAATTTTTAAATTTTAAATTTTATTATCTATATTAAAAAAAAAAAAATCCTAAAAAACTTGCAATTCCAACTCTAACCACTAAACCAAAAATAGTTTGTGACTTCCTGTCTCCTGTAGACAGACCATAGATATAATGATCTGGAGCAGACTTGGGAGTGTTTTCTAGGCAAGTAGGAGCTGGTAGGGGGTCATTGTGCAGACGGGATTCTATCTATCTATCTATCTATCTATCTATCTATCTATCTATCTATCTATCATCTATCTTATCTATCTCCTATCTGTCTATCTATCTATCTATCTATCATTTATCTATTCTATCTATCTATCTATTAGAGATGAGCGAACAGTGTTCTATCGAACTCATGTTCGATCGGATATTAGGCTGTTCGGCATGTTCGAATCGAATCGAACACCGCGTGGTAAAGTGCGCCATTACTCGATTCCCCTCCCACCTTCCCTGGCGCCTTTTTTGCTCCAATAACAGCGCAGGGTAGGTGGGACAGGAACTACGACACCGGTGACGTTGAGAAAAGTAGGCAAAACCCATTGGGTGCCGAAAACATGTGACCTCTAATTTAAAAGAACAGCGCCGCCCAGGTTCGCGTCATTCTGAGCTTGCAATTCACCGAGGACGGAGGTTTCCGTCCAGCTAGCTAGGGCTTAGATTCTGGGTAGGCAGGGACAGGCTAGGATAGGAAGGAGAAGACAACCACACCAGCTCTTGTAAGAGCTAAATTCCAGGGAGAAGCTTGTCAGTGTAACGTGGCACTGACGGGCTCAATCGCCGCAACCCAGCTTTCCCAGGATCCTGAATGGAATACACTGTCAGTGTATTCCCGTATACCCGATATATACCCCGATACCCGTTCCAACGGTGTGCCCCCCCACCTTCACCCCAGAAATACCCTGCAAGTCCCCTAGCAATAGAATTGGGGCTATATACACCCACAATTTTTACTACTGGTATACAGTGCCATTGTCTGACTGGGAATTCAAAGAATATATTGGGAATACAAATACCCTCATTTCTTGCTACTGCCATATAGTGCCAGTTTCTGACTGGTAATTCAAAGAATATATTGGGGTTACGTGCACCCACAATTTTTACTACTGGTATACAGTGCCATTGTCTGACTGGGAATTCAAAGAATATATTGGGGTTATAAATACCCTCATTTCTTGCTACTGCCATATAGTGCCAGTGTCTGACTGGTAATTCAAAGAATATATTGGGGTTACGTGCACCCACAATTTTTACTACTGGTATACAGTGCCATTGTCTGACTGGGAATTCAAAGAATATATTGGGGTTATAAATACCCTCATTTCTTGCTACTTCCATATAGTGCCAGTTTCTGACTGGTAATTCAAAGAATATATTGGGGTTACGTGCACCCACAATTTTTACTACTGGTATACAGTGCCATTGTCTGACTGGGAATTCAAAGAATATATTGGGAATACAAATACCCTCATTTCCTGCTACTGCCATATAGTGCCAGTGTCTGAATGGGAATTCAAAGAATATATTGGGAATACAAATACCCTCATTTCTTGCTACTGCCATATAGTGCCAGTGTCTGACTGGGAATTCAAAGAATATATTGGGAATACAAATACCCTCATTTCTTGCTACTGCCATATAGTGCCAGTTTCTGACTGGTAATTCAAAGAATATATTGGGGTTACGTGCACCCACAATTTTTACTACTGGTATACAGTGCCAATTTCTAACTAGGAATTCAAAATGCGCAAGGCTCCCGGAAAGGGACGTGGACGAGGCCGTGGGCGAGGTCGGGGGAATGGTTCTGGGGAGCAAGGTAGCAGTGAAGCCACAGGGCGTCCCGTGCCTACTCCTGTGGGGCAGCAAGCATTGCGCCACTCCACAGTGCCAGGGTTGCTTGCCACATTAACTAAACTGCAGGGTACAAACCTTAGTAGGCCCGAGAACCAGGAACAGGTCTTGCAATGGCTGTCAGAGAACGCTTACAGCACATTGTCCAGCAGCCAGTCAGACTCTGCCTCCTCTCCTCCTATTACCCAACAGTCTTGTCTTCCTTCCTCCCAAAATTCCGAAGCTTTACAGAACAATAACCCAAACTGTCCCTGCTCCCCAGAGCTGTTCTCCGCTCCTTTCATTGTCCCTCAACCTGCCTCTCCACGTCACGATTCCACGAACCTAACAGAGGAGCATCTGTGTCCAGATGCTCAAACACTAGAGTCTCCTCCATCTCCGTTCGATTTGGTGGTGGATGACCAGCAACCCACCCTCATCGACGATGATGTGACGCAGTTGCCGTCAGGGCATCCAGTTGACCGGCGCATTGTGCGGGAGGAGGAGATGAGACAGGAGTTGGAAGAGGAAGTGGTGGATGATGAGGACACTGACCCGACCTGGACAGGGGGGATGTCAAGCGGGGAAAGTAGTGTGGATGTTGAGGCAGGTGCAGCACCAAAAAGGGTAGCTAGAGGCAGAGGCAGAGGTCAGCAGCTTAGGCGAAGCCAGGCCACACCCGGAATCTCCCAAGATGTTCCAGTTCGTACCCAGCCCCGAAAAACTCCCACCTCGAGGGCACGTTTCTCGAAGGTGTGGAGTTTTTTCAAAGAATGCGCCGAGGACAGATATAGTGTTGTCTGCACAATTTGCCTCTCGAAATTGATTAGGGGCTCTGAGAAGAGCAACCTGTCCACCACTTCAATGCGCCGTCATTTGGAATCCAAGCACTGGAATCAGTGGCAGGCAGCAACGGCAGGACAAAGGCCGCCTGCCGTTCACGCCACTGCCACTGCCTCTGCCACTGCCTCTGCCTCTGCCACTGCCACTGCTGACTGTGCTGGCGATGCACTCCAGAGGACGAGCCAGGACACCACTTCATCTGCCTCCGCCACTTTGTTGACTTCTACCTCATCCTCCCCTGGTCCTGTCTTATCTCCTTCTCCTGCACCATCAAAGGCACCATCAGGCGTTTCTTTACAACAACCCACCATCTCTCAGACATTGGAGCGGCGGCAGAAATACACTGCTAACCACCCACACGCGCAAGCCTTGAACGCCAACATCGCTAAACTGCTGGCCCAGGAGATGTTGGCGTTCCGGCTTGTTGAAACTCCCGCCTTCCTGGACCTGATGGCAACTGCGGCACCTCGCTATGCCGTCCCTAGCCGTCACTACTTCTCCCGGTGTGCCGTCCCCGCCTTGCACCAGCACGTGTCACTCAACATCAGGCGGGCCCTTAGTTCCGCGCTTTGCACAAAGGTCCACTTGACCACCGACGCGTGGACAAGTGCATGCGGACAGGGACGCTACATTTCACTGACGGCACACTGGGTGAATGTAGTTGAGGCTGGGACTGCTTCCCAAACTGGCCCGGTGTACCTCGTCTCCCCGCCTAACATTCCTGGCAGGGACACGAGAAGAACACCCCCCTCCTCCTCCTCCTCTACCGCCTCCTCCTCCGCCACCGCCTCCTCCTCCGCCACCGCCTCCTCCTCCGCTGTTAGATTGACCCCAGCTACGAGTTGGAAACGTTGCAGCACTGGCGTTGGTAGACGTCAGCAGGCTGTGCTGAAGCTGATCAGCTTGGGGGACAGACAGCACACTGCCTCCGAGGTGAGGGATGCCCTCCTCGATGAGACGGCAATATGGTTTGAGCCGCTGCACCTGGGCCCAGGCATGGTCGTTTGTGATAACGGCCGGAACCTGGTAGCAGCTCTGGAGCTTGCCGGACTCCAACATGTTCCATGCCTGGCCCACGTCTTCAACCTAGTGGTGTAACGTTTCCTAAAGAGCTACCCCAATGTTCCAGAGCTACTGGTGAAAGTGCGGCGCATGTGCGCCCACTTTCGCAAGTCGACAGTAGCCGCTGCTAGCTTAAAATCTCTCCAGCAACGCCTGCATGTGCCACAACACCGGCTTTTGTGCGACGTCCCCACACGCTGGAACTCAACGTTTCAGATGTTGAATAGAGTGGTTGAGCAGCAGAGACCTTTGATGGAATACCAGCTACAAAACCCTAGGGTGCCACAAAGTCAGCTGCCTCAGTTTCACATCCATGAGTGGCCATGGATGAGAGACCTTTGTGACATCCTACGGGTCTTTGAGGAGTCCACAAGGAGGGTGAGCTCTGAGGATGCGATGGTGAGCCTTACAATCCCGCTCTTGTGTGTTCTGAGAGAATCCCTGATTGACATCAGGGATAACTCAGATCACACAGAGGAGTTAGGGATAGCATCCGATCCGTCACAGCTGGAGAGTAGGTCCACACATCTGTCCGCTTCACTGCGTTTAATGGAGGAGGAGGAGGAGGAGGAGGAGGAGGAAGAAGAGTTGTCCGATGATGTGATGGTGATACAGGAGGCTTCCGGGCAACTTCGAATCGTCCCATTGTTGCAGCGCGGATGGGTAGACATGGAGGATGAGGAGGAAATGGAGATTGAACTTGCCGGTGGGGCCAGAGGAGTCATGCCAACTAACACTGTGGCAGACATGGCTGAGTTCATGTTGGGGTGCTTTACAACCGACAAGCGTATTGTCAAAATCATGGAGGACAACCAGTACTGGATCTTTGCTATCCTTGACCCCCGGTATAAAAACAACATCTCGTCTTTTATTCCGGTAGAGGGGAGGGCCAATCGCATCAATGCTTGCCACAGGCAATTGGTGCAGAATATGATGGAGATGTTTCCAGCATGTGACGTTGGCGGCAGGGAGGGCAGTTCCTCCAGTAGGCAACCAAGTTCTCACCGGTCCACACAAACGAGGGGCACACTGTCTAAGGTCTGGGACACCTTGATGGCACCCCCTCGCCAAAGTGCCGCCACGGAGGGTCCTAGTGTCACCAGGCGTGAGAAGTATAGGCGCATGTTGCGGGAATACCTTTCCGACCACAGCCCTGTCCTCTCCGACCCCTCTGCGCCCTACACGTATTGGGTGTCGAAGTTGGACCTGTGGCTTGAACTTGCCCTATATGCCTTGGAGGTGCTGTCCTGTCCTGCCGCCAGCGTCCTATCTGAGAGGGTGTTCAGTGCAGCCGGTGGCATCATCACTGACAAGCGCACCCGTCTGTCAGCTGAGAGTGCCGACCGGCTCACTTTGATAAAAATGAACCACCACTGGATAGAGCCTTCATTTTTGTGCCCACCTGTGTAAAGCACCCCAACATGAAACTCCATGTCTGTACTCAACCTCTCCAATTCCTCCGCATCCTCATACTCATCCACCATAAGCGTTGCACAATTCTGCTAATACTAGGCTCCCTCCAACATGATTTCCCCCAACTCTGCTGGCTAGAGGCTCCCTCCACCCTGATTTCCACCAACTCTGCTGGTTAGAGGCTCCCTCCACCCTGCTTTCCCACAACTCTGCTGGTTAGAGGCTCCCTCCACCATGAATTTGCCCAAACTGGGCTGGTTAGAGGCTCCCTCCACCATGAATTGGTCCAAACTGGGTTTTTTAGAGGCTCCCTCCACCATGAATTGGTCCAAACTGGGGTTTTTAGAGGCTCCCTCCACCATGAATTGGTCCAAACTGGGCTGTTTAGCGGCTCCCTCCACCATTAATTGGTCCAAACTGGGCTGGTTAGAGGCTCCCTCCACCATGAATTTGCCCAAACTGGGCTGTTTAGAGGCTCCCTCCACCATGAATTTGCCCAAACTGGGCTGGTTAGAGGCTCCCTCCACCATGAATTGGTCCAAACTGGGGTTTTTAGAGGCTCCCTCCACCATGAATTGGTCCAAACTTGGCTGTTTAGAGGCTCCCTCCACCATTAATTGGTCCAAACTGGGCTGGTTAGAGGCTCCCTCCACCATGAATTGGTCCAAACTGGGTTTTTTAGAGGCTCCCTCCACCATGAATTTGCCCAAACTGGGCTGTTTAGAGGCTCCCTCCACCATGAATTGGTCCAAACTGGGCTGTTTAGAGGCTCCCTCCACCATGAATTTGCCCAAACTGGGCTGTTTAGAGGCTCCCTCCACCATGAATTGGTCCAAACTGGGCTGTTTAGAGGCTCCCTCCACCATTAATTTGCCCAAACTGGGCTGTTTAGAGGCTCCCTCCACCATGAATTGGTCCAAACTGGGCTGTTTAGAGGCTCCCTCCACCATTAATTGGTCCAAACTGGGCTGGTTAGAGGCTCCCTCCACCATGAATTTCCCAAAACTTGGCTGTTTAGAGGCTCCCTCCACCATTAATTGGTCCAAACTGGGCTGGTTAGAGGCTCCCTCCACCATGAATTTGCCCAAACTGGGCTGTTTAGAGGCTCCCTCCACCATGAATTGGTCCAAACTGGGTTTTTTAGAGGCTCCCTCCACCATGAATTGGTCCAAACTGGGCTGTTTAGAGGCTCCCTCCACCATGAATTTGCCCAAACTGGGCTGTTTAGCGGCTCCCTCCACCATTAATTGGTCCAAACTGGGCTGGTTAGAGGCTCCCTCCACCATGAATTTGCCCAAACTGGGCTGTTTAGAGGCTCCCTCCACCATGAATTTGCCCAAACTGGGCTGGTTAGAGGCTCCCTCCACCATGAATTGGTCCAAACTGGGGTTTTTAGAGGCTCCCTCCACCATGAATTGGTCCAAACTGGGCTGTTTAGAGGCTCCCTCCACCATGAATTGGTCCAAACTGGGGTGGTTAGAGGCTCCCTCCACCATTAATTGGTCCAAACTGGGCTGGTTAGAGGCTCCCTCCACCATTAATTGGTCCAAACTGGGCTGGTTAGAGGCTCCCTCCACCATGAATTTGCCCAAACTGGGCTGTTTAGAGGCTCCCTCCACCATGAATTGGTCCAAACTGGGTTTTTTAGAGGCTCCCTCCACCATGAATTGGTCCAAACTGGGCTGTTTAGAGGCTCCCTCCACCATGAATTTGCCCAAACTGGGCTGTTTAGCGGCTCCCTCCACCATTAATTGGTCCAAACTGGGCTGGTTAGAGGCTCCCTCCACCATGAATTTGCCCAAACTGGGCTGTTTAGAGGCTCCCTCCACCATGAATTTGCCCAAACTGGGCTGGTTAGAGGCTCCCTCCACCATGAATTGGTCCAAACTGGGGTTTTTAGAGGCTCCCTCCACCATGAATTGGTCCAAACTTGGCTGTTTAGAGGCTCCCTCCACCATGAATTGGTCCAAACTGGGGTGGTTAGAGGCTCCCTCCACCATTAATTGGTCCAAACTGGGCTGGTTAGAGGCTCCCTCCACCATTAATTGGTCCAAACTGGGCTGGTTAGAGGCTCCCTCCACCATGAATTGGTTCAAACTGGGGTTTTTAGAGGCTCCCTCCACCATGAATTGGTCCAAACTTGGCTGTTTAGAGGCTCCCTCCACCATTAATTGGTCCAAACTGGGCTGGTTAGAGGCTCCCTCCACCATGAATTGGTCCAAACTGGGTTTTTTAGAGGCTCCCTCCACCATGAATTGGTCCAAACTGGGGTTTTTAGAGGCTCCCTCCACCATGAATTGGTCCAAACTGGGCTGTTTAGCGGCTCCCTCCACCATTAATTGGTCCAAACTGGGCTGGTTAGAGGCTCCCTCCACCATGAATTTGCCCAAACTGGGCTGTTTAGAGGCTCCCTCCACCATGAATTTGCCCAAACTGGGCTGGTTAGAGGCTCCCTCCACCATGAATTGGTCCAAACTGGGGTTTTTAGAGGCTCCCTCCACCATGAATTGGTCCAAACTTGGCTGTTTAGAGGCTCCCTCCACCATTAATTGGTCCAAACTGGGCTGGTTAGAGGCTCCCTCCACCATGAATTGGTCCAAACTGGGTTTTTTAGAGGCTCCCTCCACCATGAATTTGCCCAAACTGGGCTGTTTAGAGGCTCCCTCCACCATGAATTGGTCCAAACTGGGCTGGTTAGAGGCTCCCTCCACCATGAATTTCCCAAAACTTGGCTGTTTAGAGGCTCCCTCCACCATTAATTGGTCCAAACTGGGCTGGTTAGAGGCTCCCTCCACCATGAATTTGCCCAAACTGGGCTGTTTAGAGGCTCCCTCCACCATGAATTGGTCCAAACTGGGTTTTTTAGAGGCTCCCTCCACCATGAATTGGTCCAAACTGGGCTGTTTAGAGGCTCCCTCCACCATGAATTTGCCCAAACTGGGCTGTTTAGAGGCTCCCTCCACCATTAATTGGTCCAAACTGGGCTGGTTAGAGGCTCCCTCCACCATGAATTGGTCCAAACTGGGCTGTTTAGAGGCTCCCTCCACCATGAATTTGCCCAAACTGGGCTGGTTAGAGGCTCCCTCCACCATGAATTGGTCCAAACTGGGGTTTTTAGAGGCTCCCTCCACCATGAATTGGTCCAAACTTGGCTGTTTAGAGGCTCCCTCCACCATGAATTGGTCCAAACTGGGGTGGTTAGAGGCTCCCTCCACCATTAATTGGTCCAAACTGGGCTGGTTAGAGGCTCCCTCCACCATTAATTGGTCCAAACTGGGCTGGTTAGAGGCTCCCTCCACCATTAATTGGTCCAAACTGGGCTGGTTAGAGGCTCCCTCCACCATTAATTGGTCCAAACTGGGCTGGTTAGAGGCTCCCTCCACCATGAATTTGCCCAAACTGGGCTGGTTAGAGGCTCCCTCCACCATGAATTGGTCCAAACTGGGTTTTTTAGAGGCTCCCTCCACCATGAATTTGCCCAAACTGGGCTGGTTAGAGGCTCCCTCCACCATGAATTTGCCCAAACTGGGCTGGTTAGAGGCTCCCTCCACCATGAATTGGTCCAAACTGGGTTTTTTAGAGGCTCCCTCCACCATGAATTTGCCCACACTGGGCTGGTTAGAGGCTCCCTCCACCATGAATTGGTCCAAACTGGGGTTTTTAGAGGCTCCCTCCACCATGAATTTGCCCAAACTGGGGTGTTTAGAGGCTCCCTCCACCATGAATTTGCCCAAACTCTGCTGGTTAGAGGCTCAATCCACCCTGATTTTCAAAACAAATGTTGGTGCCAACCTCAACTTACTACAAGGGCCAAATTCACTGCTGGTGACAAGCTCTCCTCACTGCAAGTGCCAAATACACATGTTTCAAGGTGTTTTCCTACTGTCAGAGATGTGGTATTGAGTGTGTAAAGTGTGTAGTTGTTAGGCTGTGATGTTGGGGTAATAGAGGGTCTTTGGTGTGTTAGATGCCCCCAGACATGCTTCCCCTGCTGTCCCAGTGTCATTCCAGAGGTGTTGGCATCATTTCCTGGGGTGTCATAGTGGACTTGGTGACCCTCCAGACACGGATTTGGGTTTCCCCCTTAACGAGTATCTGTTCCCCATAGACTATAATGGGGTTCGAAACCCATTCGAACACACGAACATTGAGCGGCTGTTCGAATCGAATTTCGAACCTCGAACATTTTAGTGTTCGCTCATCTCTACTATCTATCTATCTATCTATCTATCTATCTATCTATCTATCTATCTATCATTTATCTATTCTATCTATCATCTATCTATCTTTCTATCTATCTATCATCTATCAATCTATTTATCTATCTATCTATCTATCTATCATTTATCTAATCTATCTATCTATCTATCTATCTATCTATCTATCTATCATTTATCTATTCTATCTATCTATCTATCATCTATCTATCTATCTATCTATCTATCTATCTATCTATCTATTCTATCTGTCCATCTATCTATCTATCTATCTATCTATCTATCTATCTATCTATCTATCTATCTATCTATCTATTCTATCTGTCCATCTATCTATCTATCTATCTATCTATCTATCTATCTATCTATCTATCTATCTATCTATCTATCTATCTATCTATCTATTCTATCTGTCTATCTATCTATCTATCTATCTATCTATCTATCTATCTATCTATCTATCATTTATCTATTCTATCTATCCATCTATCTATCTATCTATCTATCTATCTATCTATCTATCTATCATTTATCTATTCTATCTATCTATCATTTATCTATTCTATCTATCTATCTATCTATCTATCTATCATCTATCTATCTATCTATCTATCTATCTATTCTATCTGTCTATCTATCTATCTATCTATCTATCTATCTATCTATCTATCAATCATTTATCTATTCTATCTATCTATCTATCTATCTATCTATCTATCTATCTATCTATCTATCTACCTATCTATCATTTATCTATTCTATCTATCTATCTATCTATCTATCTATCATTTATCTATTATATCTATCTATCTATCTATCTATCTATCTATCTATCTATCTATCTATCTATCTATCTATCTATCCATCATCTATCTATCTAACTATCTATCTATCTATCTATCTCCTATCTATCTATCTATCTATCTATCTATCTATCTAATATCTGGGGTCATCAATATACTAAGTGAAGTGGCTGCTGCATATCTAGAGAAAACACTAAGGGTTCATTCACATGGAGTTTCCGTGCGCTGATTCTGACGCGGAATTCACGTCAGTATCCTTGCCGAAACAAAACCTCCCATAGACATCAATGAGTTCTGTGCGGAAAACCAATGTCAATGGGAGGCGCTTTTTTCCACGTTGATTCTAACGCAGATTCCACGTCACAATCCTCGCCAAAATACTCCATGTGAGTGCCCCCAAAGTCTCAGAATATTACTGAGTTTAGTGGTCAGAGACAGGACTACAGGATTTTTAGGACATTTCTAAATGATATCTAATAACATGGAACATTTTTAAAAACCTCACCAAAAATTCTTTAAAGTGTCTCTAACATAAAACTTAATAATAAAAAATAGGTCATTTTCTGATGACACAAACCTTAGAAAGTTAGAAGATACAAATTATTTCTGGAATGAGAGGGCTCCTAATAAAGTGAATAGGAGCCAATAGTTAGGTGGAATACGGGACAGTGCACCATAGTGATACAATGTATTATTCATTCTAGGCGGGTCTCCTGCAGGTATATACATAGGTAGAGGTGACATTATAAATTGGCTTTGCTAATCTTTCGCTAATTGTGGATTATCTTATTATTGAATCCTATTTAATACAGATCATAGTAGAGGTAAAGATTATATTTCATTTATAGAGGAATCTTCTCATAGCCATTCCTTCCTCTAGTATATTCAGTAGATGAGGGTCCAGAAAGGGGTTGCCTTATCTTTAATACAGAGTACATACAATGTCATTGCAAAAAAAAAAAAAAAAAAGTTAGAAATTTTGATTGGTGGAGGATCGGGCGCTGAGACACCCATCAATAAAATGAAGGGGCGGACATGTCCTGTCAGGACACAAACTGCCTATAAGTCACTATGAGGACGGGTTCACATCTGTGCCCGGTCTCTGCTTTAGCCAATCCGACTGATTCCATCTTCCGCCCCATGACACTGGACAGGAGATGGAAACCCAGCGGTCAACTTTCAAACCCATTCACTTGAATGGGTTTGCAAAGTGACTGCCCGTGAGCGTCTTCTGCCTGTCCACGGGGAAACTATTTTTTTTAGCCAGACACAAAGTCAGACATGCAGGACTTTGTGTCCGGCTAAAAAAACGGTGGACAGGCAGAAGACGCACATGAGCATTCACCTTTGCAAACCCATTCAACTGAATGGGTTTGAAAGCTGACCACTGGGTTTCCGTCTCCTGTCCAGTTTCACAGGGCAGAAGATGGAAATTGGACGGATGGGCTAAAGTGGGCGCAGATGTGAAACTACCCTGAAAAGGCTAAGAAACAGTAATAATAATAATAATAATAATAATAATAATAATAATAATAATAATAATAATAATGATAAAATTATAATAACTATAATAATAATAATAACAATATTAATAATAATAATAATAATAATAATAGTAATAAATTGCAAACAATAAATTTATTTCAATAATAATAATAATAATTATTATTATTATTATTATTATTATTATTGAAATATATATATTTTTTGCAATTTATTACTATTATTATGATTTTATTTTTATTATTATTATTGTTATTATTATTGTTATTATACAATAATAATAACAACAATAAAATAATAATAATAAATAATAAAATAATAAAAAAATAATAATAATAATAAAATAATAATAATAATAATAATAATAATAATAATAATAATAATAATAATAATAATAAATAATAATTATAAATGGCAACAAATATATTTATTTCTACAACATCTTATATAATTATAATTGTAATAATCTCAGTTATTTACTTGTACATACCATTTTTTTCTTTAGAATAGTAATAACAATAAATGATTGATTTCTATAATATAAAGTTGCACTATGACCTTCTATAGCTATAGAGGCCAAACCTCTAGGATTACGTGAAAACATTAAACTTGTCCCCTGCTAACCTGCTATGGTTTTTTTTGTTGTTTATCTGTTCCCAACCCTATGTGAAGCTATCCCTGGTATGGATGAAAGAATCATGTCTCCATTCATTTCCTATCTGGCAGAATTGCCTTCGCATTTCATATCATTGGTACATAATCCTATTCTCTCCATTATTTTCTTAATATCAAGTACAGCGGAAGATAATGGATAGACGCTGTAATAACAGTGTGGCCTGTAGGAGACCCTCCAGGGAAATAGCTTTGATGCCAGTGGAATATTAATGCTCCTCTAGTCCAGGCTCTTCCTTTTTCACTTTATCTCTTGTTTTCTAAACTACATAATGACTTTTATATATAGTACATGAGAAAAACAATGAAATGAAAAAATTTACGGCATAATAGTACCGCGCCATGAGAGTGTTCAGCGTCTTCTAAGTACAATTACTATGTAATATACTGTCGTTCACAAGCCAATCATGATCAGGGTAATGGCCTGTATACATGCTGAAGTAAGCAGCCCAGCCCCATAAAAAAGAAATCACCAGCCAAAAAAACACCCTATTGTTCTTCTGTCCTCTTATAAGTTTTGTTTAGTTGTAAAAATTCTCATCTTAGTAATAAACAAAAAGTAGGTTGTGGCCAAGGTTGTCCTGCACTTTTATTACTGCAAGGTGACACAATGTTTCCAGTGTCTTCACCCGGTGTCTGCAGGTGCAGTATAGCCGCGCTCCAGGCTGGGGCTGTCAGTGCGGTAAAAGTAAATGAAACCCTGATTATTATGGGATATTTCTTACTATTGCCCATATGGCAACACCAAAACTGCAGTCAGTGATGAGAAATCACTCATAAATAATTCAGTGTTCCACTTATAAGTTACTGGTGGCCCCAGAGCAGAATGCGACTATGGTGCAGCCCGGAGCACCACGTGGCAGCACCCTTACATTGGTAAGCGATAATTATTTCTCATTATGAATGGTTCATGCGGGTAGTGCCCAGCAAGAACACGGACACTATTATAGTCTATGGGGTCCATGTGCTTTTACAACACAGCACTTGCAATTGCATTTGTATTCCGTTTGGGGGGGAGGGGGGTCTCCATGCGGACTCTCCCTGGACGGAATACAAAAGCAGATGTGAGCAGGGCATAAGGCTAAGGGTCCGTGCCCACGATGTAACGCAGCGTGCAACTCTGACGCAAGTTTACATGTCAGAGTCAGCGCTGCAAAACAGAATCCCATTGACTTCAATGGGTTCCGTTAAGCACGCGTAACACATTTAAATCAATGGGTTAAAAAACCTCCCATTGATTTCAATGTGTTTCGCACGCTAAACGGAACCCATTGAAGTCAATGGAATTCTGTTTTGCAACGCTGACTCTGACACGAGTTTACGTGTCAGAATCAACGCCGCGTTACATCATGGGAACGGACCCTAAAGCCCCATGTAGTGATCCACAGCCAAAAAGAGCTGCTGGAAAAACCACGGCAGCAACGCATTGCAATTTTTCCTGCAGCGCTTTTTGGCTGCGACTTGCTATGTTTACCTCTATGGATATTTTTGTGTTGGGATTAGCCAGAATTCCATCCACTTTGCGGTGACTGTACAATGCAGTGGTTAAATCGTGGCATTTATACTATGCGGGCCCTGGCCTTAAAGTTCTGATGGGCTTAAAGGGGTACTCCCACGTCGCATACTTACCCGTCTTCGTTCCTCTAAAATCTTCTGTCTTCCGGCTTTGTCTCGTCATTGGTGGGCGGGGTCACATATGCAAAGCCAAGCGGCGAGATGCCGCCGGCCCTGCGTGCGCGCTCATAGACCGTGTAGCCTTCACAATGCGAATACAGACCCGACACCCTGCGGGTCTGTATTAGCATTGTGAAGGCTAGACTGATGTATGAGCGCGCACGCAGGGCCGGCGGCATCTCGCCGCTTGGCTTTGCATATGTGACCCCGGAGCGGAACAGCATCGCTTCTGCCGCTGCGGTCTTCATGCAGGGCAGAAGCATAGCGATGTGCCTGTGCCGGCGTCTAACAGTCCCCAGCATCCGCCTATTACAGCGGATGCCGGGGAGTTAGATGCCGGCACAAGTGAAGCCAGCAACATCGCTATGCTTCTGCCCTGCATGAAGACAGCAGCGGCAGAAGCGATGCTGTTATTCCGCTCCTCCGCCCCCCCCCCCCCCCCGGAATAGCAGCATCGCTTCTGCCGCTGCTGTCTTCATGCAGGGCAGAAGCATAGCGATGTTGCTGGCTTCACCTGTCCCCCAAAGGGTAAACTACCCCCCCCCCTCCAGGCTCGCTCCTGTGCACTTAGCCCCTCCTCCCTCCCCCCTGAGAGCAGCAGACACATCACTTGACTCAGGAGCAGCTAAGTCAGGGCTGTGGCCACAAAAAAATGAATAAAGTAATATATCGGCCAAACAAAGCAGTTTTGCTGAAGCAATGTATTTAGGAAAAGTCTTACATTCACATTTACAAGCATTATAGATAGGATCCTTGTGACGGGACAACCCCTTTAAGTGACTCTGATTGTTTGGAGGTCAAGGAAACCTTAAAGCGGCGACTGCAAACAGGAGCTAGAGCACTGGGACTTGCCTGCACATGTCACTGTTATTGGTTTGGAAGCAATTTTGGACCTTGTAGACTCCCTTTAACTTGTAAAAAATCTCAGAAAAAACAGGGAACTTAGCACTTATAACCAGTAGTTAGTTCTATGTCGATCCTCCATATATTTCATTATTAAAGCCGGATCCTACATCGCCGGGGAAGTTGATGCATCTGATTGGTAAAACTCTGCTGGGTTAACGTGCTCATCTGTATTTTTAAGCCTGTTGCCTCCATCTATAGATGAAGAGATTAGGTACGCTGTGGAACGGAGTATTAATCAATAATATATTTATGCACGTACCCGTCCTAGCTGCAGTAGCATTGTCATTAAAAAATAATGGCTGATATATCGCCGAAAAAGACAGAGAAAGCTGTTTAGACTTCATTTTAATTACAGCTTCCGCTCCATGTATATTGTAGCAGCAGCCAGGACTCAGGCACAATATCAATTATTTACAATGGTGTACCATACACAGAAAGTCTGCAAAATTACAAACACCAGATTTACAGCAGGAAGGAAAAAAAAAATGTATCCAAGCCCTACAAGTTTTACCATGCAGAATTAATAACTTGATACTGAAACCAATGGGATTCTAAATTTTTGAGTAGCTTTGCTGAGTTGGAATTTCTTCACCCAGGCGTGTCTTTACAAGTGGTGTAACACAGCAGACACAATCTCTGGAGACGTCTCATACCCAGGATGGTTAGGGAGAAAGATTTCCAGCTACTTTAATCATGCAAGCATAGAAAACATCTTTGGAGATATGAAGGAGGCATGCAAATTCACTCATGAGGATTTTGTAACTTTTTTTGTAACAAGGAAACGTTATTGTGTGTCAAACCTTATTCTGCACATAATATCTACGGCAATTATAGGGGGGATTGCGAAGATAAAACTGATACCACTATAAATGTCAAGGCTGAGATTTTACTAGTTCATTTTTGGCGTTAAAGGGGATGTCCAGGAACCAGATAAACTAGGAAGGGACCCGGGGCAGGTGTAACTTAATAAAAAAAACCATACTTACATGCCCCCAGGGCTCTGTTGTTCACCGGTGCAGTCCTTAATCCATGGATACCCCCTGAACACTTTCAGGGGTCACTGGAGAGGGATCACTCACTTCCATTACTGGTTCCCGGGGGCAGGTGAGTGTGTGTTTTTTTTAGTTTATTTTATACCTCCCCTATTGGTTGGACCCAGGGATCACATGGAGCACAAGGCATTCAGAGACCAAGGCATGGTGCTCAACATAACAGACTGCAGTGGAAGTCAATAGAGTGCTCGGGAAGGTGGAAAATCTTTTTAAGGATCAAGGGAATTTTTTTGCCTCCTCACAGGGGCGTAACTATTGGGGTAGCAACGGCAGCAGCTGCCACAGGGCCCGAGACACTAGGGGACCCAGCGGCAGCCTCTACCGCTGTGGACATTTTTTAAAGAGTAACTCCAGAAGGTAACGGTCGTTATTCACTTACCGATCCCGTGTCCTGCTCACGGCCGCCTGTGCTTGCCCTTCTGCAAAGGCAGCTGTGAGCAGGAGCCCGGATCAGTAAATGAGATCACGGCCCTGTGAACCCCACAAACATTATCATTATACTCTTTTCAGACCCCTGAGTATAATGATCGGAGCGCTAGGAGAGGTGAGGGAACATAAAAAACACTGCTACTTACCTCTCCTGGCTCCAGAAGTCTCCAGGCCTATTTGGTGGTGTCTCAGACATCATGTGGGCCGGGGCTTGTGTCCTTATGCGTCTCGACCCAAGTGATGTCCGGTCCATCACTGAAGATGGCTGACATTACCAGGGAATGTGCTGGAGCCCAGGAGAGGTGAGTAACAATGTTTTTCATGTTTGTATCCTCCCCTAGGTCTCCAATCATTATACACTGTGGTCTGAAAAGTTTGCCTTTGGGCCCCGCCATTCCTAGTTACGCCACTGCCTCCTCATATTTTTAAGTCTTTTAGGTCATCTGAAGCCATGTTTGTTTTTGGGGCAAGTTATATTTTTTTTAGCCAGCATTTTCATATAAGTGTTATCAGTCAAGACAAGTGAGAATTTAATCCATTGTGGAAAAAGTTATGGTGCAGGATTTACAAATCCCTAAAACGGTGAGATTTCATATGCTGTAGGTTTGAAGAATTTACAAAAAGTTTTACAGTTTGTCAAATACTTAAAGATCTTTAAATATTCCTTTAAAAGCAGATTTTAAAATGTGTTACTTGAGCTCGTAGAGTATCTTAAACAGCGAACCTCAGGCTAATAGACTTTGCTTCAGTATTTGCGGTCGACCTTTGACACTATAAAATTCATGAGCTGGAATCTATGACGCCCAAGTATGTTGGAACGGTCTGCTAAGATAAAGCAGTCAATAAGACATTGCCGCACACACTAAGGCCATTTGAAATAGTTCATTAAGATCACAAGTAAGAGCCCCGGCTTCACATCGAGACATTAGCCTTTACGCACAAGCATTTCATTTTCAATATTAATAGGAAATTATAATATCAGCATATTCTATAGTAGAGTGCTGTAGCAAATATACTATAAAATGAGCGCTTTATATAAGGTTTTTCGCATCCAAGGATAAACAGTGTTGAAGTGTACAAAGAAATATATCATTAGGATTACATAATCGTCTATCTCTCTCAGATGCTTACCCTTCCCACAAAGGTCTGCCATCCTTCTACTTCTGTTTGGCCTTCCATTCATAAAGTACCGCTGAAGATATTATTGCCCTCTGTAAGGGAGCAAGGGTGAAGTTATATAATAGGTGAGTCCACACAATGATTAACTGCAGAATTATACAGCCATCCTGACCCTGTCTGTCTCTGCTATCTGAGATGCTGTATGCAGAATCTCCAGTGTACTTTGAGATTTAGCTTCACATTTGTCTGTACAGGGTTTCTCTCTCCAACGATTTCTGGTGGTTGTGACAGAGTTTCCAGCAGAGATGTGAGCATTAGAGATGAGCTAGTAGTACTTGATCGAGTAGGTATTCGATCGAATACTACGGTATTCGAAATACTCGTACACGATCGAGTACCACTCGCTATTCAAATGTAAAAGTTCGATGCAGAACCAGCATTGAGTGGCCGAATGCTATACAGTCGGCCAATCAACGCTGGTTCTTCTCCTACCTTTAGAAGTCTTCTCCGTGCAGCTTCCCTGCGGCGTCTTCCTGCTCTTCCGGCTCTTCATTCACTCTGCCAGGCATCGGGCCTGGGCAGAGCCGACTGTGCATGTCTGCTTGTAGTGCGGGCATGCACAGTCGGCTCTGCCCAGGCCCGATGCCTGGCAGAGTGAATTCAGAGCCGGAAGACGCCGCGGGGACGCTGCACGGAGAAGACTTCTCGGAGGATCTAGCCCGACCCTCACTCGTGGACTTGGTAAGTATAATTTGATCGAATGTTGCCTACCCCTGAAACGAGCATTTTCCCCCCATAGACTATAATAGGGTTCAATATTCGATTCGAGTAGTCGAATATTGAGGGGCTACTTGAAACGAATATCGAACCTCGAACATTTTACTGTTCGCTCATCTCTAGTGAGCTTAGCTTTAGAGGTATAGTAGAGGGCCCATAGTAAAAGTAGTCCCATGTCTGATTCCAGGATCAGACAGATTCACCAGAACACCAGTGGATCCTCCCATTGAACCCTAATAAGACAAGGCTCTAAAGACACCCCCATTTAGAAGTGACTTCAGATCTAAGATCTCTTTCTCATGGTTAATTAAGAAATAATAATTTATTAGTCCTCAATGAAGATATGTCACGTGTAAGCTACAATAACACCAAAGAATATGATAAAATAAAAATGGATCTGCACATGTTCTGCATATTATACGATGGGCTCCAGAACTTTTTCCTTTGGTGGGCCCAAGGAGTCCTAGTCCAACACTTTCTGACTTCCAACATCTGCATGATCAATTGTTTAAAGAGGCAGTGTTCCTTCGGCAAGCGTAGCAACTTCTTCATCACAAGGCACAGTGCTGTATTACGGTAGGTGTTATGCCTGGTATTAGGGCTCGTTCACATCTGCGGCCCGGCACTCCGTACTTAGGTTTCCGTTTCCTGCCTAAAACACAGGCAGGATACGGAAACCTGCAGGAGTCTCTCTCACCCATTCATTTGAATGGGTGAGAGAGATGTCCGGCCGTGCGCGGCGGTGAGCGTTTTATGCTCTCCGCCACGAAACCGGGTTTTATAATCCGGACACAGAGTCGGACATGCAGTACTCTGTGTCCGGATAAAAAAATCCGGTTTCGCGGCGGAGAGCCTAAAACGCTCACCGCCGCGCACGGCCGGACCCGGTCTATGGTTTCCGTCTTCTGCCATGCAGAAAACGGAAACCATAGAACGGAGACCACAAACGCAGGTGTGAACCCAGCGTCACATGAAACATATGTCTGAGTACTTGGATGGAATAGAGCTGCAGTATCTTGAAGAACCATGAACTCCTGCTATAAACATATGAAGGTGTGCCTGATAAGTAGGGTTGAACCGATCTTGAGATTTCAGGATCGTTTTTAAAATCTGATTTCCGATCATTTTCCATTTGAACCCGATCCCAATTCTGATCCTAATGCAAGTCAATGGGATTTTTTTAATAATCAAAGATTGGATTTTAAAAACGATTCTATTCACTACACAGCATGGAGTTCAAAAATTGAAGGCTTTAATTTTTAGACTCCATGCTGTGTAGTGATTAAAAAAAAAATTCTCTGGCTACTTAGTCCCCCCTGGTGTCCACTTACCTGCACAGATCGCTGCTGTTGCCACTCCTTGTTCTTCTCGGTCCGGTTCTCTCTCATTTACGGGCCATAAGAGCGCCGTGCACGCCCCCGCCTTTGAAGGCTAGTGTTAGAGATGCTAGGAGTAGGCGGGGCTTTTTGTGGCTTAGGAGAGTGTGGGCTGGTACAGGGCAGGGAGACGTGAGTGCATCACTCACGTCTCCCCTCCCTGTACCCCCTACACTCTCCTAAGCCACAAGCCCCACCTTCTATCTAGGTCTGTAACACTAACCTGGGAGGCAGGGGCCCGCACGGCGCTCTGAAGGCCTGTAAATGAGAGAGAACCAGACCGAGAAGAACGGGGAGTGACAGCGGCAGCGGATCTGTGCAGGTAAGTTGAGAGATCAGGATCGGAATTCCATTCCTGATCTATTTTAGGCGGGATCGGAACCCGATCGTGATCGAAAATTTACTCGATCAACCGATTGGGATCCAATCTTTTACTTTCCCGATCGCTCAACCCTACTGATAAGCAATGAAGAGGCCACATTGCTTGACCAAGTCCAATAGCCCTTCATTCGCTGATCAGTGTGAATGCCAGGAGTTAGATCTCCTCTACTCATCTGATATTGATGAAGTGTCCTAAGGAAATGTCATCAATATCAATGGAAAATACTTATACAAAGAAATAACCCTCATGTGATGAACTTGTAAAGGTCCTTTAATAAACTGAACAGGACGTATGTGTTCTTAAACCATGTGACCATGATCGCATTATAGACTAATCTTAGTGTATGTGCCCTTGGACTCATCATGTCCTTGCGGACCCAGAGACCATTTGAGTCCTTCCAAATCATTGCCTTAGATGTCTCCATATCTCTCACTGACCATTGGGCGCTACATTGTGCAGAATCTATATTGTAGAATACGGGGGGCACTGTACCAAATGGGGCCTGAGGGGACCATTGAGTGGGACTTGAGGTATTTAGGCAACACTATATTATATGTATGGAAACTCCCCCATGTTGTGCCACCAGCAATACACACCCCATCCCTCCAATATTTTCCCCTCAGCCTGGTATGATGTGTCAAGAGGAACAGGTCGCACCTATTAAAAATTTATGACCCCTTCTTGTCTTGAATCTGTTGTATCACAATGTCACAATGAAGTTCTGAAACTCCAATGCAAAATCGGTAACAGGACCCCCTATATTACAAGATATATAAAGTAATGGGGCCCTCTTATGTGACAGAGGAACCATTGTGCGGTGATATTATAATATCCATCTATACTTTACACTTTTTTTTAACAAACTGTTTGACCTTCCGAAACTTCATTTTATTGAGGTGACTCTATTAATAATAAACCGGTAAGTCATATTTTAGAATTTTTTAAATTATATTTTAGAATTGCAATTCAGTGGAAGAATCTTATATTAAAAAGAAAACATTACAGAAGTAAATTGAGTTTTTGTCTGTTCCTAACGGAAAAATAAATTTTGCGATATAAAAAAAAAAATATTCATATGACGGCCTTGTCATTTCCATTTTTTTTTTTAGACTTGAAAAATTTAATAACGGGAGAAATCACCAAGGTGGAAATTAAAAAAATTGCTATCTGCCCAGTGTGAAGTAACTTATCAATCCCGAGTAAATTCATTTATCCAGTCTCTTGTTCCGTCCCATGGAAAATAGGATTGTGCAATGTACAAAACAATTTCTATTTTATCGGCGTCATCTAATTAATTAAACGGCTCCGGAGTCGGAGAATCACAAATCTTATTAATAACTGAATGCCAAAATAAAAGCTGCTCACTTGTTCAGCCTTATCAGAATAATATTTGCATATCCCCACCTGTGATGGTTAGGTAATAAGTACCTGCCACAAATCAGAATTATGAATTTTCTACGCCTAACACAACCGCGGGGGAAATTATACCTCAGACATTCCATAATAATTGCAGCTAAGCTGTTTAGTGCCATCCACTTATTCTGCATCAAGTGTTTAAAACAGCAACAGTTGTCATCAAATTTGGCTACATACTCGGTGTACAGTTTCATTTCCTCTTGGATTATTTTGTATATTATTTTTTTTAAATTATTATTATTATTATTATTATTATTATTTGACTTTTTTTGGCCAGTTTGTAATCAGTTGGTTTCGTTATGAATATTCCAAAAAATTTGGGTTTGGCCAAACCCAAATGTTTTTGGATTTTCCACCCATTAATCTACTTAAAGGGGCTCTATCAGCAAAATCATGCTGATCGAGCCCCACATATGCGTGAATAGCCTTTAAAAAGGCTATTCAGGCACCGCTAAAGTTATATTAAACTACCTCCCAGTTTTAAAATAATACCCTAAAAAAGAATGTAATCAACTTACCCATCGCACACGGTGGGCGGGCATTCAGGGTCCGTCGTCTTCTTCATCCACGCCTCCTCTTCCTGCGATGTCCTCGGGTCCCGTCTAACTCGCGAACTGACATTGCTAAAAAATGGCCTGGGCGCATGCGCAGTAGCCGTAGTAGAAGCAGCATTCCCAAAGCGTCTTTTGATGGTCCGCCTCAGGCAGCAGAGAGGCTAGGTTCACCACAGGGTGTTCTAGTCTGATCCTGGAGTCAGTCCAATCTGATACAGATCGTTATTAATATTAAAATCCCTGAAAAACGCTTTTAGGCTACGGTCACCCATTGTGGAAACCCAAAAATGCTTTTCTATTGTTCACCGCGTTCCGACAATGAAATCAGACTCTGCATTTTTGTTGTGTTTTTGTCTCATCACGGCTGCGAATGTGGTAAACATGTAGCAGGGTTGTTCACAAATTGGCATTATTGAATTATTTGCAGCATTTCTTTCCTGTAATGTGTGTATGAGCTTTAATAAAATCTGGGCTCTAAAAGGAAGTGTTTTTTCCAACTGTATATCTGCAACGACCAAAAATGTTCCACACCCTAACCAATTTTCCAATATACTTTGTGTATCAAATTCTCAAGTCCCGGTCATGTGATGGACACACAGCTGCAGGGCTTGTTACAATTACAGAACGGCTATCAGGGCTCTATCTATGGAGCTGGCGTTTTGCCACAGGTCGTAGGTCACAGCTATAGGTGAACCCCGACTCTATACCGTCATACTGCTCTCTAGTAAGCAATCATAGAGGTAAATCTAATGGACATGGAAAGGCTTCAATAACCTGCCCCGCTTTATTGTCAAGTGAAATCAATAATGAGCATTATTTTTGTCCTTGTCACTTCATCACATAAATGGAAGTGACTAATGCGCTTTCCTTTCACTTGCTCACCTTGCGGTATATTATTAATGGCTTCCCTATAGTTAAATGCTTTATTCCATCTCCATTAGGGAATATTCATTCTTAAATCATTACGATATCTTACTCATTAGTATAATTACTTTCTGTTATTATTCTAATTTAACTTCCTTTGTTTCTTTATTATTGAGATTTAATTTCTCATGTTATACATTCAATATTTCTTTGTTTAGTTCCTCAAAGCGGTTCCGTTCTTGAATAATTCATCGCGCGCCAACATCATGTACTATAGATAGGCGCATGTGCGCATGAACATTTTTTTTTAATTAAAAAAATAGATATTTTATTTGCAAAAAATAATAAATATACAAAAATAAAACAGATAGAGGACGATAGCGCGGTTGTAACAACTTAGGCTACACTCACACTTGCTTCAGAGTCTCCATGGGGCAATGCCTATATGAAATCAACAGGCAAAAAAGTCCTGGACACAGGATCAATGGGATACACCAGGCTCATATCTTAGCAGTCTACCTGTCAGTTATTCTGGTCCTCCTAACATCAATTAAAAACCTCATTGCGTAACATTAGTGTTGATTCGAATAGTATTCCAAACATAGTTTCGAATACCTCACTCCCATAGGAATGAATGGGAGCGGGCGAACAGCAAGGGGTTAAGCGCCAGCGGCGCACCTGCCATGCGCCGGCCGCTCCCATTCATTCCTATGGAGCGAGGTATTCGAAACTAGTAGAGATGAGCGAGTAGTATTCGATCGAGTAGGTATTCGATCGAATATTACGGTATTCGAAATACTCATACTCGATCGAGTACCACTTGCTATTCGAATGGAAAAGTTCGATGCAGAAGCAGCATTGATTGGCCGAATTCTATACAGTCGGCCAATCAACGCTGGTTCTTCTCCTACCTTTAGAAGTCTTCTCCGCGCAGCTTCCCCGCGGCGTCTTCCAGCTCTTCATTCACTCTGCCAGGCATCGGGCCTGGGCAGAGCCGACTGCGCATGTCTGCTTGTAGTGCGGACATGCGCAGTCGGCTCTGCCCAGGCCCGATGCCTGGCAGAGTGAATGAAGAGCCGGAAGACGCCACGGGGATGCTGCACGGAGAAGAATCCAGCCCGACCCTCACTCGTGGACTTGGTAAGTATAATTTGATCGAACGTTGCCTTTCCCTGAAACGAGCATTTTCCCCCCATAGACTATAATAGGGTTCGATATTCGATTCGAGTAGTCGAATATTGAGGGGCTACTCGAAACGAATATCGAACCTCGAACATTTTACTGTTCGCTAATCTCTAATCTCTACATAAGTTGTGAAAATAAATATAAATAAATACAAGGGTGGAATGGCTTTTTTTGTCATTGTTTGGACCCCTTCACACGGCGTAAGCGCTCAGCTCATTCCGAACCGTACACGCAAGCGCTTCTAAACACTTCCCATTCACTTCAATGGGAGCGCGTGTAAAGCCGGCTTTACGTGCGCTCCCATTGAAGTGAATGGGAAGTGTTTAGAAGCGCTCGCGTGTATGGCTCGGAATGAGTCGAGCGCTTACGCCGTGTGAAGGGGCCCTTTGATAAAAACATAATCAAAAAAGTATACTATAATATTGCCAAACAGCACCACCACACCAGAGCAAAAAGGAATTTCTACTTTAAACAAAAACCTTCAGAAAATAGTTAAGAATGATAATACCAAAAAATAAAATAAAAATACCTTTTCAGCCATTCGTTAAAATCAACATTTTTTCTTCCAATGAAAACTTATATAATAGTTTTGTGTGAAAACGTTCTGTTCACGGATCAAGGCTGAGCCTCGAATGTTTCATCGTGAGTGCCGCGATGTTTTGGGGAAGCATAAAAGGCATACTTTATCATTAGTTTATTCTAGGAAATTCTAAAAGTACAACATATTCCGCTAATTTAAAAATATCGCCACATGATAAATGTGTTACACAGTCAGGAGCTTTATTTGATCTGAAGAATCTGTATTTTTAGGTTAGGGATTTAAAGCAGCTATACTTAAGAAATAGTCAAAGGTATGGACTTTTCAGAAATAGCGCCACTCTTGTCCATAGGTTGTGTCTGGTACTGCAGCACGGTCACATGCAAATAAAATTCTAACATTTTTGTGATATACTGAATTAACCTATCTAACTTCCTTTTAATAGAAAACAGGTCTTTTCAAGTGGTTCTGTATACAGCTAAGGGGGACCTCAGCCTAAAGGAGTTTACTGGGACTATTAAATTGGTGATATATTCTGAGGATAGATCATCAATCGAATATCCATGGGAGGCCAACACCTGGGACCCTTATGGATTAGCTGGTTGCAACAGTAGCAAGACTTCTGCTTCTCATGTTCATTGGTCATATGACCTGAACGCAGCTCAGTCCCATTCAAGTGAATTAACTTAGTGAGCTGTGATAATGAGCACATCCCCAGTACAATTCTACAGCGCTGTGCTGGGCAAGAGCTCACTAGATGTTGCCTCCTCCAAGTGACCCTTCAGTAGCGAGTTGACCTCCTGCTTCCATAGCTCGCCTCTCTGTTGTGCAGTATGCACCCTTAAATCAGTATTCAGTCTCAACATGGTGGCTCAGTGATCAGCACTGCAGCCTTGAAGCGCTGGAGTCCTGGGTTCGAATCCCACCAGAAACAACATTTGCAAGGAGTTTGTATGTTCTCCATGTGTTTGCGTGGTGATTCCTATATGGGGCTCCCAATCTACATTAAAAATAAAAATTGGAGACTATGGTGCAGAAACCGTCAAAAATCAGTGGAAAGAAAAGTCCTGCAAGAAAGACTTTTCTACCTGCCGCTTTCAGTATGAAAATGGAGGACACTCTCCATTATAGTCAATGGAGTCTGCCAATATCCACAGGTATCCTTCGTTTTAGAAGTCCTTGCCTCCATCATTTGGGTCAGCCCATTGTTTGGGGAGCCTGACACAGATGTGACCTTAGCATTACATTAACTGTCTATGCTATTAATAGTTAATCCTAGGATATGTAGGTTTAAGTGCTTCCCCTATCTCCTGCTTGTAAGCTCTGTCAGAGATAAACCTATCTCAAGCAGGAGGCAGGGGAGAAAGGCTGAAGCTGCAAAATCAGATTCTTCAAGGATCTGTAACCAAGTACAAAATACTGAATGTCATCCATCTTTTTATTCTCTATTTGCTCCGAAAGAATTTACCTCTGAAGGATTGTAGTTCTTACCCTCCAAGTGGACGGTAGAAAATAAAAGGTGAGAAAATAAAAGGTGCCTTATGTAAGATGAACTTCTCAGCAGCCCTATAACTGGATATCACCAGCTAAAAACACAATCTGAATATAGGAACTGTTTTATAAAGTCCAAGATAGTGAAGTGATTCCCCCTCAAGCTTCAGGTTTTCTGTATTGCACCGAGGCCTGCCCATCCTTACTCACAATGAGAAGGAGAGACTAGTGAGAATCATGACGTGGTTGTACCCCTATGATAGGCCTCTGCAGTGACCCTGAGACACGTGACGTCAGAAAAGGTTGCAAGAGGCCCCAAGAGGCTTCGGGTGAAGTTAGGATGCTGGGAAAGAAGACCAGGAGAGGTATCAATGTTTTTTTTATTTTCTCTGCACATCCCCTGGGATTGCTTATTATACATTATACCCAAGAGTATAATAATAGAAATTCTGATTCAGACCAAACAAGTTCAGTCGAAACCAAAACTTGGGGTTGAACCTTGCAAAATGAGTCTCTCGAGGGTCTCCCATTACTAGTTGGAGGAATTCTGCTGGCAACAGAGAAATAAGGGAACAAATGAATAAGGGACAGTAATGGGAGACCTTCGAGAGACTCATTTTGCAAGGTTCAACCCCAAGTTTTGGTTTCAACTACACTTGTTTGGTCTAAATCAGAATTTCGATTAAACTCTTGGGTATAGTGTACAATAAGCAAGCCCAGGGAAGGTGCAGAGAAAATAAAAAAAACATTGCTACTCACCTCTCCTTACTTCTTTTGGATGTCCACTTGTGCAGCCCATGCATGGGCCGTGCTGCGACCTGAAGCGACCGCTTCAGGCGGCGCTATGCCAGGGCCACGGGGAGGGCGGCATTTTTGCTGACCTAAGCCAGTCCGGGACAAGCTGTCCTGGACTGGCTTAGGGTCACCGTCACTGAGTGGTGGATTGGGGAGGCCGCTGGAGCAGAAACACAAAATAGGACAGGAATAGGAGCTGTCCTATTGGACTATCCGCCTGCACACGGGACCGTGAAATTTACTGTCATGTGTATGGGTCCAAATAAAAGAATGGGTCCGTATTAGAGATGAGCGAATAGTATTCGAAACTCTAGTTTCGAATACCTTGCTCCATAGGAATAAATGAGAGCGGCCGGCGCGCTTTTGGCACTTAACCCTTTGCTGTTCAACCGCTCCCATTCAATCCTATGTTTCGAATACTATTCGAATCAACACTAGTCAATATGCTGTGAAATACATGGATAGCACATTGACCCACTGCATGGTCGTCTGCAACTGCCTTTAGTGTGGGGAGCCAAAATTGTATTGCAAACTTTTTTGGTGGTTCTTACAATGGATATAGTGGAATATTCTGGAAAGAACTAATGATGGCATCCTTCAAAATAACAACATGTCATGGCATAATGGTATAAACTCAAAGCACATCTGGAGCCTCCAAGAAACCTTGTGCCAACATCTCTTGTTTTGCTTGCAGTTGCTGTTACCTCCTTAATGAAATCCATCCCCATTACCCGGCACAGAGCTACTTGGTATGCTTCCTAACAGGTTGCAGGGCGTCAAGCTACTTCATATTCTGCTGTGGTTAATGTTTCATTTACATGGTACCTTGCTAAAGAGAAGTGAAAATGATTAACAACATATTGTGCCACAATAAATATTTTATTGAAGGTATTATCTGTGTAATTTGCAAGTGTGATTCTCTCCAGGAATTAGTTTAGAGCCTTGAAGCTAGAATTTTTTCTCATTTGGCGAGCGCATATATTTTTAATAATCTGCAGTGCACTTGCCATGCAACAAATCAATGGCTTTTTGCAGAAACTCTGTTTAGAATTCCCTTTCGCTTAACGGTTGTAAATCAGCGTATGCATTTTTAACAGGCGACGATTGTGGACTATTGTCTACGCCGTAAAAATGTTGGACTATGCGTCCCCTTTTAGGAATTATTGCCCTTCACACGACAGGGTTTAGTAATAAGAATGTGGGTTTTATTTACATTTTTCTCCATTACGGCTAATGATGTCACTTATCTGAATTTGTATTTACCGCATTCGCTAGTTTTTTTTTTTTTTTCCACGCAGTAAGGTAATGAAGAAATATAACAGCAATTTTTCTCCTCCCCGGTGCTCCAATTCAAGTGCTCACTAAACTAACAGTGAATTAAAAGTGATAAATTATAAATTCCCCGAAGACCATCGTGTGATTTACAGCAGAAATATTTTGCCAGTCTCCTGTCTTAAAAAATCGGAGCTTTGTGCTATTTTTTCCTCCCTGGATTCCCTTTTTGGTGATGGCCAAGTTCATTGTTTAGTGCAGAATTATTCACAGAATCTCCTGGAAAATTATGTTAGGATAATGTATGAAAGAGACGAAACGGCTTTATTCAGAGTTATGTAACATGGCGGAGAGATTCGCAATTATTATGGCGGTTTATAAACAGGAAATATTGTGCAGTCAGGGTTTGTGTCTCATGGTAATATGCTCACAATTTATAAAGTGGCATACATTTCTTTTATGAGTTAATAGTATGTATTATTGGAGCAGTGTACAGCCATGGAGGTAGGTCATGTCACTCAAGGGAAGACACATGAGGCAATGGTCCTAGGTAGAGATGAACGAGTAGTGTTCGATCGAGTAGGTGTTCGATCGAATACTACGGTATTCGAAATACTCGTACTCGATCGAACACTACTAGCTGTTCGAAGTTTAAGGTTCGATGCAGAACCAGCGTTGATTGGCAGAATGCTATACATTCTGCCAATCAACGCTGGTTCTTCTCTTACCTTTAGAAGTCTTCTCCGTGCAGCATCCCCGCGGCGTCTTCCGGCTGGAATTGACTCTGCCTAGGCATCCGGCCTAGGCAGAGCCGACTGCGCATGCGGGGGTATGCCCTCACATGCGCAGTCAGCTCTGCTCAGGCGTCGGGCCGGGCAGAGCCGACCGTGCATGCGAAGTCAGCTCTGCCTAGGCCCCGATGCCTAGGCAGAGTGAATTCCAGCCGGAAGACACCGAGGGGGCGCTGCGCCGGGAGAAGACTTCAAGGAGAATCCAGCCCGACCGTCACTCGTGGACTTGGTAAGTATAATTTTATCGAATTTTGCGTACCCCTGAAACGAGCATTTCCCCCCATAGACTATAATGGGGTTCGAAATCCGTTCGAACAGTCGAACAGCGTGCGGCTGTTCGAATCGGATTTCAAACCTCGGACATTTTAGTGTTCGCTCATCTCTAGTCCTAGGGTCTCCAACACCTGTGGTCCATAACCATTACCTTATATAAATCAATTAAACAACCCAATGATATCAATCAAAACAGTGCATTAGTTCGTCATAGAAATATGCATTCATGTTGTTAATATCATTAGATATAACGAGAGGATAGAAGGAGTCCACCTTGGACCATCTTAGTTTTCTTCTTCACTACATAAGCAATAAGCTAAACCAACATCACAAAAAAGGGCAATTCCCCCACTAAAAAGAGGAGGAAATGATAAGAGACCCTTCCATCTAATATGATAACACTTATATCAATCTGAACCTGATAGGGTTGGTGGAATACCGACACTGGTGATGGTGAGGAACAATAAGATAATCCTTTAATAGTGCCACCATGGGGAAATTCAATATGGCAGCCACAATGTAGATGGAGCAGGTAGGTTGGAAAGCCAGTATCTCATAGTTCATGCTCTATACAAACAGAAGCACTGAAGTATCAGAGGAATTATTCTGCGGGCCCGCTGATGGACTGGGGCCATTAGGGTTCATTTTAGAGGTTGCATTGGTCTCCTACAGTGTACTAACATAGAACAATGAACAATTGGCTTAACATAGAACATAGAACAATGGTGGGCCAACTCTCGGCACCTCTGCCCATCTGCTGTTTGTAGGGGTCACACCACTCAGCTTTATTTGAGCCTTCAAGTTAATGGGACTGAGCTTTCAGTACTACATGGTTTGCAAAGCTGTTATAGTTCTGGTACATTGTGGCCTCTGCAAACAGATCAACCCGGGTAAAGATAGGTCAAAAATAGTACACTCCTGGACATGGTCAACCATGGTCCATCCCCATTCCCATGGTCATCTTTCACTAGTTAGGTGCTACACCATTATGTATGTTATTATGACACTGTTATATAGGTGAGATATAGGCACTAATACTCTCCATTTCACTACAAATAAAATGTCATGTCCTCTACTTGTTTGTTCAGGGATCTCTACGTACTTAGATCCAGATTAGATTTTCTTTGTTATTGCAGCTCATGTTTGATCATGTTTGAGTATAAGGTATCTGTTGCAGTACACATGCGATACACTATGAAAAGTTAACATGAAACTCTGGATCCTTCCTTGCTTGACATTAAAATTAGACATAGGGTTAGGTAAAGTTGGTATAAGAGGCTACAGCTCTATGGCTACACACCCAGGGTTACTGTGACTATGGCATCACATGGCTTGTCCCATAATGGAAACGTATCACTTATCATCAGGACAAGTGTCTTACCGTTGTTGGTCCCACCACTGGAACCTGCACCAATCAAGAGAACGGGGAGGGGTCTAGTTAATAGGACTGATCTTTGTTGGTCTCATATATCTTCAATTCATTTTTTTTTCCGGCAGATGCTGTGCCATTCAAATGGGGGCATGAGATGCCCGATATCGTAGTCAATGTGGATCCCACCAGTCGGACTCACAGCAATTGGACACTTATTACATAAACTGTGGATAAGTTGTGATTATTGTACAACCCCTTTAATGATTCCTTTAATATTGCATTTTTTGTGACTAGGCAAATGAGCTCTTTGGAACAAGATTATATTGCTGTTTCTTCAAAGAGGTAAATCTCCCACTACCTTCAACCTCTATCTTTGGTCTGACCGACCAGGCAGTCTATACCTAACGCGAGTTATGTTGTACTCATATTCTCGGCGAATGTGCAGTAATCCTTGTCTGGTCAAAGTCACATGCACTGCGCATGCGCCAATAATATGAGCAGCATCCATTGAGACAGAACTGAGGGATAGGCAAGATTAAGTATACACTGACCCTGCAATCCAAGGAAGGAAGGAGTGGTGGATGGCACCAAAACCTCTTTGTGACAACATCAACCCCCCTCGTTGCTCCAAATAACCATCACACACATGGTGAAAAAACCCAGGGTAAGAGCAGTGCCGTGTTTTACGATTGGTCCTCACCAACAAGAGGAGGGGTACCATTTGGTCTATCCAGTTATCTATTTGCGTGGCTGGGATGATATGCTGGGTTCTGGTGACAGGTTCCCTTTAAAGGGGTATTCCCACGTCGCATACTCACCAGTCTTCGTTGCTGTAAATTCTTCTTTCTTCTGGCTTTGTTGCGTCATTGGTGGGCGGGGATACATATGCAAAGCCAGCGGCGAGATGCCGCCGGCCCTGCGTGCACGCTCATAGACCAGTCTAGCCTTCACAATGCGAATACAGACCCGGCATCCGCCTTTCTCTATTACAGCGGATGCGGGGTCTGTATTCGCATTGTGAAGGCTAGACTGGTCTATGGGCATGCACACAGGGCCAGCGGCATCTCGCCGCTTGGCTTTGCATATGTGAATACAGACCTGGCATCCGCTGTAATAGAGAGGCGGATGCCGGGGAGTGTAGATGCCAGCACAGATGCCTGCGACATCGCTATGCTCCTGCCCTGCATGAAGCCAGCAGCGGCAGAAGCGATGCTGTTATTCTGCTCCTCCGCCCGTCCCCCCTGGAATAGCAGCATCGCTCCTGCCGCTGCTGGCTTCATGCAGGGCAGGAGCATAGCGATGTTACAGGCATCTGTGCTGGCGTCTAACCCTCCCCGGCATCCGCCTCTCTATTACAGCGGATGCCGGGTCTGTATTGGTGGCTCCTTCCCCCCAAAGGGTAAACTACCCCCACCTCCAGGCTCACTCCCGTGCACTTAGCCCCTCCTCCCTCCCCCTGAGAGCAGGCAGATACATCACTTGACTTATGACCAGATAAGTCAAGGGATGTGTAAAAAAAATGAATAAAGTAAGATAGTGGACAAACAAAGCAGTTTTGCTGAAGCAGTGTATTTAGGAAAAGTCTTACATTCACATTAACAAGCAGTATAGATAGGATCCTTGTGATGGGACAACCCCTTTAACTCTGACTGTTTTCTTTTACATATGATTATATTATCTCCCACAAGACACTGTGCTCAGTAAATCTCATTATCTTCTATCTTTTGGACAAAACATTATGTAACATTTTTTCCTACTGTTGTCCTCTCCAGCAAGGCAGCCTGTGACTCTACCCCATAAAGCATTCCTATCTCTTCCATCATTCCCTGTGTAAACAATCATCGATAATATCAGAGTTTCTTTCCTAACATGTTTCCCTTAAGACATGATGAAGTTCTTTTGTATATTCTTAACTTGCTCATAAAGCCGTAAGTATATTTCATCCCATGTCACATTTGTGGCTGGTTGGTGTCTTGCAGCACTTCTCAATGATTCCACAACTTGTATGCTTAATGAAAATAAATTTCGGATGAGATGCTTCAGTTTCAATTCCAATAATACTTTTTGTTTCGCAGGTCTCTTGGTAGTTGTTATGATTATGTACTATCTTGCAAAACAATAAGACTGTCAAGATATCATTTTTTATTTCATGAGATCCTGAACAGGCGTATATCACCTGAGCAGACCACACACTTGCTGTTTATTTTTTTTTCCAAGAAGAAGCCTTAAAGTAATCTCCACTTTTTATCATCATGTTATACACCGAAATGTGGTGCTTGTTACTATACAGTGGCTGGAGCTCCATCCAGAGTTCCAAACCTTCTATACAATACAACAAAGTCAGAGCCTTTAACCGCCACTAGAGGGAACTGTTACCCCTGAACAGTGATCAACGCTGATCATGGCGCAGGCAACGTGAGGGGTTCACTTTGTCTGGTCATCGTCAGTATCATGTTTCATCTCATTTTCATCTTCATTTATTAAAGGGTACCTGAGTTTTTATGAAAAGTTGAAATATTTGTAGGGTCCAGCTGTGCAATCTGTTCTAGGGCTTCATAAAGGATGTCCTACCAGTTTTTCTGGTGCAAATGATCACTTTATGGCTGAAACACATTTTGCATTTGTCTCTGAGGCTGTGTCAATGTACAATAATGAGTAGTTTCCCCTCTCCCCTATCCATGTCTGATAATGTTCTTCCATTCTGCCAGGAATAACTATATAATAGCATAGAAATTCCTAAGTCACCATAATATAGGAGCTCCATGAAAACTGGACTGCAAATGCAAGGCTAATACATGGCAAATACATGCAGGCAAGCAGCTAAAACACAGGGGAAAAAAAATCACCCAAGTAGATACAAGTACATAGAATTTTTTTTTCTTACATTGTAAGCTGTAATATTTGCAGAATATTTAGTCCTTTGCACAGAGTAACAGTTTGCAGTTACGTGTGCGGAGTCTCTAAGGAGATCAGCCCCTCCCATCTGCATTCATTGTGTGGAGAGAGAACAGAACGAACCCTTCACCCAGCTGTTAATCTGTCCTGCTCATCTAATATATCTATGGGGGGACATTGGCTAGCAACAGGGAGAGAACTGCAAATTATATAAATGGGAAACACCGAGTTTCCTCAAACGGCGATGGGAGCATCCCCACTGCTGCCTGAGAGCTCATTCCAGCGCCGCCTCCATCTTAAGCTGCAACTCCGCCTCTTCTGTCTTCTTCTGTCGGTCCAACTTCTGACGCCTGCGCAATATGCTCCTGTATTGAAGTACAGGAGCAAGAGCGGCCTCTGAAAAATGGCCGGCCATTTTTGGGAGACCGCTCTTGCTCTTGTAGTTCAATACAGGAGCGTACCGCGCAGGCGTCGGAAGTTGGACCGAGACGGAAGACAGAAGAGGTGGGGTTGCAGCTGAAGATGGAGGCGTCGCTGGAGTGAGCTCTCGGGCAGCAGTGGGGATACTCCCATCGCCGTTTGAGCGCTGGGGCCCGCCCTCATTACTGCGGAGAACTTATTTGCATACCGGTTAACACCAGTATTTCTAAGGAATGGCGCCGTGGAGACCACGTCTAAAGGTAAGAGAGGAATAGCCTTTCTGAATTCAGCACACTATTGCCCAAACCCATGAAAGGTCCTCTTTAACATCGGATCCCGGACAGGTGAGTAACATTGTTTATTATGTTCTCTCATCTCCCCTGTGGCTCCGATTATTATACTCAGGGGTCTGTAACCTCTATTATGCCCCACAGCGGCCTCCCTGCAACCTCTTTTATGCCACACAGTCTATTGTGCCACTGTGGGATATATATATATATATATATATATATATATATATATATATATATATATATGGGTTGGGTGTGTGGAGAAGTGAGGAGTCAAAGATGTCTGTGTTTCAAACTTTACAGAGTCAAGTCACAGCTGAAAGAGGTGATCATGGCAGTCCAAAGGGAAGAGACGGGAAATATGGGAAGACGTCTCCTGTGAGTATTACTGCATTGTATTTATTGTAATGTCAGAATGTAATGGCAGAAAATATGAATCGCATTTGAAAAACGCATTTTTAGGGCTAATTTTAAAAAAAATCCTGGTGGAGGACCCCCAGACCCCCCTTCCCCTGGTAAGTAGGGCCCCGCCAAAGTCAATTGCCTAGGGCCCCGCAAAGCCTAGATCTGCCACTGAGGCTGGGTGGGAATTGAATAGGTTTAATAGAATTTGGATCAACAAACTGGTTTAGATTTAAATGTTGGCACCCGGGACCTCCTGAGATGTGCCAGAATTAGTAAGATGCCAGGCCTCTAAATATTTCTGGCATATCTCACTCCAGCACAGAGAATCTTAAAGGAGTCTGTAAGCAGTCAACTGGTTATAAATCTAATCCCAGTTCCTTGTATTCCGCTTTGGATTCCATTTTCATGTTAATTGCTTTTGTATTCAGATACATTATCTTACTTTTCTAGTATAATGAGATGAGGTGTGGTGCTCACCTTACCTAAACTCTACAGGGCTCCACAATGGCATCCAGTCCTCTTTCTGACCTCCTGGATGACATCACTGGTGCCGAATGACTGCTGAGGTCTATAGCTGGGACTAAGTGGGGTACATCAATGTCCTGACGTTTGTAAGTAGGTTTTATATACTTTTCCATGATGATACAGTAATCTGTACCGTTTCCTACCAGGTCCTGTTACCTTCAGAAATGCAAATCATAGAGCTCATTTATGACCTCTTGGTACTGGGTACTTGTATCTTATATTGTGTCCACATATTCCCATTGGAATCACTCACTTCAGTTTGTCTCACCCAATGGGCTCATAATCCAGTTTCCGACATTCTTAAACTATGGTCAGTTTCAGAGTTAACTTGTCAATATGACACCAAAGTATCTAGTGAAAACTTGTGCAAACGTAATATACGGACACATTCTATGTACATGATGTCTTGATTACATTTGAAGCCAAGACCATAAATCTTTAGGGTAACTGCTACATTTATTGTATGGTGATACATCCCTGTAATAAAAAAAAGTCCATCATGTCTTCATTTTATACAATACTAGCCAAAGAGATCATATGGCTAACATGAGTTTAATAACATGGCAACATGATGAGAGTTTAATGGATGCAACATCATATTGGATATGGAGCATGGAGTGGAGTAAAAGTCCCTAAAGTTTAAAAGGTGAACAGGAAATCCCTTTTAATTTCAATATTCTGTTTTTGATAAGCTGCACCAGAGGAACAGCCCCATTCCTCCAATATGGCAAGATTCAAGAGATAGACCCCTAGCATTTACACCTGCCTTGGCCACACAGTCAGTTTCTGTTTCAGAAGTTCTCATCCATTTCAATATAGGGGAACATGACCACTTGTCCTTCAGACATAAGGACCAAGGCCCCCCCGTAGGAATCAGGGTTTAAGAAGTCAAACCATCAATGATCGGATTTTTTAATTGGCTAAGAAAGCAAAAAAAAATGAATATTCAGGAATTGTGTAAGACAAAGGCCAATGTTGAACAGAGGTTCCACCAAATAAAATTATTCTTGGAGCCCACCCTACAACAACCCCTAGAAAAAAAAGACTACAGTACCATCCAGATTTGGATGTGTTCTGCTTGACCATTATTATGTTAGGACCTGGGCTCACCAAAGGATCCACTGGTGGACCAGTCCAACGCTGGATTAGACTACACTAGAACTTGGGTAATATGAGGGAATGGTAAATCCATCAGAACGAAGTTAGCAAAACCTTCTCCTAAATAACCCACCTACTTGTCTCTCCACTTTTCAAAAATGCAGAGGCAGTTTTAGCATGAATGTGGTATGTGCCATCAATGGTGACTTTAATTTTAGACCTGGTCATTGCCAGGTATGTACCGTCCTAGTAAGTGACATTTGTGTGACAGCAAGGGGTTAATTTATAACCAGAATAAGATGTTGCCAGTTTTAATGGGGTTGTCCGTGGAGCGTAAATTGACTTACCTGGTCTGATAGATGATGATAGACCCAAGGGTTATGGCCACATTGTGATCATGTGATTGGAAGGAGTGCTCTGAGCTGCGGGAGGCTCCGGACCCCAGGTTACTCCACCCACTCCTTCCTTTTCCGATCTCACAGGTAATTAACTATTTGTGATATGGTGGCATTACACTTAATTAATTAGATGTGATTGGATCTCAGGCATGCTGAGCGTCATGAGTCACAGGAGTGCGCCAGACACCATGAGGAGGAGAAGAAGATGTAGTAAAGAGACCAAAAGAGGTAATGGAAGGTGAGTATAGTTATTTATTTATGTCACCTTCCCTGGGCCTCCACCTATTACACTCTAGGGACTGAAGATACCCCAGACTATAATAATATCACTCCCAGGCCCAGTGAAATAAACTGGAGGATTGCTTTGTCTGAACACAGGACAAAACAAATCTTAAGAGGTTTGTACATCTTTAGTACTTAATTACCTGGGGACGAGGAGGCAGAGCAACCCCGGGCTCTGAGTGCTGCTTCCAATTATGTTATAACGGTCTGGTTCTGGTTTGGAATCTTAAGTTGCTACTACTTGAAGGATGACTTAGGCTGGTAACTTAGTCGGGAGGAAGCCAGTGGTTGATGCACAAGATGAGCATCAGTGTTGGAGGAGAAGGCAAATACCATAGTCAGGAGGAAGCCAGTAGTCAATGCAGAAAAGGAGCATCAGTGTTGGCAGCAGAGCAGGAGAGAGCAGCTAGATTACCAGCAGAGCTCAATAATCTCACAAGGCAGGAAGAGCAAGGCTGGGTTTATTTAGGAAGTTCAATCAGAGAACAGGGTAGAGCAAACCAGAGAGGCAGGACTGAAACTAGAGGAACCAGGAACTAGGCTCAGATCAGCACAGGAGCTGTCCAGTCGGAAGAGCTGCAGCCTGGGACACTGAAGTCCCTGGGTTCAAGTCCTGACACATGTGACCCAGTGATTGTGATGTGACTGTAACCCACAGATCCACCAGACCAGGTAAGTCAATCTAAACTCTCTTAATATATTCCACCCAGTGGCTCTGTCCACTGTGTGTGGCTGTGGCGGGGTACTACAGCTTCTCTCCAATTCACTTGAAGGAAAGATTATCAATATGAAAATCTTAGAAAACACTTTTAAGTTCCATTTAGTAGCGTATTATCCCATATAGTCACTATGACCCCAGTCTGATCTTCTGTAACATACGACTAATTATCACCGTTATCCCAATTGCTGCCTTTCATCTATTACCTGCCATCAGTGCCAATTATACTAATGATAGCAGACTGGTGATTGGCTGATGCGGGCTGTCGGATCTCGGTGTTATTAGTTGTATCTTCCTAATTCAATAAACCTTGAGGAGTCAGACTTTTTGGCTGTGCCTTGTATTATAAGGCCATAAGGCTGTAAGTCTCATTCTCATTGTAGTTCAGTAAACAGTACAGCAGATGGGGCTTTATGACGATTCTGTAAGAAGCATTTTGTGGTGGATGTAGCATTATAACAAAAAAATCAAACATGTAATTATGCAAATATGTATGCCTTTATAATAATCAAGTTTCATTGTAAATGGCTGATGCACATCAATTTGATCCTGTAGTGCTGCTTTAAGTGCAATTTAAGTGGCTTTTCAGTGCACCCAGAGGCAACACAAATGCATCTCTCGAATATTAATAAAATCCTCAATCTCTGAGACACCAACTGGAACATCATTGTTTAGCTGATTGAAATTAAATGCTAATCCCTTTCTTTTTTTTAGAGGAAAATAAAGAAAATTTCCTTTTGTTATTTAAAACATTGATATAAGTAGCAACAAGAAGTTGTCTTTTAACTTGCTTTAAGTGTAGTTAAGACAATACCTAATCAAAATGCATTTAGCGAATTACTGCAAGACCTAGAGGAAACGCAAGTCTATTAATCTGGAACGTCTGCTAATACGGCATTACATGAAGATATTGGGAGAGCTGGATGTCAGCCGAGGGTAGGAGGCGCGAGTCTAAAAAAACGTGTACAAGGTGATCACAGAGAAGGGAGATGCGAGCAGGATGGCTTTAGAGTTCGTGTTGCAGATGTTGTCCTTGGCAGGATTTGAACCTAGGACGCATGTGTTGCAAGGCTACAATGTAAACCACTGAGAATATTATTATTGAATGGATATCGGAATATAGAGATAAGGACACGTTATTACTGTAGGTAGCAAATTAATTTCACCCAGGGAGCAGAATATAAAGGATTGCAGCATCTGGCACTACCTTGAGGTCCAGTTCCAGCCTCTTCTGGGCACCCATTGTGACATTGGTGCATCCCATTTTACCACTAAGGCCTCGTTCACATCTGCGTCAGTAATCATTCGGGATCCCCCCCCCTCGAACGGACTACCGAATGCATTGACAAGCGATCCCTTATACTATAATTATTATTATTATTGTTGTTTATTTATATAGCACCATTAATTCCATGGTGCTTTACATTTGGGGGTTACATACAATACACAAAATATACAGGTAGATATAATACTAACAGTGACTGACTGGCATAGTGGGGTAGAGGGCCCTGCCCGCGAGGGCTTACAATCTATGGGGGAAGGGGGTAGAGACAGAAGGAGAGGGGGAGACTGTACAGATGGCGGTGCAGTGATAGTGTTATTGGAGGTTGTAGGCCTTCCTGAATAGGGGAGTCTTCAGGGCCTTCTTGATCCTGTGATTGTGGGGATCAGTCTTATGTGTCTTGGTAGGGAGTTCCAGAGTATGGGGGATGCACGAGAGAAATCCTGGAGACGGTTGTGTGAGGAGCGGATGAGGGCAGAGCAGAGTAGGAGGTCGTTGGAGGATCTGAGGTTACGTGTGAGCAGGTAGCGGGAGATGAGGTCAGAGATATATGGAGGGGCCAGGGTGTGGATGGCTTTGTATGTTAACGGTAGTAGCTTGAACTCAATTCGCTGGGCTACAGGTAGCCAGTGGAGGGACTGGCAGAGGGGAGCAGCCGATAAAGATCGGGGGGTGAGGTGAATTAAGCGAGCAACGCAGTTTAAGGTGGACTGGAGGGGAGCGAGGGTGTTAGTTGGGAGTCCATGGAGAAGGGTGTTGCAGTAATCTAGGCGGGAGATTATGAGGGCCTGGACGAGCGTCTTAGTCGCTTCAGGGGTGAGGAAGGAGCAGATTTGGTGGATGTTCTTGAGTTAGAGGTGGCAGGAGGTGTTGAGGGTATGAACGTGTGACTTGAAGGATAATTCAGATTCCAGGGTTACCCCAAGGCATCGGGCCTGTGGGACAGGGGTAAGTGTGGTTCCATTGACTTTAATAGATGGGTCAGGTGGAGGGGCCATATGGGGTGGGGCAAAGATGATGAACTCCGTTTTCTTCATATTGAGTTTGAGAAAGTGGGAGGAGAGGAAGGAGGCTACGGCCGTTAATCAATCTGGAACTCTGGCCAGCAGAGAGGGAATGTCTGGTCCAGAGATGTATATTTGGGTGTCATCAGCATAGCAATGGTACTGGAAACCATGAGATGAGATCATCTATGAGATCATCTATGAGTTGGTCAAGGCCAAGGGTGTAGCATAGAGTCCGTGTACTTTCTGCACTGCCTCATAGCAGGAGAAAAGCATTTTGGCGTTCGGTTCTGGGGGACCTCATTGTGGGTAGCGCGGACCATAGTTGCCATTATGTCTACAGGTATCTAATACTCTAACATATTCAATTAGAAATGGAACGTCACACTTATAGATGTGCCAAAAACAATTTATTTGGGTAGAGTAAAACGTTTTTCGATATTTTAAATATCTTCTTCAGACTCTTCAAGTTAAGTTATCACTTCCTAGTTTAGGATTCCTGGGATAAATGACAGGTTCTCCGCTCTGTGGAGCCTGCAGGGTCCGCTGTAGTATGCTAGTATAAAGCAGTGGTAGGTAGGTCAGTGCCAATTGAAATTGCCGTCTGGCTGGGTGGAGATGGCAATTGATTACCATACATCACAGTCATCTATAATGCTAGGAGTCCCTCCCCCCTGACTAATATCCAGTACAGAATACAATATTACAGTATAGGACAGCAGTCCCATAGGTAGGCAGAGGCTTTGACATCACAGATGACTATTATGCTTGGAGTCCGGCCAGCGCCACACCTCCCATGAGGCGACCTGAAGCGACCGCTTCAGGCGGCGCTATGCCAGGGCCCCGGGGAGGGTGGCATTTTTGCTGACCTAAGCCAGTCCAAGACAAGCTGTCCTGGACTGGCTTAGGGTCACCGTCACTGAGCGGGGGATTGGGGAGGCCGCTGGAGCTGTGCCACCTCTCACGCTCAGGCAGAGAGCAGGTCCTCTCCCTGCCTGCTCTCTACCTGCTAAAGATGCTCGCTCCGCTCGGTCCCGCCCTCTCCACTCGACCCCGCCCACTCTGCATGGCCCGTCCTGCCCCCTTCCGCTCTGCCCCGCCCCCTCCGGAGGGGGGGCGGCTTTCTAACGTCCGCCTCAGGCGGCAGAAACCCATGATTCACCCCTGAGTCCGGCCCCTGCTCAGTGCTTACTCAGTATTGCCATGCCTGTATTTTGTACACAGACAGAAGGGGTTAAACTAATTTGTTTCCTTAAGAATCTTACTAATATTTACTTAGCCTTTTGTTTTCTAGGTTTACACAGGAGGTCATTTAATATTTATATTAACATGAGAAAGAAAACAATGTACATTAAAATGACGTGGATCCCGATGATAAAAAAAAGCGGCATAAGGCTATAGGCTGTGTGAATGTCTGCCTAATGGCTGAAGAAAAAATCACTTAAGTGCCTTCAAGTGATGTAGCTGTTTGCAAGCTTGTTGCCGAACATATTTCAAAGCAAGATCATGCATAATACATTTCTTCTCACAGACCATCAAAATATGCAGTCAGTAGAGGGATATTATTATAAATCCTACAGCATTTGCTTGCCCAACCATTTCACAAGTCATTGCAAAATCTGTCCTTATAAAACCTTTCTGCACACATTTCTACGAGCCGGCATAAAACATTAAGAATTATATAAGAATGCACAGTCTATATATTTGTTTTACTATATACATTAGGAATACTGAAGGAGGTATAATTTTATAGATAGCACTTACTAGTATATAGCGTGTATTCATGTGAACGCCTGATGTTTCCATTGTTGTGAACAGACAAAGCTGTGGCTACGGAGGAGTAGTGTTCCCACTTGTACTTGTCGATGGAGGCTGTAGATACGGGTTAGTCATTGATTGATATGGATCACCCTAGAATTTACTAAAATTTATCATGTGGCACAAACGTGGCATATTTTTGGAGAAAAGCTTGTGGCGCCACTTGGGTGTAGTCATTGGACCAGGACTGATATCAAGTTGGGTCAGGGTGGGGACGCCTCGACCCAACAGACTTAGACATAACTGCCATAACTTTCTTAGAAATTTTGCTGAATCTTCCTCCAGAGCTCACAATGTTAAAGATATATATGAGACAAAAACAAAAAACAGCACCGAGCTGCATATGGTGAAGTACTGTATAATAATTATAAAAAGAGAGAGCTGGTAAGATATCTTCTCACCTTGAATGGTTGTGACCACAACCGCTTATATAGACTTTTGAACCACTTAATGAGGGGGGTTCTCACCCGGTGATGAGACTGCAGGATCCTGTACCACCCTTGGTGTCGGTTGGATATTTAAAAGAGGACCGGAATACAGATAGGATCACCGCGCTCAGTAGATGAATAAAAAGTGCTTTATTTTGATAGAAGAAACACAACGCGTTTCGGGCATCTGTGCCCTTTCTCAAGTGTATATACTGTATCACAACAAATAAAATAAAATAAACACACAAAAAATAATACTTTTTTTGTCATAAAAACAACTGCATCCATATAGGAAACAGCTTCTTTTTCCAATTAGAGTATTCTAACGTGCAATTTATACGCGGTAACCCCCTTCTTAAAGATATATACACATATGAGAGATCAATGTGTGGCCAATATATGCTCATATGTGTAAATAGTGTTACTAGTTCGCAACATATTATGCCATAATAATTAAAAAATATAAAAACAGATGCAAATAGCAGGTACCAATTAAGGGATACAGCAGATTGTTACAAATGTAGTTCACCGGTACATATATATGTATACGTGCTGCAAATGGTTTGAACGGGTCTCACTTAACACATAATAAATAAATCCCTCATCTTTAATAAATCAATCCCTCATCTTTAATAGGGAGAGGTTTAGTTCCAAAGACTGTCACTGACAGCCCAGTTATTAATAGGCAGTGATATTAAATAAACCTTTCTGGTTCTTACCTTAGTTCTCGTCGTACTGGACGCTTGTCCAGCCGACAGAGGTTTTCGTGCTATAAATATCATTGGTGGCAGAGGGTTTACGCGCGCTCTCACTCTCAGGCGCGTGCGCAGACTGCCGCACGTGGAGGAGAGTCCCGGCGTCTGCCGAGTGTCAGTGCGCATGCGTCGGCCCGACTCGCTGCCCGAACGTGACTCGGGACGAGTCGGAGTACCGATCTGTATGCGAGGTGGACCATGTGTCTGCGCATGCGCACCCGACCGGCATCGCAGCAGCAACAAAAAGCCAGGTCTGCATTCTATTATGAGTCATTCATGGGTAAGGGACACTTTGTATGGCGTAGGCATCCACCAGGTGATGGATCATTCGGTCATATGCAGACAGACAGTCTACATAACAATGTTCAGCACTATATTAATGCATCTTAATCAAAATATATTAAACCAACTTAGTACTGGCTAGTAACTGATGGGCTGGTGACTTAGAAGACATACTCATAAATAAATATGCAAGGGATGTATACAACAAATCAATAAAAATAAATAAATACTAGGTGCAAACGTGACAAAAGACATTAATAATAATATGAACAAATAAAACCATCAAATGATACCCATCATAGATATACTAAGTGGATATACAAATTAATGGAAATATCAAGCGGTATACTAATGAGGTGATCTCAGTCCCAATCTACCTCAGAAGAAACAACACAGGACAAGTGTCAAAGAATGAATAAAAGCAAATAAAATACATACATATATATATATACACATACATACATATATACATAAATACATATATATACACATATACATACACACATGCATACATGTCCGTTCTAACCGGAGATGTCTTCCAAGGCTTCATTTAGGCCTATCGGGGTGAGTGAGTTCATTTTATATATCCAATACATCTCCTTCCGACGTAGTGTGCTGAACCTGTTTGCGGAGGAGATGGGGATATGGTCTATTGGGACTATTGAGAAGCCTGAAAAAGAACCATCATGCATTGAGGCTGCATGTCTAGACACGCTATGTTTGAGGAATCGATTATTTACGTTGGATCGATGCTTTGTAAGCCTCTCTCTTAAAGTTCTAATGGTCCGCCCTACGTATTGGAGGCCACAAGGGCACTCCAAAACATATATTACAAAATTTGAATAGCAAGACAAATGTTGTTTGATGGGGAAAGTTTCTCCAGTGGAATTGCTAGTTACGCACTTGGCCCCATTCTTAATGGTTATGCAACATTTGCACTTTCTACTGTTGCAGCGATAGCTTCCTGTTTGTTCAATGCTTGATGGATTATGTGGATGTGTAATATCTCGGTTGCGTAGTCTGCTTGGAGCCAAGGTGCTCTTCAGGGTCCGGGCTCTACGGAATGTGAGCCTAGGTTGTTTGGGGATTAGTGGTTTAAGAAAATCATCCCCTTCTAAAATAAACCAATGGTCTTTTAAAATTTTCCTAATTTTGGGGTGTAGGCCGTTGTAGGTGGTTAAGAAATTAAGACTAAAATCATCTTGACTGATATTCTTCCTTGGTTGGAGACATTCACGTTGATCGGAACATGAGGCACGTGCCTTGGCTGCATTCACTAAACCTCTAGGGTAATGCTTCTCCGTAAATCTGTTGGTCAAAACCATGCTTTGTTCTTCAAAATCATTATTATCCGTACAATTGCGTCGTACTCTTTTATATTGACCAAATGGGACGTTGTCTTTCCACTTCTTATAGTGTAGACTTCTATAGTCCAGTAAGCTATTGCAATCCACTGTTTTAAAGAAGGTACGTGTGTGTATCTTATTACCTTCCCCAATTAAAGTAAGATCCAAAAAATCAATTTGCGTTTTATTGGATCCACCAGAGAACTGGAGGCCCCACTGATTGTTATTGAGATATTCTAAAAATTCTTTGAATTCCACATCGGAGCCTTTCCAGATAAAAATCATATCATCAATGAACCTTTTGTAGAGAATAATATTGTTTGTCCATTTTGTATTATTAAGAATGTATTCTTCTTCGAATTTACCGACATATAAATTTGCGAAACTAGGCGCAAAGCGCGTGCCCATGGCGGTCCCTCGTGTTTGGAGGTAAATTTTGTCTTCAAAACCGAAGGCATTATTCGCAAGAATGAAGCGGATGCCGTCGAGGATGAAGTCCTTCTGTTTATCTGGCATTCCACTACCTTCATTCAGAATGGTCGCAATATTCTCCACACCCTCTTTATGGGGGATATTGCTGTATAATGCAGCAATGTCTAACGTAGCCCATCTGTAGTCGTCACACCACTGGAGGTCCAATATTAAATTAATTAGATGGGGGGAATCTTTCAGATGCGATCTTAGTTTAACGACAAATGGTTGTAATTGGATGTCAATATAATGAGACAAATTCCTAGTAACCGAGTTAAGACCTGAAATTATGGGTCTCCCAGGAGGGTTTTGGCGGTTACATTCTTAATAATACAAAATGGACAAACAATATTATTCTCTACAAAAGGTTCATTGATGATATGATTTTTATCTGGAAAGGCTCCGATGTGGAATTCAAAGAATTTTTAGAATATCTCAATAACAATCAGTGGGGCCTCCAGTTCTCTGGTGGATCCAATAAAACGCAAATTGATTTTTTGGATCTTACTTTAATTGGGGAAGGTAATAAGATACACACACGTACCTTCTTTAAAACAGTGGATTGCAATAGCTTACTGGACTATAGAAGTCTACACTATAAGAAGTGGAAAGACAACGTCCCATTTGGTCAATATAAAAGAGTACGACGCAATTGTACGGATAATAATGATTTTGAAGAACAAAGCATGGTTTTGACCAACAGATTTACGGAGAAGCATTACCCTAGAGGTTTAGTGAATGCAGCCAAGGCACGTGCCTCATGTTCCGATCAACGTGAATGTCTCCAACCAAGGAAGAATATCAGTCAAGATGATTTTAGTCTTAATTTCTTAACCACCTACAACGGCCTACACCCCAAAATTAGGAAAATTTTAAAAGACCATTGGTTTATTTTAGAAGGGGATGATTTTCTTAAACCACTAATCCCCAAACAACCTAGGCTCACATTCCGTAGAGCCCGGACCCTGAAGAGCACCTTGGCTCCAAGCAGACTACGCAACCGAGATATTACACATCCACATAATCCATCAAGCATTGAACAAACAGGAAGCTATCGCTGCAACAGTAGAAAGTGCAAATGTTGCATAACCATTAAGAATGGGGCCAAGTGCGTAACTAGCAATTCCACTGGAGAAACTTTCCCCATCAAACAACATTTGTCTTGCTATTCAAATTTTGTAATATATGTTTTGGAGTGCCCTTGTGGCCTCCAATACGTAGGGCGGACCATTAGAACTTTAAGAGAGAGGCTTACAAAGCATCGATCCAACGTAAATAATCGATTCCTCAAACATAGCGTGTCTAGACATGCAGCCTCAATGCATGATGGTTCTTTTTCAGGCTTCTCAATAGTCCCAATAGACCATATCCCCATCTCCTCCGCAAACAGGTTCAGCACACTACGTCGGAAGGAGATGTATTGGATATATAAAATGAACTCACTCACCCCGATAGGCCTAAATGAAGCCTTGGAAGACATCTCCGGTTAGAACGGACATGTATGCATGTGTGTATGTATATGTGTATATATATGTATTTATGTATATATGTATGTATGTGTATATATATATATGTATGTATTTTATTTGCTTTTATTCATTCTTTGACACTTGTCCTGTGTTGTTTCTTCTGAGGTAGATTGGGACTGAGATCACCTCATTAGTATACCGCTTGATATTTCCATTAATTTGTATATCCACTTAGTATATCTATGATGGGTATCATTTGATGGTTTTATTTGTTCATATTATTATTAATGTCTTTTGTCACGTTTGCACCTAGTATTTATTTATTTTTATTGATTTGTTGTATACATCCCTTGCATATTTATTTATGAGTATGTCTTCTAAGTCACCAGCCCATCAGTTACTAGCCAGTACTAAGTTGGTTTAATATATTTTGATTAAGATGCATTAATATAGTGCTGAACATTGTTATGTAGACTGTCTGTCTGCATATGACCGAATGATCCATCACCTGGTGGATGCCTACGCCATACAAAGTGTCCCTTACCCATGAATGACTCATAATAGAATGCAGACCTGGCTTTTTGTTGCTGCTGCGATGCCGGTCGGGTGCGCATGCGCAGACACATGGTCCACCTCGCATACAGATCGGTACTCCGACTCGTCCCGAGTCACGTTCGGGCAGCGAGTCGGGCCGACGCATGCGCACTGACACTCGGCAGACGCCGGGACTCTCCTCCACGTGCGGCAGTCTGCGCACGCGCCTGAGAGTGAGAGCGCGCGTAAACCCTCTGCCACCAATGATATTTATAGCACGAAAACCTCTGTCGGCTGGACAAGCGTCCAGTACGACGAGAACTAAGGTAAGAACCAGAAAGGTTTATTTAATATCACTGCCTATTAATAACTGGGCTGTCAGTGACAGTCTTTGGAACTAAACCTCTCCCTATTAAAGATGAGGGATTGATTTATTAAAGATGAGGGATTTATTTATTATGTGTTAAGTGAGACCCGTTCAAACCATTTGCAGCACGTATACATATATATGTACCGGTGAACTACATTTGTAACAATCTGCTGTATCCCTTAATTGGTACCTGCTATTTGCATCTGTTTTTATATTTTTTAATTATTATGGCATAATATGTTGCGAACTAGTAACACTATTTACACATATGAGCATATATTGGCCACACATTGATCTCTCATATGTGTATATATCTTTAAGAAGGGGGTTACCGCGTATAAATTGCACGTTAGAATACTCTAATTGGAAAAAGAAGCTGTTTCCTATATGGATGCAGTTGTTTTTATGACAAAAAAAGTATTATTTTTTGTGTGTTTATTTTATTTTATTTGTTGTGATACAGTATATACACTTGAGAAAGGGCACAGATGCCCGAAACGCGTTGTGTTTCTTCTATCAAAATAAAGCACTTTTTATTCATCTACTGAGCGCGGTGATCCTATCTGTATTCCGGTCCTCTTTTAAATACACAATGTTAAAGAGGTTTTCCAGGAATTGGAACAAGTCGTAGGACAGTTGAGAAGGTGTAAAACGAAAAGAAAATATAATACATGTATATATATACTTACCTATCCCTGGTGTCTGCCGTCAACCGTCATGATCCATCAAGTCTTGTGCCGGAGTGAATAACTGGCCTCAGCCATTGTTGGACAGGGATCGGTGACGTCACTCCCATACATCATTGGCTCCTTACCTGTGACTACTGACTGGTCACAGAGTAGTTATGTGAGATGCAGGACTATTGCCAATGCTGGAGGCGAACAACGGGTGTCAATTTTGGTCATAGTTTTCCATAAGACTCCACTTCTTGTCCATTCCAGTAATTACACCAAAGCCCTGACCATTTCAAGTTCATGGTACACCACTCTATCTACTGTCAAGGCTGCATATTCCAGTTGAACCCTTGTCCAATTTAAGCTATTTCAACAGTCCATGATACAGAAATTGTTCTGACCTTATTACAGATTGAACACAGTGACGCCCTTCTCCAACTCTGATTCCTATGGACAAGCTTCAGCTTCATCTCCAGAGCTAACCACATAAACTGACAATACTCCTCAGACATCATCATCTAGGATTCTAGCAGTTTTGGACTGAGGTTCCTTAGGTTCACTAGATAAAACTATTCTAAAGATCTACCTTCCAACACCCCCCTAGGAAATAGACAATAGTACTCTGCAAATTTGAGTGTCCTCTGCTGGACCATTATCGTGGTATAGTCTGGGCCCCCCAGAGGAACCTCCAATGCTCTGGTAGAGAAGTTCAGCACTGAATGAGGGCCATTCTAAATTCCAGCAGGCTCCCTTCCCACATAGCAGTGCATGATTTTTTTTAACGACTAGAAGTCTCTGCCATAACATTCTTGGACCAACAGAATATGGACCGACCTGATCAAAAATCAGGCCAAAGAACAGCGCTCACCTGAATAAATTCAGAAAACCTTCTTTATTGGAAATGTAGGTATGGCACAACGCGTTTCGGACCCGATATGGTCCTTTATCAAGTGCACAGTGTTACGGTTCTGTGTATATGTTTAAAAATAATATTTTTAAACGACAGATCCGCTAGTCTGCAAGGCACTGCAGTGAGGTCCACAGGCCCAGATGGGCGGCTGTAAGATCTGAACAGTGTGCTACCAGTTAAACTGCACTGGCAGTCATGTGGCATGGTACAACAATGTGAACAAGCTGCAACAACACCCTTCCAGTTAACCTCACTGGACAGGTGCACAGTACAGCTGAAACAGCAAGGCTGCCAAGGGTTAACCTTCACCCCAGGTCAGCAACAAAACATGCTTCTGCAACAGCTAGGAGCTACAAAGTGAGGAGACAGTTAAATGGCTACTGATTCCCACTGGCAGGGCCAAGGAATCCTACCTAGATCCCTAGAGACTGCTCCTACAATTAACTGGAACCTAGCCCTAACCTCCTGTCTCAAGGTACTTAGTCAAAGTGTGAGCACCGGGCGGGTGTTGGCTCATACCATATAAAGGCTAGTCCCCGCCCAACAGGGCGTTGGCCATGATGTCACCGATCATGCTCAGTATGGGCAAAATGGGACTTAGCCTCTGAGTGGCTCCAAAATGTCTGAGCATGCTCAGTAGGGAAAGAACCTTAACAACAACTGCTGTCTGGGATTGTCCCTTCGTCTGAGCTCTCTAATATCCAAGAACTCATATACACTATGTCCTACCTCGCCCCGCTGTGAGATGGACATACGACAACAGTCTCTGAGCGACTCCAAAATATCTGAGCATGCTCAGTAGGACGAAAGCTGGACTTACACTCCAGACACCTCACTACCCGAGGCCGAGGGCAAGAGTTAGATTGACCCACAGGTGGCGCTGTGCAATGTGAGAGAACCCTGCGGGACCCAATCCTAACAAACAGTTACTGGCCTATATGGCTCAAAGCAGAAGGTTTTCTGAACTTATTTGGGTGAGCGCTGTTCCTTGGCCTCATTTTTGATCAGGGTTGGTCCATATCTTGTTGGGTCACTTTACGTTTCCGTGATGTACCATCAGCAGATGCCTTCTTTCCTGGATCCTTGAGGCTTTTGGGTTGTTGTGACTTCATCACAACCCATCAAAGTGAGCAGGCACTTGTCTGTCCTAAACTTTATATTAATGACCCTGAGATAATACATGAGGATCTGCTCGGTATTCTCTTTTATTTTCCCATAGCGTTCTTGAAGTCATTCAAAAGGATTTAGACATCTCTGCAAAAAATCTGCCATGTATGAATTCCCCCTCCCATTCCAAAAACATGATCAGATTGATTTGTATCCTATGAGGTTGTGAGTTCCCCGGGGGACACAACATTGCTGTGGAATATGTCGGTGCTATATAAATAGCAGATCAACAGACGCATTCTATTAAATTATAAGCAATCTAAATAATATTAAATCACTTCCCATCCTATCGTTAAGGTGGAAGACGTTACAAAATAACAAAACCTATTTCTGTAATGTTTCTGTTTCTTAGCATGATTCAGGGACTCTGATGAAAATCATTATCATAAAGATTGCAATTATAGGTGATTCAGCTGCCCTCGCGCTAGTAAATCGAGCCGAGGAGAGATCATGCACGCTTATAAAACAACAGTGATTTGTTTCATGGTTGAAATGCGCCACACTTTCTATATTTTATTGGAAATGTTATAAAAGTTTTATGCGCTTCTATACAGAGGACGTAAATGCAACAAATATGCAAAGAAAACATGGTTATTTGTAATTGTATCATCACGGTCACGAGGAATTAAGTCATACCAGGTCAGACAAGCGCAATTCTCATTCGTTTCTGGGTAATGTGCTCGGCTATCATGAGCTACATTCATCTTGGCCCAGCTTGGTTCATTCTATGCATGAAGGCAAAATAGCGTTGACTTTCCTGACTGATCCCGTCATTCAAATACTTGTCTTATGAGTGCAGAATAATCAATGCAATGAGCTGTGGATAAGCTCTAAACCTTACAATGGGCTTGGTTCCAAGTCATGAATTTGTTGTGTTTTCCTCTCTGTCTGGGAAATAGATTTTTATCTCTTTCGAACTGTAACATTCAATGGAACATTACTGAGCCTTACCACATTGTTATATGGCTTTACTCTGCTAGGAACCGAGAATGCAAGTTAAATGTTACATTTGGAGGGGAGTATGTTACAGCCGTTGATTAACAGGGACTGACATGAGCAATGCATTTTATGGGTATTACAGTAGCAATGGAATTTCTGGAAACGCGTTGATTTTTTACTTATATTGTACAAGTGCTTCAAGGTGGATGGTAAATAGAGGGGAGGCGGCGGCAGAGAAGGTGAATGCCATGCTGGATTTATCATAAACAAGATATAAAGAGATCATTTAGTAGAAATGTACCAAATGCCAACCTGTAACTTAGTGCACGTGGTCAAGCTGAATGCTCTCTTGTGTCTCTGGTAAGCATAGTTAGCTGGGGGTCATAGATAAGCTGCATAATTTTGATCTGGGATTTCTGCTGCAGGTTCCTTGGGAAGTTGCAAAGGTTTAAAGTAGCAGTGGAGCTAAAATTAACATACTGCAGAATTAAAGCCCAGATTGTAGTCAGAGCATGTGGATGAGTTGTACTATACAGATACCCTGCTACAATAACCCTCAATAACCCTCTGTGGCCCTGTCCTAAAAAGTACCTATCAAGTATCCTTTCTATCTAGAGGGGTTATCTGCATCTCCAGAGCCCCATTCATTTTTATTGTGGAGGGCTGCAGGGGAGGCCGAACTCTTGTTCCTGTATCTACCTGCAGCCCCTCTGGCCCTGATGTCACTGACTTCCCAGTGATTTGGGCTGTAGTTCCCTTCATTAGAATGGAGTCAATCATGTGACCAAGAGTCTAAGTGGCTGCAGGGAAAACAGGAACTAGAGTTATGGCCTCCCCTGCTGCCTTCCACAGCAGTAGTGAACGGGCTCCCGGACACCAGGGTAACTTTAGTAATAAAGTTTAAGCAATGCAAGAAGGATTACACGCTGGATAAACCTTTTAAGAAAAAAAAATATATAAATAAATATATAAAATAACAATTCACTTTGTATCTTTTCTTATAACACTGTGCTCCTAGAAATGTAGAAATACATTGAATTTCTGCTCTTTCTATGTTGAGAAGTCAAGGAGGCGGTCCTATCAGTGACTGAGATCCTTCCCTCTATGAATCACTGATAACTCCGCCTCCTGGACTTCTCAACATAGAAAAAGCAGAGATTCCAACGGGTAAATGACAAGTTATACTAAACTCTTATCCCATAAATCTATATATTAATCTGTTCAGTTCCCCCTGTCCTATAAGATGCTGCCTGCAGATTACAATACATTTTCCAGGTGACAAGTTCCCTTTAATAAGAGCGGCATGCAGTTTTATTGCAGTATTGCACACGCTACTATGTATTACTAATTGAAAACTTCTGGTTTACTGGTGTAGTAAATAATTTGTTACTCGTATATAGTACATAGTAAATGTGCAATTAGAAAAGCATGTAATTATTAATTTGAAAAAAACACTGTGTGCACCCGGTCTTAGGCGACCTGTATTCTGAATTACAGAATAAAAGTAGGTATTAAAGAGTTAAAAAAAAGCAATACAACGAAAGGATAAAGTTCTAGTATGGAGAAAGTTCTCTTTGTGTTTTGTAAATTCTGCAAGGATACTCTTACAATATCTCTCACTGTAATGATATGACTGAGGATATTCTGAATGTTATGATTTTATGGATGAAACGTTTCATGCCATTGAGAGGGAATGAGACAATGAGTAGTTAAACAGGGACCTCAGAGCCCGTCATTACCTTGCTTTGTTCTTCTTCCAGTCTTAGCGTTCAGGTTTCCGTCTTTCAGTCCATCTGGTTTCTAAGTGAAATATGGGATAGAGACTCGTACAGGTTCTCAAATGCTAGTGGGAACCGAGCGTTACGTATGAATCATGCAGAAAGAAAGTAACTTGTAACGTTTATCCTCCTGATCTCTGGCCAATGCTATGGTGAACACCATCAGAGACAGTTGTAAGGGTCTCCATGCACATAAAGGAAAAGTGGGCTACACCTAGTACTTTCAGCAGCGTCATCTTATAGTACGTGTATTGGATGGAGATACGTTGACTTCCCCCCCAAGAGATGATGTTGAAGGAAGAAAGGATTGGGATATTGGATATCAGCACTCAATTCTTTTGTTCTTTGTAGAGTTGTCACTGGCAGAGGTGTTCTAAGGAAATCAGAAGCAATAGCTATGGGCCAGATGAGCAGTCAGCCAACAATATTTGCCAATATATGGGCAAGGCACCTTAAGATTTAAATAGGTATTTGCCATCTTTAACAGTTACGGTGGCCAAATAGGGTTCTGTGATTCCCCATAAAGTACATGCATTTCATCCTCTCCATTGAAGTCTATTAGAGTAATAGTAATAGCTTAGTTCAGTTTGTGCATTCCATATCTCCATTGTCTTCTATGAGGAAATTGTCTGGTATGAATATGTGTATGAGTATCATAAGACCCCCTTTCTGTGATGGATCTCTCACTTATCAAGCATCTTCTGTGGAAATGCCCCAAATATAAAAATTGGAACATACCTTTAATAGAGATGAGCGAGTAGTACTCGATCGAGTAGGTGTTCGATCGAATATTATGGTATTCGAAATACTCGTACTCGATCGAATACTACTCGCTATTCGAATGGATAAGTTTGATGCAGAACCAGCATTGATTGGCCGAATGCTATACAGTTGGCCAATCAACGCTGGTTCTTCTCCTACCTTTAGAAGTCTTCTCCGTGCAGCTTCCCCGCAGCGTCTTCCGGCTCTGAATTCACTCTGCCAGGCATCGGGCCTGGGCAGAGCAGACTTCACATACCCGCTTGTAGTGCGCGCATGCGCAGTCAGCTCTGCCTAGCCCCGATGCCTGGCAGAGTGAATTCAGAGCCAGAAGATGCCGCGGGGACGCTGCACGGAGAAGACTTCTCGGAGGATCCAGCCCGACCCTCACTCATGGACTTGGTAAGTATAATTTGATCGAATGTTGCCTACCCCTGAAATGAGCATTTTCCCCCCATAGACTATAATAGGATTCGATATTCGATTTGAGTAGTCGAATATTGAGGGGCTACTCGAAACGAATATCGAACATTTTACTGTTCGCTCATCTCTAACCTTTAACAATAAAAACGTTGATGTTGGCTGACATCATCAATTACTTCAGAAGAACAGCGCATTGACGTAAATCCCGATCACAGAATTATATTAGATCACAGAATAGGAGATGGGGAAGAATTATTCTACCAAGGTGAGGACAAGTGGCTTCTACCTTTATTAAGGTTTTGTCAACATTGGTCTGAACTGGATGGACGTATAACTCTTTTCAGTCTTACAAATTCTACGGATTCTATGTCCCTGTGTAATATATATCTTGAAAGTTGCAACATAAATTTTTTGGACTGTATTGGAAGAAATCGAAACGTCAAGGACCATCCGTTTGGAATAACCTCGTAATCTAAGTGTAGAACTCTAATACAGTAGAACGACACACGGACTAATATAAGACCCTTGGATGTAAAAGGGAGATGAGAAATATTGTTTCAGAATCTAAAAAAACCAAACTAACAAAGCAAAAAGATCTAAATAAGAAAACATAAACGCACACAATGCATTGGTAGAAAAGAAGAGATTATGTTTGGATATAATTTCCCGAGACGACTGGGAGTTCTTCAAAGGCATCTCTGTAACTACAAATCAACATGGAGGATCCAGGTTACTTAATAAGGCTGACGACTACAAACACAAATATACGGTGTCACTAACCTTGCTTGATAATGCGGAGGAAGAGAGCGTTGTCTTGATGTCTGAGGCTCTCTAAGTAGCTTTCATCTGTCCTCGCTAGATTCTGCTCATATGAGAAAATCAATATTACAAGACAACATTTGTTCCGATATGTAAATACAAACTAACTATTCTTACCTTTATTTCATGTCATTTGTGGGGCTTCCTACACTAGAATAAATGCTAAATCCATTCCATTGATTCGGGGAGAAACTAATAAGGCTTTTTGTTACATTAAGAAAATGTAAGGAGATCAAACAAGTCTAAAATTATAAATGAAGGCGGCCGTGTCAGAGACGATTAGGGGCACGTCACGTACTCACCGTAAACTGATGGAAAAATATCAAGTGTTATACACTTCAGATATAAGAAATGGGGAATGTACACGTCGTAGAGCCAGAAGAAAGCCATGACACCTTCTGACTGCATGGTACTAGTAATATATTATTATAAAGAAAAAATAGGTGGAAGAGAAAGTGAAGGATTCAGAAGAACTGTCTATGTCTATTACAGAGCAGCAAGTAAAGGACAATGTACAGGGATATGGAAAAAAATTAAAGGGGTTGTCCCATAACAAGGATCCTATCTATACAGCTAGTTTATGTGGATAGAAGATGTTTTCTAAATGCATTGCTTTATCAAAACTGCTTTGTTTGGCCGCTATCTTAATTTATTCACTTCATTGTTTACACTGCATTTCTATGACCACGGGCTTATCTGCTTAGTCCCCAAGTGAGAGCTGCCTGCTCTCAGGGGAGTAGGGAGCGGCTGAGTGCTGGGAGCAGCTCTGAGCTGTGTATGTCTCTGCCACAAACAAGTAATGGAGCTCCTCAGATAGGAGAGGGGGGAGGTGAGAGCTCCGGGATTTCTGAGCTCTTATCTCCTGCTCTTCCACTTAATCAGTCAGTTTAATTGAATTTGGCTGAGATAAGGAGTCCATTACCTCTGTATGTATTACACACTGACTCAAATCCAGCTCTGCTACATCAGCCTCTACATCAGCTTCATACTGTGGTAATGCATTTACAACCAATCCCTCATTACTGACTGCAACATAGCAGAGCAAGTGAAACCCCGTCCACCAATGTGCCAAGAAAAGCAGGAAGTGAAGAGAACACACAGCCTGCAGGTTGGTGAACAAGTGTGATGGGAATACCCCTTTAAGGATATTGTAATAACCCCATAATCAACTATCACCACGGTGTTACAGAGCACATTATAGGGACATTATAGGGATAAGCACCATCATCTTATTATGTATGTCATCTCTGCAGATTAGGAGAAAAGTCATTTTGAAGTCAGTGGGTGCACTGGGGATGGACCATCAACTCCCTAGACCACTGCTCTTATGTCTCAGACCCCTGTCATCTCCTGCCTGCTCCACCCTGTGCAGTGGAAGGTGATTCTCCCCATCAGTCATCCTAGGTGAGCAACAAGAACAGTGCTCCCGAGGGCTGAAGGCCCGCCCCCAGTGCACCAACTGACTCATTTGCATAACACTTCAAATCTGTTTTCAAATTTACAAAGGTCACATACATAACAGATGATTGACTATTGACTAGCTATGATGAAATTACTCAGACCTCATCCTTCCTAACTATATACTTGTAGTTTCTTAGATTATGGCAAACATAGAGAAGGATAATTGTAGCACCCCAGCAGGTATATATAGTACAGTCTCTAGCTGCTCATGTGATTTATTGCTGAGACATCTTGGGATTTATAGGAGACCTAAGACAAAGAGAAACATAAGAGCCAAGATGGTGTCTGCTCAGGTGCTGCATTTTAGAGATATGAGTTCAGTATACATGATAGAAACCTGGAGAGTCCCAGACAATCAGTTTAGGGGTGGGGGAAGGAAAAAGTGGTTTGCTGAGGTGCTCCTTTAAAGAGGATATTTCACCACCTCCGCCAATTCATACTCTTTTCATCCTTTAATAGCAGCTGTTCCTCTGATTCCTGCACAGTTGGAATAGCTTTCCCTCTAACCCCGACCATTCCTGAGCAATCAGTGCAGTTTGTTTCGGTGCCTATTACGCTAACAAGACTCCATAATGTCAAATGGTTGATGTCAAGCAGAAGCAGGCAAAGGGACAGACGTTTTGTGAAAAACGCTGAGGAAAAAGATTTTTGAAAAATAATTTTGCCACTGCTTGCTACGTGGGGCCTTAGCCTAGGTCATCCATATATATTCAATAGGTATAGACCAAGTACTTGACTGGTTGACAGCTATTCCTCCTGGTCTCATCATACCCATGTATGTATGCTCTGAATGGAGAGAGGAGATAAAGCTACTGCCAATCACTACATAATTGGCAAGTGCATTCTATTATTAGGTTTAGTGGCCAGAGTGAAATTGCAGAATATAGTACTTGTTTTAAAATACAGATAGTGACATGGAAAAGCATCAACAATTCTTAAAAAATATGCTTAAAAAAGGCAATTTTTGGTGACCTATTCCATTTTGCTCAGCATTACCATGTGTTTTAAGAGTTAAAAGAGATTTTTTTTTAATCTCCTACACATCCCCATTAGAGAACAATGGCCTTGGATTCCTACACTAATTACAAATCATTAACTATTGTTTCTATTATACGTGTCACATCTATCTGAAATATTAGTTGCTGTTAAGCTCGGGAGAATTAATTGTTTAGGTGAGTGTTGGATACATGCACATCCTCATAATGACTGGCGATAGAAGCTCAACCTATTTTGACCCGGTAAATTATTGCTTGTCTATAATAGAAACTCCTGCATGGCTCATTATAATGTGTTCACTTGACAAATTAAAGGCCATAATGGTCTGATACTCATGATTAGCCTTTTTTCGTCAATCCGCGGGAGTGAGATAATATCAAAGATAACACACAAAGTAAATATGTGTATTATATTATATACATCCTATCAGCCTATACGTGAGACGACAGAACCTATGGGTGATAGAAGACTATTTGCGTACAGTACATGGCCATGTTCTATCCGTTTCGCTAGCCTATCCCATTACATAATATAGTAAAATTCATTTCCCACTTTACATACAAAAATATTATGAAACAAATATGACGCCAGTAATAAAACCAGCCATGATGTCTCCGCACTCTCATGAATAATGTAAGAGATAGATGAGGCAAAACCAAAACATAAAAAAAGGGAAAGTTGAAACTAATGATGTGTATAGGCTTACTAGGAAGACCGTCACATGGCGTCTTAATGTTTCTACCGTTTATATGACCCCAAAATGTCACTAAAGGAGATGAAGAATCTGTACATGCCAGCACAAGGCTCAAAAGACTGTGTCAGCCGCGCCACAAAATGTAATAACGGAGAATAAAATACAGGAATTGCAATGAAATAAGAAGTATTGGTAATGTTGGTAAGGAAATTGTTAGATTGGACATTGGAGTATAGGTGATATTATATGTTAGGGTTAACTGTGAAGTAACCAAAAGGAACATTCAAAAAATTCCTATACCTAGAAAGTGAGAGGCTGGAGATGACTCTTTGACTCTTTGGTACTCTTTGGTTTTCTTCAAACCCTGTCTCAGACACAACATCTCCAGGCCCTACCGGCTAAATTATACCATGTCTACCAATAAGTACTTGGACACCTGTGGTCCGAGTGGCATGAGTGACAATTACAGCCTCAATCCTCCAGGGCTTTCCACAAGTCCTTGTATGACAGCTAGCGGTATTTTATTCCATTCAGCTTGGAGAAGACAGGTAAGTTCTTTCACCGATTTTGGACGGCTGCTGCACCCCTTAGTTCGGCGATCCAACTCCTCCCAGAGGTGCTCAATAGGGTTCAAGTCTGGGTTCTGGGCAGGCCAGGCCAGTCGGTTAACCTGATTGTCACTGTACCAAGCCATGGTAGACCTCGCTACATGACAGATGGCCTTGTTACATTGGTCTGACCCATAGAACCGCCAAAATGTTGGAAGCACAATGTTATCTAAAATAGTGCAATAGGCGTCGGCGTTGAGTTTACCATGCACTGGGACCAAGGGTCTTATTCCATACTAGGAGAAACACCCCCAGACCATAACTCCACTTCCCCCGAACTTTACTGGGTCCCCAAATACTTATTGGTAAACAGTGTACATCCAAACACATGGAACTTCTCTATACCATACTGTACTGTATAGTGGGGCTTGAAAGTTTGTGAACTATTCATGATTTTCTATATTTCTGCCTAAATATCACCTAAAACTATATCATATTTTCACAGAAGTCCTAAAAGGAGATAGAAACAAACGAGTAACGAATTTATAGGACAAACTGATCCACAATCACTACCTTTGAGTGTCAGAAGTATGTGAGCCTTCAGTATTAGCAGATGACTTGAAGGTAAATTTAGAGTTAGGTATTCTCAGTAAATGGGATGATAATGAGGTGTTAGTGGGTAATCTGTTTTATTTAAAGAACTGGAATCTATCAAAGTCTGATCTTCACAACATGTCTTTGGAAATGTATTTTGAAGTGAACAAAGGAGATTCTGAGGACCTTAGAAGAAGAGTTGTTGATGCTTATGAAGCTAGAAAATGTTACAAAACCAGAGTTTAGACAGTAAGATTGTATACAATTGATAGTCAGGTTGTGTGCCATTGTCTCATTTCTTTTTATTAGATTATTTTTACTTTTAGGACTGGTGTAAAAATCTGATTTAGTTTGGTTTATGCTGGTATATAGAAAGCACCACTGTAAGTCCTGAGGCAACAAATATTCAGTCTTTCTCTTGTATCCAACTACAGTATTTTTGCTGCTATAATGGCATTGAGCAGATACCAGGGGCGTAACTTGAGGGGGTGCAGAGGATGTAGTTGCACCAGGGCCCAGGAGCCTTAGGAGGGCCATAACCACTGGGATCAGTATTGAAATTGCAGTTTCCATCTGGCCCATAAGCCAAGGAGACCCACAGATTCCCCTAACTGCACTAAGGTGGATTAACTCCTTAGCACCCGTAACCATCACTATCAAGAATTCGCTGTAAGGATGAGGTAGGGGGCCCTGGACAAAAGATTGCACCGGGGCCTACAAGACTTTAATTATACCACTAGCTGATACTGCAATAAATTCAGAAAAAAACATCTCATCTATAAAATAAATACAACACACTATATGTATGCCAATAAGACAATTTTTATAACATTTTATATCCAAATTAATTGGGTATCAATATATTTGCATTTTCATGGACAGGTTCCTATACTTGCTGTCCATATTGCTTATGTTAATATATTACCTTGTCGTCATTGAAGCTATAGATTGTTAATAACATGAGAAATCATGACGGGGAAAAAAAATACTAAATTAATAGTAGAAACATTTCCCTAAAAGCATCTTCTAACATTCATGATTTTTTAGCCAGATTAAAGATAGATATAAAGGGGGCCTCCTGCTCTACAGAGACCAATATTTCTCTACATTAAACAGAAAACAATTGATTGTTACTAAAACTATGTAATGCCTCATTTCCCCTGTGGGGGTGCTACAGGAAAATTGAACACTTACTGACAGGTTCAAATTACAGCTGACCTATCATGATAATTAGGGAGGCATAGCAAATCATTCATCAGGATTAGTTGCTCATATGCAACATACACTGCATGGCCACTTTATTAGGAATATACATCTAATAGTACATAGGTCAACCATGACCTTCAGAACCACCTCAGCAACTTATTGTGCAATAAATTTCATTAGGTGAAATCTCCTGGTCACTTTTGGATTGATCTGACCAGGAGATGGGTCTTCACTACTCAGTAGTCCATTTTTTATGATCTTTTGTCCACTGGGCTCTTGCCTTATTGTTTCCTTAGCTGTGCTATAGAACACTGAGTTTTGCGTTCCGACACATTAGTTTGAGCATTGGTCTTGTCCACAAGGTTGGCGATGTATGTAACATTGGCCATGACTATTTTAGCACTGATCAACGTCGCTCAGATCATCCAATTCCGATGTGGATTCTCACCAAAACGGATCCATGGAAAACTTACTTGCTTCATCCCATCCTGCTCTCCAGGGAAAGTCCAATCCTGGAAGGTGTCTCTAATAAAGTGGCCACTCGTTACAATTCAATGCAAACGACAATCCTAGTTGTAGTAAGTAGAGATGAGCGAACAGTGTTCTATCGAACACATGTTCGATCGGATATCAGGGTGTTCGCCATGTTCGAATCGAATCGAACACCACGTGGTAAAGTGCGCCAAAATTCGATTCCCCTCCCACCTTCCCTGGCGCCTTTTTTGCACCAATAACAGCGCAGGGGAGGTGGGACAGGAACTACGACACTGGGGGCATTGAAAAAAATTGGAAAAAGTCATTGGCTGCCGAAATCAGGTGACCTCCATTTTAGACGAATAGTGGATTTCAAATCCGGGTCATATGAGAATGTGAACTTTGTGACTATGAGACAGGGATAGCTGTACAGGCAGGGATAGCTAGGGATAACCTTTATTTAGGGGGGAATGTTATTAAAAATAACTTTTTGGGGCTCTATCGGGTGTGTAATTGTGATTTTTGTGAGATAAACTTTTTCCCATAGGGATGCATTGGCCAGCGCTGATTGGCCGAATTCCGTACTCTGGCCAATCAGTGCTGGCCAATGCATTCTATTAGCTTGATGAAGCAGAGTGTGCACAAGGGTTCAAGCGCACCCTCGGCTCTGATGTAGCAGAGCCGAGGCTGCACAAGGGTTCAAGCGCACCCTCGGCTCTGATGTAGGAGAGCCGAGGGTGCACTTGAACCCTTGTGCACCCTCAGCTCTGCTACATCAGAGCCGAGGGTGCGCTTGAACCCTTGTGCACACTCTGCTTCATCAAGCTAATAGAATGCATTGGCCAGCGCTGATTGGCCAATGTATTCTATTAGCCTGATGAAGTAGAGCTGAATGTGTGTGCTAAGCACACACATTCAGCTCTACTTCATCGGGCTAATAGAATGCATTGGCCAGCGCTGATTGGCCAGAGTACGGAACTCGACCAATCAGCGCTGGCTCTGCTGGAGGAGGCGGAGTCTAAGATCGCTCCACACCAGTCTCCATTCAGGTCCGACCTTAGACTCCGCCTCCTCCGGCAGAGCCAGCGCTGATTGGCCGAAGGCTGGCCAATGCATTCCTATGCGAATGCAGAGACTTAGCAGTGCTGAGTCAGTTTTGCTCAACTACACATCTGATGCACACTCGGCACTGCTACATCAGATGTAGCAATCTGATGTAGCAGAGCCGAGGGTGCACTAGAACCCCTGTGCAAACTCAGTTCACGCTAATAGAATGCATTGGCCAGCGCTGATTGGCCAATGCATTCTATTAGCCCGATGAAGTAGAGCTGAATGTGTGTGCTAAGCACACACATTCAGCACTGCTTCATCACGCCAATACAATGCATTAGCCAGTGCTGATTGGCCAGAGTACGGAATTCGGCCAATCAGCGCTGGCTCTGCTGGAGGAGGCGGAGTCTAAGGTCGGACCTGAATGGAGACTGGTGTGGAGCGATCTTAGACTCCGCCTCCTCCAGCAGAGCCAGCGCTGATTGGTCGAGTTCCGTACTCTGGCCAATCAGCGCTGGCCAATGCATTCTATTAGCCCGATGAAGTAGAGCTGAATGTGTGTGCTTAGCACACACATTCAGCTCTACTTCATCAGGCTAATAGAATACATTGGCCAATCAGCGCTGGCCAATGCATTCTATTAGCTTGATGAAGCAGAGTGTGCACAAGGGTTCAAGCGCACCCTCGGCTCTGATGTAGCAGAGCCGAGGCTGCACAAGGGTTCAAGTGCACCCTCGGCTCTCCTACATCAGAGCCGAGGGTGCGCTTGAACCCTTGTGCAGCCTCGGCTCTGCTACATCAGAGCCGAGGGTGCGCTTGAACCCTTGTGCACACTCTGCTTCATCAAGCTAATAGAATGCATTGGCCAGCACTGATTGGCCAGAGTACGGAATTCGGCCAATCAGCGCTGGCCAATGCATTCTATTAGCCCGATGAAGTAGAGCTGAATGTGTGTGCTAAGCACACACATTCAGCACTGCTTCATCACGCCAATACAATGCATTAGCCAGTGCTGATTGGCCAGAGTACGGAATTCGGCCAATCAGCGCTGGCTCTGCTGGAGGAGGCAGAGTCTAAGATCGCTCCACACCAGTCTCCATTCAGGTCCGACCTTAGACTCCGCCTCCTCCAGCAGAGCCAGCGCTGATTGGCCGAATTCCGTACTCTGGCCAATCAGCACTGGCTAATGCATTGTATTGGCTTGATGAAGCAGTGCTGAATGTGTGTGCTTAGCACACACATTCAGCTCTACTTCATCGGGCTAATAGAATGCATTGGCCAGCGCTGATTGGCCGAATTCCGTACTCTGGCCAATCAGCACTGGCTAATGCATTGTATTGGCTTGATGAAGCAGTGCTGAATGTGTGTGCTTAGCACACACATTCAGCTCTACTTCATCGGGCTAATAGAATGCATTGGCCAATCAGCGCTGGCCAATGCATTCTATTAGCGTGAACTGAGTTTGCACAGGGGTTCTAGTGCACCCTCGGCTCTGCTACATCAGATTGCTACATCTGATGTAGCAGTGCCGAGTGTGCATCAGATGTGTAGTTGAGCAAAACTGACTCAGCACTGCTAAGTCTGCATTCGCATAGGAATGCATTGGCCAGCCTTCGGCCAATCAGCGCTGGCTCTGCCGGAGGAGGCGGAGTCTAAGGTCGGACCTGAATGGAGACTGGTGTGGAGCTATCTTAGACTCCGCCTCCTCCAGCAGAGCCAGCGCTGATTGGTCGAGTTCCGTACTCTGGCCAATCAGCACTGGCCAATGCATTTCTATGGGGAAAAGTTAGCTTGCGAAAATCGCAAACTGACAGGGATTTCCATGAAATAAAGTGACTTTTATGCCCCCAGACATGCTTCCCCTGCTGTCCCAGTGTCATTCCAGGGTGTTGGTATCATTTCCTGGGGTGTCATAGTGGACTTGGTGACCCTCCAGACACGAATTTGGGTTTCCCCCTTAACGAGTTTATGTTCCCCATAGACTATAATGGGGTTCGAAACCCATTCGAACACTCGAACAGTGAGCGGCTGTTCGAATCGAATTTCGAACCTCGAACATTTTAGTGTTCGCTCATCTCTAGTAGTAAGGCTTTCTGGTATTATGCGACACTATAATGACCGTTGCACTTTTCCTTCTTTATATGTAGTTAGTTGCAAAAAAACATTCATTTAAAAGCAAGTCATATGTCAACGATTTAACAAAGAACATACAAAGCCGAAGTCATTACATGAATGGAAAAGAAGGATGAAAAAGTCTGATGAAAAAGAACAGAATAAATATGATTTTAAATAATTATGATCTGTTGAGGCTTGAAAGCCGTATCAATGATGTACTTCCTTTGGAATTAGACATTTTCGACCTCCGGTACTTTTCGGCCCGTGTGCATAGCAATTTCCCTTTGAATTGTTCTACAAAGAATGTTTAGTGATTGAAGTAAAGCATTATAAAATATACATGCTGGTCAGTAGTATGCCACTGCGCCCGGATCTAAAGTGGAGACACTTTGATTAGGAGCTTTCTAGAGATTTACCGAGTATTAGCAATGAATAAATCTTACAGATTTTATATTAAAACCATAAAACCTCCCATTACACTTATTTCATTGTTACACTGACAGTCTTTTTGTCTTTTATAGCGTCTACACTACTGGGAGCCTTTATTTTTTTATTTTTTTTATTTTTTAAAAAATGGGTATTCAAAGGGATTATCTCTTGACAACCCCCCCTTTGTATGGACAGGTAGAGGGGTGTCCTTCTAGCATCTATGGTGTGACATGTACAATGTACAGCCAGATGAAAATCCCTTGTCAAGTACAAAAAGTTGGTTACAGGGGGCAACAAGGTGGCTCAGTGGTTAGCACTGGAGTCCTGGGTTCGAATCTTGCCAAGGACAACATCTACAAGGAGTTTGTATGCTCTCCCCATGTTTCTGTGGCTTTCCTCCCATACTCCAAAGGCAAACAGATAGGGACAAATGTAGATTTTGAATCCTATATGGGGCTACAATACAAAAAAAAAAGTTGTCCCTTTGACCTGATTTTTATGATATTAAAGGGGTTCTCCAAAACATCATATTAAAGACTTATACTCAGCCTTACCCTGAATAGAGGCCGAGTTGTAATATCACAGAATGGTTATTGCATAGTGTACAGAGCCATCTACTTCCAGCATTGTACATAGTGCAGGAAACAGCTGATCAGCGGGGTGTCAGATGTTGGATCCCCATGGAAATTATATTGAGGACCTATCCTAAGGTTTGTAACAAACTACTAAAGACAATACAACGTTCAGGATGGAATTAAAGGACAAAGGGCAAAAAGCCAGATGCCCAATGGCTTCTACCATCCAGATGAGACAACAGGACATGAAAGGCAGTGGCCTAAACAGACCCCAAAGGCCCCTTCTACAACCCATGTTTTGACAGATGAAATATCTGAAGACATGTTCTGTCTTTAACACATTATACAGTAAATTTGAGAATGCTCAAGGCACTATTAATGGGGTTCAGTGTTCCCGCTCCTTATCTTTCTCATGTCCCATCTTGTAATCTAAAGGTGGTCATACATATTAGAATAGTGTTGGGTGAACCTGATAATTTCTGTGGAATCAGCCAACCATCTAATACATATGGGGGCTTACTGACTCTCCCCCAATGGCAGATAACAGGGAAGAGAAGAATTGGGCCGTTGGATTTCAACATGCCCCAATCTTTTGCTACTGGTATAGAGGTGTCTAACAGCATCTTATCTACTTCTCCTTATTGAGAACACATGCACACTCGGTCAAACCTAAAGTGCCTGGTTATAGGAGGAGGGCTTGTCCGACAGCCAGAGGTGCAATTTGAAGCTTTTCGGCCAGGGCAAAATTTGTAATGGGACCCCATTCCTACATGTGGAAGGGCGTCCTTTGAGGTCAGGAGCCAGTAGTGTCTGCTACCTGTGTACCCCCTATAGCTACGCCCCTGGAAATGAGATGAAATATGTTTAATCAACGTTAGTGTGGTGAGGATGACTTATAGGCCCCCCTAGCTTATGGCCCAGGTTGTAGCCTTGAAACTACAATCTAAATACTGATGCCAGTGCTTATGGGCCCCCTAATTCTCTTGGGCCGGGGTGTGACTGTACCTTCTCCACCACTCATGTTACGGGTCTGACGACAGTTACTTAATGTATAGATAGTTGGAATCCGTATAACTTTTTATAAGGTAGCAGAGGGGCCCTTTATTCCTCCGTAATCCTCCTCTACCGTTTGATGGGAGTCTATCACCAGAACCTGGCCCATGAGCCCAACCCCTGAAATAAACAGGGGAAACTCCATTTAATCCAGGTGACCCTATTTTTTTCAACTTTTTTCTAGACTCATAGAACTAATAGAATTTTGGGCTTCCTTGAAAAGTTTCCGCGCTTCCATTTCCAATTCCGACGCCGCTTGGGAAATTAACTGTTTAATGGTAACAATCAAAAGCTAAATAATGAAATAGTTTTTACTTCTCATTGTAAGCAGATGATATTTTTAACTGCACTTTAATAATGCCATGCCCTTTATAAGCCAAATTAATGTTTTCTGTCATCCGCTTTCTGAAGTACATGTCAGCTTAATTAAACTATTAATGGCTGGCAAATTTTTAAGTGCCCCTTATTCTTCATTATATCACGTCTGATCTACAAGACGATAAAGGAAAGTCTTCCAACCCCATAACGGAGTCTTACTCTGCCTACAAGTCCTCATCGATCATGAAAGGTTATGATGAGACGCGTCCATTTCCCTGGATGAGTCGTGTCGATCAACATATCCATTCTCATACGAAAGATATCATTGACTTCTTTGGGAATAAATGACAAGTATCAATTTTAATATTTTCCTCCTTGCGGAAAGCTTATTTTTTTATGCAGATGAGGAGAATAGCAATGGCATTTATTCCGAACTGCGGTTCATGCAAAGTTTAACTTCTCTTTAATAGGAGACTCACAGATAGAAAAATGTTTAAAGTCAATTGACTATTATGATGCCGGAGTTGACTAGATCTCTTTAGGACAATATATGGAATAATAAGTGGTCCTTTGTATACCAGGTGACGGATACGCTGCTTTAATCTAGTGCTTAGCTTGGAGTTTGTCTCCATTTTGTAGGGGTTTTTTTGCAATATATACCCAGACATGACAGTTTCATAAGATAGATAACAACGTATCATTGTTCATCATGCTTGGTGGACCTGGCTAAGACTGGATTCACATATTCAGTTTTTGATGTAGCCCAGCTTTTTTAGCCAAACACAGGAGTGGGTACCTAAAATAAGTAAGGTAAGATAAGAAAATCCTTTAATAGTCCCACCATGGGGAAATTCAGTGTGTTACAGCAGCATGGATAATACAGTAATATATTACAATACAAGCTCATAGCAGATAGAGAAGATACTAGGAGTCATAGCAACTAAAAAGAAAAAGAAAGACTTCAGGATCATTTAGTTCTCTGTGCGGAGTGATCTTCACTTAGACTGATGTTGATTATACAGCCTGACCATGGTTGGGGGGAAGGATCTCCGATAGCGTTTGGGGTGAAGCAGTCGGTCACTTACAGTGCTGCCAAGTGCCGTCAAGGTCTCATATATGGGATGGGAGTTTGTTCTCCAGCATGGAGCTCACCACAGACAACATTCTTCTGTCACCCACCACCTGTACTGGGTCCACGAGGCTCCCCAGGACCGAGCTGGCCCTTCTAAACAGCCTGTCTAGTCTATTCCTATCCCAGGTTGATACACTATTCCCAAAGCAGACCACTCTGAAGAAGATGGCTGATGCTACTACAGAGTTGAAAAAGACCCTAAGAAGTGGCCCCTGGACTCCAAAGGCCCTCAGCCTCCTGAGCAGGTAGAGTCTGCTGTGTCCTTTTCTGTGCAGCGCCTCCAGGTGATCCACCTAGGTCTTATGCGCACAGCAGTGCCACTTTTCATGGACCTAATGTCTGTAAAAAATGGCTGTTGTGTCCATGCAAGTTCATGGATGACCATTATTCATAATATTTTTCTGTAAATAATTTTCGAGGTTAGCATTATTCATACTCATAATAGTCAGGAGACATCTGTTTTTGAAATGGACATCATATGGCACTTATAAAACCCATGATTTTCAATAGATCTATTCATAGAGTATGGCTACGGTTTCACTAGCATTGTGTGACCCTTCGGGGACTCTGTCCCCATTCCACTTACAATATGCAGAGAGAAAAGACCTGCAAGTAGAACTTTTTTCTCCACCGATTCCATGTGTAAACCTGTCAGACTCATTATAGTCTATAGTCTTCCACGGATAACCACTTTTGAAGCAGATAAGGTTTCAATTTTTCGGGTCCCCAAACACAGGGAGCGCATAATCTGCGAGGAGTCTCCGCCTCTCCATGAATTAGGTGCAAATCTATGGCTACCCCAGAGCTGTGATAGATTTCACCTTCATTTACACCACTTTTGTCGCATAAATGATAAGGAATACGTGATGGTCCCACCAATGGACCACACCAGCCATGCCCTCTTTCATAAAAGTGGCGAGGCCAATGAACCCCTGCCATATAGGGGCCCGGGGAGTGGATATTCTATCATTTTTAACCCATTCTGAAACCATGGTCATTATTTTTTTGGGACATCTCCAAAGATGTGATGAGGAACGTTTGCAGAACGCTCTCAGATTTCTTATTTATTCCTGGCTATAAAATCTTTGATTCGACTTTGAGCATTTTCCCTTTTTCTTCCCTTGGTCTCATTCTGTAAATCACTTTCTACTATAGTGAACATATCTCGCTGGAGCTGGATCTTGTTACTATACTTTAATGACAACTTTGGCCTTCCATTGTCTATCTGATTGGAATCAATGCCAGGGCATTTGATCTTGTTCACTTCTCCCCATAATGAAACCCCTGTGTGATGTGACAGCTATAGAATAACAAGTGGTCGCAGCACCGGTGTGAACAAGAGAGCGGCGTATTCAGGTAATTAGACTGTTTTCTGGTCTCAGATCAAAGATTGTCAATAACTACTCTAAATAACGTGGCTTTCTTTTACAAATCACTCCATGAAATGCCGCTTGTAACAAGTGCAACATTTTACCCTTTATTAACTCAGGAAACTTCCTGTTAAATGTCCTTACGGTCTGCGGTATATCCTGATACCAGACATCTTATAGGAGGTGACCTTCTTCACACTATGGTTGTGTAGTCATCAGGGATGCTCCAAACACATATCAATTCATAGACACAAAACCACCCGGCCTTCTTTCTGCTCCCTAAACAGTAATAACAACCCCAATCCCCCCCCCCCACATAATGCAAATGACCACCTTTGTACCGCCTATTAGATTTTTGCACCCGTTCATCAGTTATTATAGCGCCTTCTCATACATAATAGTCCCTGCTTATAAATAGTCCCCCTTATCAGTAACAGTTACCCCTTAAAATAATACTGCTCCCTTAGCTCTCTATTATTAATAATAGCCTTCTTACAAATAATAGTTACTAGAGATGAGCGAACACTAAAATGTTCGAGGTTCGAAATTCGATTCGAACAGCCGCTCACTGTTCGAGTGTTCGAATGGGTTTCGAACCCCATTATAGTCTATGGGGAACATAAACTCGTTAAGGGGGAAACCCAAATTCGTGTCTGGAGGGTCACCAAGTCCACTATGACACCCCAGGAAATGATACCAACACCCTGGAATGACACTGGGACAGCAGGGGAAGCATGTCTGGGGGCATAAAAGTCACTTTATTTCATGGAAATCCCTGTCAGTTTGCGATTTTCGCAAGCTAACTTTTCCCCATAGAAATGCATTGGCCAGTGCTGATTGGCCAGAGTACGGAACTCGACCAATCAGCGCTGGCTCTGCTGGAGGAGGCGGAGTCTAAGATAGCTCCACACCAGTCTCCATTCAGGTCCGACCTTAGACTCCGCCTCCTCCGGCAGAGCCAGCGCTGATTGGCCGAAGGCTGGCCAATGCATTCCTATGCGAATGCAGACTTAGCAGTGCTGAGTCAGTTTTGCTCAACTACACATCTGATGCACACTCGGCACTGCTACATCAGATGTAGCAATCTGATGTAGCAGAGCCGAGGGTGCACTAGAACCCCTGTGCAAACTCAGTTCACGCTAATAGAATGCATTGGCCAGCGCTGATTGGCCAATGCATTCTATTAGCCCGATGAAGTAGAGCTGAATGTGTGTGCTAAGCACACACATTCAGCACTGCTTCATCAAGCCAATACAATGCATTAGCCAGTGCTGATTGGCCAGAGTACGGAATTCGGCCAATCAGCGCTGGCTCTGCTGGAGGAGGCGGAGTCTAAGATCGCTCCACACCAGTCTCCATTCAGGTCCGACCTTAGACTCCGCCTCCTCCGGCAGAGCCAGCGCTGATTGGCCGAAGGCTGGCCAATGCATTCCTATGCGAATGCAGACTTAGCAGTGCTGAGTCAGTTTTGCTCAACTACACATCTGATGCACACTCGGCACTGCTACATCAGATGTAGCAATCTGATGTAGCAGAGCCGAGGGTGCACTAGAACCCCTGTGCAAACTCAGTTCACGCTAATAGAATGCATTGGCCAGCGCTGATTGGCCAATGCATTCTATTAGCCCGATGAAGTAGAGCTGAATGTGTGTGCTAAGCACACACATTCAGCACTGCTTCATCAAGCCAATACAATGCATTAGCCAGTGCTGATTGGCCAGAGTACGGAATTCGGCCAATCAGCGCTGGCCAATGCATTCTATTAGCCCGATGAAGTAGAGCTGAATGTGTGTGCTAAGCACACACATTCAGCACTGCTTCATCAAGCCAATACAATGCATTAGCCAGTGCTGATTGGCCAGAGTACGGAATTCGGCCAATCAGCGCTGGCTCTGCTGGAGGAGGCGGAGTCTAAGGTCGGACCTGAATGGAGACTGGTGTGGAGCGATCTTAGACTCCGCCTCCTCCAGCAGAGCCAGCGCTGATTGGCCGAATTCCGTACTCTGGCCAATCAGCACTGGCTAATGCATTGTATTGGCGTGATGAAGCAGTGCTGAATGTGTGTGCTTAGCACACACATTCAGCTCTACTTCATCGGGCTAATAGAATGCATTGGCCAGCGCTGATTGGCCGAATTCCGTACTCTGGCCAATCAGTGCTGGCCAATGCATTCTATTAGCTTGATGAAGCAGAGTGTGCACAAGGGTTCAAGCGCACCCTCGGCTCTGATGTAGCAGAGCCGAGGCTGCACAAGGGTTCAAGCGCACCCTCGGCTCTGATGTAGGAGAGCCGAGGGTGCACTTGAACCCTTGTGCAGCCTCGGCTCTGCTACATCAGAGCCGAGGGTGCGCTTGAACCCTTGTGCACACTCTGCTTCATCAAGCTAATAGAATGCATTGGCCAGCGCTGATTGGCCAATGTATTCTATTAGCCTGATGAAGTAGAGCTGAATGTGTGTGCTAAGCACACACATTCAGCTCTACTTCATCGGGCTAATAGAATGCATTGGCCAGCGCTGATTGGCCAGAGTACGGAACTCGACCAATCAGCGCTGGCTCTGCTGGAGGAGGCGGAGTCTAAGATCGCTCCACACCAGTCTCCATTCAGGTCCGACCTTAGACTCCGCCTCCTCCAGCAGAGCCAGCGCTGATTGGCCGAATTCCGTACTCTGGCCAATCAGCACTGGCTAATGCATTCTATTAGCCCGATGAAGTAGAGCTGAATGTGTGTGCTTAGCACACACATTCAGCTCTACTTCATCGGGCTAATAGAATGCATTGGCCAATCAGCGCTGGCCAATGCATTCTATTAGCTTGATGAAGCAGAGTGTGCACAAGGGTTCAAGCGCACCCTCGGCTCTGATGTAGCAGAGCCGAGGCTGCACAAGGGTTCAAGTGCACCCTCGGCTCTCCTACATCAGAGCCGAGGGTGCGCTTGAACCCTTGTGCAGCCTCGGCTCTGCTACATCAGAGCCGAGGGTGCGCTTGAACCCTTGTGCACACTCTGCTTCATCAAGCTAATAGAATGCATTGGCCAGCACTGATTGGCCAGAGTACGGAATTCGGCCAATCAGCGCTGGCCAATGCATCCCTATGGGAAAAAGTTTATCTCACAAAAATCACAATTACACACCCGATAGAGCCCCAAAAAGTTATTTTTAATAACATTCCCCCCTAAATAAAGGTTATCCCTAGCTATCCCTGCCTGTACAGCTATCCCTGTCTCATAGTCACAAAGTTCACATTCTCATATGACCCGGATTTGAAATCCACTATTCGTCTAAAATGGAGGTCACCTGATTTCGGCAGCCAATGACTTTTTCCAATTTTTTTCAATGCCCCCAGTGTCGTAGTTCCTGTCCCACCTCCCCTGCGCTGTTATTGGTGCAAAAAAGGCGCCAGGGAAGGTGGGAGGGGAATCAAATTTTGGCGCACTTTACCACGTGGTGTTCGATTCGATTCGAACATGGCGAACACCCTGATATCCGATCGAACATGTGTTCGATAGAACACTGTTCGCTCATCTCTAATAGTTACCCTCTCTAAATAATAAACCAGATAACAATTATACCCCACTTATAAATAATAGCTCCCCGCTATAATAACTGCCTTATAAGTTATATGTATATATGTTACAGTACAGGGATAATACACACAGTGATGTCACAGTACAGAGATAATACACACAGTGATGTCACAGTACAGAGATAATACACACAGTGATGTCACAGTACAGGGATAATACACACAGTGATGTCACAGTACAGAGATAATACACACAGTGATGTCACAGTACAGAGATAATACACACAGTGATGTCACAGTACAGGATAATACACACAGTGATGTCACAGTACAGAGATAATACACACAGTGATGTCACAGTACAGAGATAATACACACAGTGATGTCACAGTACAGAGATAATACACACAGTGATGTCACAGTACAGAGATAATACACACAGTGATGTCACAGTACAGGGATAATACACACAGTGATGTCACAGTACAGGGATAATACACACAGTGATGTCACAGTACAGGGATAATACACACAGTGATGTCACAGTACAGGATAATACACACAGTGATGTCACAGTACAGGATAATACACACAGTGATGTCACAGTACAGAGATAATACACACAGTGATGTCACAGTACAGAGATAATACACACAGTGATGTCACAGTACAGAGATAATACACACAGTGATGTCACAGTACAGAGATAATACACACAGTGATGTCACAGTATAGGATAATACACACAGTGATGTCACAGTACAGGGATAATACACACAGTGATGTCACAGTACAGAGATAATACACACAGTGATGTCACAGTACAGGGATAATACACACAGTGATGTCACAGTACAGAGATAATACACACAGTGATGTCACAGTACAGGATAATACACACAGTGATGTCACAGTACAGGGATAATACACACAGTGATGTCACAGTACAGAGATAATACACACAGTGATGTCACAGTACAGGATAATACACACAGTGATGTCACAGTACAGGGATAATACACACAGTGATGTCACAGTACAGGGATAATACACACAGTGATGTCACAGTACAGAGATAATACACACAGTGATGTCACAGTACAGAGATAATACACACAGTGATGTCACAGTACAGGATAATACACACAGTGATGTCACAGTACAGAGATAATACACACAGTGATGTCACAGTACAGGGATAATACACACAGTGATGTCACAGTACAGGGATAATACACACAGTGATGTCACAGTACAGAGATAATACACACAGTGATATCACAGTACAGAGATAATACACACAGTGATGTCACAGTACAGAGATAATACACACAGTGATATCACAGTACAGAGATAATACACACAGTGATGTCACAGTACAGGATAATACACACAGTGATGTCACAGTACAGGGATAATACACACAGTGATGTCACAGTACAGGATAATACACACAGTGATGTCACAGTACAGGGATAATACACACAGTGATGTCACAGTACAGGATAATACACACAGTGATGTCACAGTACAGGGATAATACACACAGTGATGTCACAGTACAGGATAATACAAACAGTGATGTCACAATACAGGGATAATACACACAGTGATGTCACAGTGCAGGATAATACACACAGTGATGTCACAGTACAGGATAATACACACAGTGATGTCACAGTACAGGATAATACACACAGTGATGTCACAGTACAGAGATAATACACACAGTGATGTCACAGTACAGGGATAATACACACAGTGATGTCACAGTACAGAAATAATACACACAGTGATGTCACAGTACAGAGATTATACACACAGTGATGTCACAGTACAGAGGTAATACACACAGTGATGTCACAGTACAGGGATAATACACACAGTGATGTCACAGTACAGGGATAATACACACAGTGATGTCACAGTATAGGATAATACACACAGTGATGTCACAGTACAGAGATAATACACACAGTGATGTCACAGTACAGGGATAATGTACACAGTGATGTCACAGTAAAGGGATAATACACACAGTGATGTCACAGTACAGAGATAATACACACAGTGATGTCACAGTACAGGATAATACACACAGTGATGTCACAGTACAGGGATAATACACACAGTGATGTCACAGTACAGGGATAATACACACAGTGATGTCACAGTACAGAGATAATACACACAGTGATGTCACAGTACAGAGATAATACACACAGTGATGTCACAGTACAGGATAATACACACAGTGATGTCACAGTACAGAGATAATACACACAGTGATGTCACAGTACAGGGATAATACACACAGTGATGTCACAGTACAGGGATAATACACACAGTGATGTCACAGTACAGAGATAATACACACAGTGATATCACAGTACAGAGATAATACACACAGTGATGTCACAGTACAGAGATAATACACACAGTGATATCACAGTACAGAGATAATACACACAGTGATGTCACAGTACAGGATAATACACACAGTGATGTCACAGTACAGGGATAATACACACAGTGATGTCACAGTACAGGATAATACACACAGTGATGTCACAGTACAGGGATAATACACACAGTGATGTCACAGTACAGGATAATACACACAGTGATGTCACAGTACAGGGATAATACACACAGTGATGTCACAGTACAGGATAATACAAACAGTGATGTCACAATACAGGGATAATACACACAGTGATGTCACAGTGCAGGATAATACACACAGTGATGTCACAGTACAGGATAATACACACAGTGATGTCACAGTACAGGATAATACACACAGTGATGTCACAGTACAGAGATAATACACACAGTGATGTCACAGTACAGGGATAATACACACAGTGATGTCACAGTACAGAAATAATACACACAGTGATGTCACAGTACAGAGATTATACACACAGTGATGTCACAGTACAGAGGTAATACTATGTACGCTATGACATCACTGCATTTGAAGAAAGTAATTATAATGATGTCACATGCAGGCATATGCTATGACAGTAAAGTTTTGGTGTTACGTTTAGTTTTTACTTCCCCTTCCATAATCCATTGTTATCACTTATTGTGCCCTGTCTCATTCGGAATGTCGTCCCCCCCCCCCCCCCCCCCAGTCATCAGGCCACATAGCAGTTACTATATCTGCTCCCCTGAGAGTTCTGCCCATGTACCCCTTGTTTCTTCTACCCACAGACACCCCCTTCCCCCCACTATATTCTTACACCATATGACCCTGGTAATGATTGTAGATCTTCTGACCAAACCTTCCCCCAGATGCATCTTCATTAAACATGGCAGTAACGCTCCTCGCTCCCATTGTCCTCGGATTGTCTTAATTTCCCAGACTTCATGTCATTCAATTTTGTTACAAGTAAATTAAATCTAGCCAAGACATAATAGTTTATCTGCTTGTAAATTCGATGCATTTCTGGTGCCAAGAAACTTTTAGCCTTCCCTTTAAAGTAACAGATTAAATTATTTAAGAAAAAAAAAAACCCCTCATGCCAACGTCTTCCTAAGTCGCTTGACAAGACTAATTTCTTAAGCCTGGCAAATGAGTTATTGACCTGTTCATTAAAGTCATCTCCGAGCAGTTTTTTTTCCCTTTCCACTTCTTGCCTATCGTTGCTTTATCACCTCGGAATTCGGGAAATGCAAAAAGTGCAAATCTTTTGTCGGGAGGTAAGAAAGGAGCTGGCGCTTCACATATAGATTCCCGCGTCTTTGGTGTCTTGTTTGCTGGGCACAAGTTATAATGGATACAAAACTGTATGGGGCATAGCAGACATGATGTACGCGCTACGGGAAATCCGAGTCAATGAATCATAAAGGCAGACTCCAACCGAGGCCTCGGAGTTTGAACAGACTGCTAAGAGACAGAAAAGCAGCTTATATGGCTTGCTTTCATATGGCAAGTACGCATAAATTAGGAAGGAGAGGAATTGTTTAAAGAGATGAGGGGATGCTGCAGGCTACCTCGGGTGGGCAGACGGCCAGGATCCTCGCTGCTCATCACACAGGGAAGATACTAGCTTGCCATACAGCAATACTAATTATCCATTTAATCTTGCCCATTAATGACCACGTTTCCAGTTTGCTTTTGATAATGGTTTTGTTTCATATTCTGTGATTTGTGACTTTCGGCTTTTTCTGAAGTGTCTGGTGAAGTCAACGCAGCGCATGTGGGACGACGCTCGTTGGGATACAGGAAAGTAGTAGAACTGGAATAAACATCAAAAAGGACCTATAAGAACAATTTTATATGTAACAACAAAAATGGCAACATGGTGGCTCAGTGGTTAGCTTTGCAACGCTGGAGTCCTGGGTTTGAATCCTGCCAAGGACAACATCATGTGGGACAACGCTTGTTGGGATACAGGCAGGGAGGAAAGTAGTAGAAGAACTGGAATAAACATCAAAAAAGGACCTATAAGAACAATTTTATATGTAACAACAAAAACGGCACAATGATGGGGCAACATGGTGGCTCAGTGGTAAGCCTTGCAACGCTGGAGTCCTGGGTTCGAATCCTGCCAAGGACAACATCATGGGGATAACGTCCATCCTTAGGGAGAGACGTGTGGAGACTTATACAGCCATAGTTGCTCCACTGCAAGGGAACATGGGAAGAATATGCAAATCTGTCTCCCAAGATGTAAACAGGGAGACAGTGCCTCTGTTATGCCACTGTCTATGGGAGGCACCCTGACTTTCCCAGAAGCCTTTGCTGCATAATGCGAGGTTATAACCAAATCAGTTTCTCAGCTACGGACGGCACCATTTCTGTCTCTTTGGACGTCATCAGCGCAGCACAGAGAGAACTGATTTGATAGAAGTGAGAGGCCGAGAGACCAGATTATAGGGATAACGTCCATCCTTATGGAGAGACCAACTTCTCAGGTGTGTGGAGACTTATACAGCCATAGTTGCTCCACTGCAAGGGAACATGGGAAGAATATGCAAATCTGTCTCCCAAGATGTAAATAGGGAGACAGTGCCTCTGTTATGCTGCCCCTCAGGGTGCTTCCCATAGAGGGCAGCATAACAGAGGCACTGTCTCCCTGTTTACGTCTTGGGAGACAGATTTGCATATTCTTCCCAAGGACAACATCTGCAAGGAGTTTGTATGTTCTCCCCGTGTTTGCGTGGATTTCCTCCCATGTTGAGACAAAGACATACTGATAGGGAGAATTTATATTTAAAAAAATTATATAAAATAAATATTATATAATATTATATAATATATTATACGAGTAATATATATTATATGAAAAATATATATAAAAGAATTGGTGCAATTTTTTGTAGATTTGTGATAAAGTCATATAGTGTGCGTAGCTATAGGTGGATAAAACTAGATACATATGAGATAACTAGTGGGCTAACAGATGTTTTTTCCAGATTGCATATAAGTGTATGTTTATTTAAAGGTACGTTCACGCATCGCCGATACTCTGTAAATTTACCATCAGGATTTGCAGGCAGATATTCGCCATATATAATAGTACAAGCAAAGTGGATAAGGATATTTACAATCCATCACTAATAATAATCTATGGTGCTATTCACATATGCAGTTTTTCATGTTTGTTTCTGAAACCTACACTAGGTTATGACATAAATTATAGTCGATGGGATAGATTAAAATATCAATATTTTTTAAATGTAGATTGTGAACCCCATATAGGGATCACAATGTACATTTTTTTCCCTATCAGTATGTCTTTGTAGAATGGGAGGAAATCCAGGCAAACATGGGGAGAACATACAAACTCCTTGCAGATGATGTTCCTGGCAGGACTCAATCTCCAGGACATCAAGGCTGACATGCTAACCACTGAGCCACCGTGTCACCCCCCTAAAATATCAATCTTTTATCAAAGTTTTATTATTTTGTAATGGCTAAAAAACTTGATCCAAACAGAAATCCAAACCAATGCAAATACAGATGAAATACTGAAGGAATACTGATGCATCCTATCTCCTTATACATCATCCTGCAAAAAAAAACAAAAAACAAGACGGTGCGGAAAAAAAATGCGGCAGAAACGCATCATGATTTTTTCCGCACGTTTTCACAGAAAGTCCACAGAGCTTTCCTCTTGGGAACTTTCTGCCTCTATTATACCTATTCGGAATACGACAGCGTTCCCGTAGGTATAATTAACATGCTGTGAATTACAAAAACGGAAATGTTTTTGAAATCACAGCATTTCTGCTGCAGATTTTTTTTCTGCAATGTGTGAATGGGATTAGCCAGAATCCCATCCACTTTGCAGGAACTGTAAAGTCCAGTGTTTTTTGCCACAGCATTTAAGGCTAAGGTCCCACGGGACGTTCCACGGGAAGAAAGCGCTGTGGGAAAAACCACGCCAGCAACGCATGACAGTTCTTCCCGCAGCGCTTTAGACAGTAAAATTCGTGGAGTTTTCCTCCAAGAACTTTCTGTTACAATTATACCTATAGAGAAACTGTTGGCGTTCCATGGGTATAATTGACATGCTGCGATTTCCAAAACCACACTGGGTTTAGAAATCGTGGAGTGTCCGCACTGAGGTTTTTACTGCAAAGTGGACAAGGGATCCGCTTTGCCTTACTGTAAAATGCTGCAATTTTTCCTGTGGAGTTTCTGCCGCTGGTAAATCACGGTGTCTCTGTCCCGTGGGGTCCCAGTCTTAATTAGCAAAATTTGTTAATTGGATGAGCCGATTTCTTGGTGCAAAATAATGGTGTAACATAAGCCAACTTTATGTGGGCAGAGGAAAGTGTCTTACTTTTCATGAGATGTGTTGAATCTATCACAAATGGGGCAGATTTATCAATAGAAGTCCAACACTTTTTTGCACCAAAAATTATGGTGCAAAATAAACCAAATTTAAAATGGATTAAACTTACAAATTTATGACAATATACTTTGTGCGCCATAAATTCCCGTTGTTAAATTTAAATGACACAAAATTTGTTGCACGAGCAATGGAAGACTTGTATTCTTTTGATTTTTTTTGACGCAATGAAGACAAATTTTTTGGCGCATTGGAAAAATGAGACAAAATTTTGGTGCATGGGAAAGTGAGTCAAAATTTTGATGTGTCAGAAAGTAATACAGATTTATGAACGTGTGGGGGCAAAACGGTGGCTCAGTGGTTAGCCTTGCAGTGCTGGAGTCCTGGGTTTGAATCCTGCCAAGGACAACATCTGCAAGGAGTTTGCATGTTCTCCCCGTGTTTGCGTGGATTTCATCCCACACTCCGAAGACATACTGATAGGGAAAAATGTACATTGTGATCCCTAGACGGGGTGCGAATTACAGATTTAGAAATATGTTTAAAAATACGAACAGACGGTGCATTATGACAGTGGTGTGTATGTCACTGTATGCAGTATAGCGGTACTATTTATATGTCTGGTATATGTGTAATGCTATATTTTAATGGGGAGAAAAATATTGTCAAGGTCTGGGTTTGTCTTTATTTAAGATTAAAGTTTAGCAGATGTTTCCCATTTGCTTCTGTATTTAAAGACATGTACAGGGGACGTAAGTTTCAGAAAGATCTAGCCGACACAACAGTAGACAATACGCTGACATTCTGTCCTCTAGACCGTGAAATTTTATTATGCCATGTATCAGAATGATGTATACTGAAAGAAATCCCATAAATACATCACATAAACGCTACTAATGCCCGTGTGTGCCCACGATAAGCTGGGAATTTATATGTACATGGGGGGATCAACATAACCCGAAATAAATGCAACGTATTGTACGTGATTACATGTGAGGATGGAAAGCAAAGCGGCAGGCTGGAGACATAGAACTGTTTTATAATGGAAATTTGATTTGAAATCACAAATTTGATTTGACCCAAATATTTCAAATTTTTTTTTTTTTTTTTTAATCAAAATTACACAAATAACTTTGGCATTATACTTAGGGGTCTGTTCAGAGGTAGGCCCAGGAGAAGTGACAAAAATAAAAAGAAACGCCTTCTGTTGCCTCCTTTGGGACTCCTTGCAAGATCTGGTGCTCTCCTGTGATTGGGCCACCAGTGGTCACATGTGCACATCAAACGTCATGACGCATGGTATGCCTATGTCACTGCTGAGGTCCAGCCACAGGTCTTAACAGTGATCCCAAGTGCATGACATCAAATGAGAGTACCAGACACCAGACCACACATAGATGAACAGAGATAATGGAAGTTGAGTATGAATGTTTTTTTATTTTTTTTTATACCTTTACTGGGCCTCCACCTGTTATACTCAGGGGTATGAAGAGACCCAGTGTATAATAATGTCACTTTTTGCTTAGAAATAACTTCGGCTGTGTTTGCCTTGAGAGCTAGAAATTGGACAGATAGTTCATTCTGAGAATGTTCTACACGATGTCTTAAGCCAATTTGAGTTGTGGTTTATACCAGATTTGTTCGAATGGAAACAGATATTGATACTGAACCACCCGAACCTGAAACTAAATGAATCTTGAGAGTTTCTGGCACCTCTAGGAGTACTATGTATAGTGGTATGTATGAAATTATAAACTTTATAGGGGCCACCAAAAGAGCACCTAAAGCCCCTGTTTTATAACATATATAGAGTAAGGTGGCACTACTTGAATAGGCAATAGCCAGAGATAGGGACGATGTAATAAGCAGTATATGGGTGGTGCTCACAGTGAAAAAAGTTCAAGTAACATCAAAAAAGTAGAAAAACTCGGCACTCAACTTTAAACTTTGCGTTAAAAGTCCAAACTTTATTGCAGATATCCAGATAAAAACATTGGCGGGAGGAGGCACGCTACATGGGGAAGAGCGACAGCTGTTTCGTGCTGTTTGGCACTTTATCAAGCTCTGTATAACAAAAGTTTGGACTTTTAACGCAAAGTTTAAGGGTGAGTGCCGAGTTTTTCTACTTTTCGATGTTAAAGTCCCTGTTTTCTCTCTACCACCTTTAAAGATACATGGTGTTGTTAACAATAGTAAAAAAACAATAATGCACTTAAATATGTTGAAGTGAAAATAAAAATACTGCAATCCCTGTGTGGATAACACTTAGACATATAAATTTAACACATTACTGGATTTTACCATTGTTAACAGTAAAAGTTACATTGTAGCGTAGCTTACCCTCCTGACTTCTCTGTTGTACTGCATTGCTTGACTGTTATCTGACCCTTGGCTAGCTGACCTCCCTTTGTTGTTGTTTGTTTTGTCTGCATTCTGTGTTGCCACATATATAGGAAGGGCTCGTTGACCAGTTAGGACTTAGGACAGGATCGGCAAACAGGAAGAGACAGCAGATTTCAGTGCAGGGGTCACTGTTTTGTTGTGCCCCTTTCCCCAGGGTTCTCCAGCAGCTCCTTGGGAATTGCTCCTCTAGAAATTCCCTTACACACATATTGAACCTTTCCAGCCAACAGGACACGTAAGGGAGGATATATCTATAGGTGACCACCCAGTGGACAAAGGGTGCCACACTAAATCTCAGCTCTGGAAGCTGTCAGAGCAGTGTCCAGTAACAGTTTGGTAGAATTCTCAACTTCCTTTTCAGTACCATATATTGTGAATTGTAACAACTGGAAAAAAATGACATGAATACAGATGAAAGTGACGTTACTAGCCAATTTTTTTGAGAAACCCTAAAGCCATTGTTTAGTCCACGGCCCATAATAAGCAAAGTACTCCTCCTCCTCATTACTACTACTAATAATATTAAAGTTTTTTGGGGGACTAATACATTAATGACTTATCCTTAGCATAGGACATTGATATTACATCAGCGGATGTCCAATACTTGAGATTGGGATTGTGGCAATGACACTACTTGTTCCTCTTGATAGGCCATGTAACATCTCTGTCAATTTGCTTGTGATGCCAACCCCATTGATCTGATGTTGATGACCTAAAGATAAGCCATCAATATTAAAGACCAAGAAGAACCCTTTCATACAATTACTAGTAAAAATAGCAATATTATTAATTCTGCCATGACTATTAATTGTATTATTTTTATTCTCAGCTTGTAGAAAGTTCTTCTGTCTGAGTTTCCGATCCCCAGCCCTGTAATATCCTGCACGATAACATGAATCCCTGGTCAATGCTTCTCATGCATGTCTTGATTTGCATTTGATGTTTGCTTTTCAGAAATGAAATATACATGGACTGACAACAAATGAGTGGACAGATCTATCAATCCAGGGCGAGCTATCCTGACAGAAAGGCCAAGTTCATCAGTGATAGACAGTGATGCCTATGACATGAAGAAGTCTCCATCCTCTGTTTGCTTATTCCGAAATCCCAGTCTCGATGTACACGGAGAAGAGACTACAATGTGACTTTCCCTCGGTGACAAATTTGACCGCTGTATCTATAAGGTTGGACTTTGCCAATCAAAATGCATTTTTAATAGGCGCGAACCCTGGGCGAGGACTATATCCTACGAAAGAGCGAAGTTTTCTAAGAGCAGAAACAATGTTTTTGAATAAAATTCCCGTCAGAACTTCTTGGAATAAAAAAAAAAGACAGAAAAAAGATCTGGTCTAAAGACTTTGGCGGTGTGAACCTTTACATTGATATGCCTTGAGGAATCTTTGGGGAGACGTCTTTCTACTGTCAATCTCTCCATCACTTATAATAGCCCTTTAAATCGCAATGATGTAAAAGATCTTAATTTTTGTAGTGTTTTGACAGATAAACCGTAACATGAAACCGTTGGAGAATTCTCGTAGGAAGGTAAGACATGGTCTACAGCGTTCTTCCACGGAGATAGCTTTCATGAGATCCCATCAAAAGGAGGCAAGCTCCAGACTTGCTGCGCTATCAGATGACCATTAATTTTTAATCGTGTTAATGTTTGTTTGTTAGTGACAGATGACTGGCTTGAAGTGTCTTCTGAATAATTCAAAATCTGGAAAGATTTCTGGTTTCGACCGCATATTTCTGTAGAAAAACCACAAGCGCTCACCTCTGCACCGCGTTGGGAGCTATGCAAAGTACAAGGATGACCTCCAGGGATGAATGGAAATTCTACACGTATGGAAAACATGGAGGCAGGCGGATTTTATGCTGCTTTTCAAGAAGTCGAGATTTCAGGGACCTGGGGGGGATTGGGAATTTCATCCATGCTGTGTGGCAAATTCAAAGCTGCCGGAGAGTGTCTCGTTCCCTCTGAAGCCCTGCGGTATTTCATCACACTTAAACACCTGTGTCCATCAAAGCAAACATAGGAAGTCGGAGAAATGTTCCCCGGACTTTGTAATTTCACTGACTGACAGTTTAATATCTATTTATTTTCACATCTGACACTAGTAAAAGACACGTTGGCTTCATGAATGTCAATACATTAGGATAAACAACTGTATTTTTAGCACAAAAAAAAAAAGAAGGACTTTGGTTTCAGCCTCAGAACATACATTATATATTTGGAGACAGAAGAGAGAGAGAGAAAAATTACAGTTCATAAGATAATTAGCTGCGATTATTGATAGGTTACTGTGAATATTCCCCGGGAACCGCATTCATTGCTTCTTTCCTTCATCATTTATGTCAAAATAGGTAATTACATTATGTAAACAAGTCAGCTCTGATACTACATGCTTTATTGTACCGTCTTATAATGCAATGCAGTCTTTAAAGTCAACCTCCTGCTACATTAAGAAATGTAAGATGGCGCAGGACTAGCCGGAGAGTTAAACACTGAATGGCCACTTTATTAGAGACACCGGCCCCTTCACGATTGACACTTTCCTATATGGTCCTGAATAGAGATGAGCGAGTAGTGTTCGATCGAGTAGGTGTTCGATCGAATACTACGGTATTCGAAATACTCGTACTCGATCAAACACTACTAGCTGTTCGAAGTTTAATGTTCAATGCAGAACCAGCATTGATTGGCAGAATGCTATACATTCTGCCAATCGACTCTGGTTCTTCTCTTACCTTTCCGAAGTCTTCTCCGCGCTGCGTCCCCGTGTCTTCTTCCGGGTGGAATTCACTCTGCCTAGGCATCCGGCCTAGGCAGAGCTGACTGCGCATACGCAGTTGGCTCTGCTCAGGCGTCGGGCCTGGGCAGAGCCGAACGCGCATGCGCAGTCGGCTCTGCCCAGACCGGATGCCTAGGCAGAGTGAATTCCACCCGGAAGAGGACGCAGGGACCCTGCGCCGGGAGAAGACTTCAAGCAGAATCCAGCCCAACCATCACTCGTGGACTTGGTAAGTATGATTTTATCGAATGTTGCCTACCCCTGGAACGAGCATTTCCCCCCATAGACTATAATGGGGTTTGAAATTCGTTCGAACAGTCAAACAGTGAGCGGCTGTTCGAATCGGATTTCGAACCTCGAACACTTTAGTGTTCGCTCATCTCTAGTCCTGAACACTGCGGTCTCTTCACATAGTTGACTTGTGTTGGACCCCCACCGATCAGATAATGATGACCTATGCTAAGGATAAATCTTCAAAATTTGACTTCCATAAAACTTCTTTAACTCCTTTCCACTGTAGCCATTTTTTCGATTTTCGTTTTTTAACTGCCCCCCTTCCAAAATGCATATTTTTTTTATATTTCTGTTCACAGAGCTGTATGAGCGCTTAATTTAAAGGGGACAAATTTTACTTTAATAATGCTACCATTTGATATTCTGTCCGATGTCATGGGAAGCTGGAAACAAAAAATTTCAGAAAAACTGCATTAGCACAACATTCTTATTGGATTTGTTTTTACAGTGTTCACAATGTCTTTGATTAATAAATCATTGTCAAGTTTGTCCCCTTCCGAGGTTTTTGCAGTTTGCTGGTCTGGAGCATTCAGGCATGCATAAACACAGCGACAAGATGGAAAGACATCAGCAACGATCTCAGAGAAGAAATTCTGCTGCTCATCAATTTGGGAATGACTATAAGGCAATTTTCAAACAATTTCAAGTCCATCATGCTGCAGAGAGAACAATTAATGAAAAAAAATCAAGATAGTTGACAATCTTCCCAGAAGTGGACAGTCCAGCAAATTTGCCCCAAAATCAGAATGTGCAATGTCTGGAGAAATTGCAAAAAGCCCAAGTCCTACATCTAAGACTCTACAGGCATGTTACATTTTGAGGTTTTTTATGGTACAATTAGAAACTTTGACATTCAATGTATACCAATGTATTCTCCAGTGCAATGTGATGCAATCTCTCCAACAGCTTGGGATTGGTCGAAACTGGGCCATGCAACATATCAGTGACTTCAAGCACACCAGCAAATCCACAACAGAATGGATGAAAACAAAAATACTCAAGATGTTGCAATAGCCCAGTTAAAATCCAAACCTCAATATATTGTCCCTTTCTAGGACCACAGACAATATAATACTATCTAGTTTTTGCCCCCCCCCCCAGTATGATAGGATAGCCTTAGATTTGATCTGTAGTTTAGGGCTCATACACTTGGGTTTGTCAACCACTAGAGATGAGCGAGTAGTATTCGAACGAGTAGGTATTTAATTGAATACTACTAAATACTCGTACTTGGTCGAATCCCACACGTTATTGATGATATTCACATGAAAATCGACCGAGCGCGAGTAATTCGAATAACGTAGTGTTTGATCGAATACCTACTTGTTCGAATACTACTCGCTCATCTCTATGAACCCCTAATTACTAAGCATCTTTGCTGTGGTCGGCCATAGCTGTCGTCCTCTTCAGGTCTCTGCCTGACATAACACCCCACCTAGGTCTGTAATTGGGCATCAGCGATCACACAGTGTCATGAAGAGATGCAATCTTTGTAATACACTTCTACTCTCCTTAGGCTATATTCTTGGCGTTGTCTTACCGATAACGAACAAGATACTGTCATGTGAATGCGGCCATGTATGGAGTCGCCCCTTGGCTGCCTATAATAAATGGCTATTCATCAGCATGCCACGCTACACACTTTATACACTTTCCTACGTCCATTTTTGCATTAGGATGCTGGTGTGTGTCCGCATAGTGGTTATTAAGTGGTAATGAAGAGCTTATTCTCTAGTATAATGGAGATCATGATTTGTAAAGGCAGTTATAGTAGGAGGACATCTTAATCACCTCCATCCCTATTAACCTGTGAACAGAGCGGCTGTTTGATTGTTCTCTTAAATCCTCCACTATGGCAGGAGTTTGCGGGCGGCATACAGAAGGTTCTTTACTTTAGAAATTCACAGGTCTACGTACAAGAGGGGCGCTCTGTTCTCACGTAGTAACTTTCAGGGTAAAACAAAAATTGCTCTCCTATGTAATCCAAGGTGATAAAGGATTTTTTTTTTTTTGATAAGTCCTAATATTTTCCCTAAACAAAGGTGTATGTACTAGATTTAGAAGGTTGAAAAACATATAAGATGGAATGAACAGACTATTCGGCATTAGGGTAGTACCAGTGGCGTAACCAGGAATGGCGGGGCCCCGTGGCGAACTTTTGAAATGGGCTCCCCCGACCGACACCAATGCCGAAGACCTCGACTGATCCCCTCCTATGCATTCCTGCGCGTTCTATTATCCCCCATATAGTGGCCCCTGCACATAGTTTAATCCCCCATAGTGGCCCCTGCACACAGTATTATCCTCCATAGTGGCCCCTGCACACAGTATTGTACCCCATAGTGGCCCCTGCACACAGTATTATCCCCCATAGTGGCCCCTGCGCACAGTATTATCCCCCATAGTGGCCCCTGCACACAATATTATCCCTCATAGTGGCCCCTGTACACAGTATTATTCCCCATGGTGGCCCCTGTACACAGTATTATTCCCCATGGTGGCCCCTGTACACAGTATTATTCCCCATGGTGGCCCCTGTACACAGTATTATTCCCCATAGTGGCCCCTGCACACAGTATTATTCCCCATAGTGGCCCCTCCACACAGTATTATGCCCCATAGTGGCCCCTGCACACAGTATTATCCCCTTAGTGGCCCCTGCACCCAGTATTATGTCCCACTGTGGACACCCATAAACAATTATTATACTCTGGGGTCTTTTCAGACCCCAGAGTATAATAATCGGAGACCCAGGGGAACAAAAACATAAAAAACTGCTGTTTCTTACCTGTCCCCCGGCTCCTCCGCTGCCATCCTTCTGCAATGACGTCGGACGTCACATGACCCGGGACGCAGGCCGGGGTTCATGTGACGTCAGAGACGTCAGACAACAAGGAAGGAGGCCTGGCCAGGATCGTGGAGAGGTAAGTAACAGTGTTTTTTATGTTTCTTACCTCTCCCGGTCCTCCAATCATTATACTCAGGGGTCTGAAAAGACCCCCGAGTATAATGATAGCAGCGGTAGCGGCTGTCACCGGGCCCCTAATGTCCTGGGCCCTGTGGCAGCTGCCTCTGCTGCTATGGCGGTAGTTACTCCACTGGGTAGTACCGAAGGTCCCATTGACAGAAGGAGCCTGTATGAGTTACCTACATGGATGAACCCCTATACAGAGAGAAATATATTATTATGTGATAGCTACATTGCCACAGGTTATCCATAAGCAAATTCCTAATCGCTATCCAATAGCGTTTGCGTTGCCTATGTCCCCAGTCTAAGGCGGCTTTCACATTTTCATTTTTTGCACCGGTGTTTTTCTGTTCGTAACATGAAGATAATATTCATCAGTAAATTTATTTCCATGGGTATATAAAATATGTGCATATTTCAGAAACACAACATGCACCACTTACATCCATTTTGCAGATGGAAACACCCACTGTAGTCTATGAAGCGTGAAGAAAATATGGAAGCATCTGTAGGTGACCCGTATTTAATCCATTACATCGGTATGTCAGCAGAATTTCATCCATATTAAATCCATTTTCAGACGGGCTTCAGCTCTGCTCGTATTTGCATTGGCGACTACATTAGTGGACTTTATGGTAAATTCTGTAAAAATGCCAGAGAAAAAGCTTCAGCTTGCTGTGTAGTCAAAATAAAGATTTACGGTTTTTTTTAGATTGTTTTTTTGTGTATTACAAAAGCCCTAAACTTCCCCTTATCCCGTTTTATATATCCTGCATACAGTTGAATACAATCTCCAAATTCTAGTCCATATTTTGACTGGATTTTCTGGCCCAAACCCAATCTGGAGACGCGGACTCCAAGTATCGCAGTCATCTAAGATAGGAGTCCCTGCCTCCCCCTGGGACTATTGTCCTGTACTACAGTCATGCAAACAGTACGGGATAGTTATCCTGTGGGGGAGGGTCTCCAAACTGTCTTTGAGAAGTCCAACCAATTCGGAGACTGGATCTTCTGGATTGAATTCCATTGTGTGCAGGAGGTCTAAAGGGGTTTCTGGGTTATCAGATGATGTATGATTGACACCCACCAAGCATAGATCAATTCTCTACCATGTTTCTCCGAAAATAAGACCAGGTCTTATATTATCTTTTGCTCCAAAAGATAGATTAGGGCTTATTTTCAGGGGATGTCTTATTTTTTCCCATGGACAACAATCCACTCACCATAACCACAATTTAGGGTTGGCAAGATCCAATGGTAGATGGGCACTCACACACAGATCTGAGTCTGTCTCAGGCCCCTTGCCATTGTAGCAGCATTCCACTACAGCCAAGTGTAGCCGTTGGCTCCCGCTGGTGACTGGAGACAGCCTTAATGTAGTCATACCCGAAGGACTACCCAATCTGTGTGTGGGAAACCAGCCCTACCGGTAGACAACCCTTATTGTTGTGGAGAACTCTCTCACTAGTGCCATCTTGTGCAGACAGCTCCTTTAATGTCAATGTGTGATTCTCTTGGGGGTGCAATTCTTTTTGTGGGTGTTTGCTTTCATTGTTGAAGGTCTGGATAGTTTAATTTTTTAATGAGCTATAACTAGGGCTTATTTTCAGAGTAGGCCTTATTTTCGGAGAAACACGGTATGTAGTGGCGTAGAAGCTTAGCTCATATTCCGGCTCCTTTCTTAGATATTTACAGAGCTTATGTACACTAGGTAATGGTAAGTCCATACAAAGGAATTTCACTCTGATTTTGAGGGGGATTCTGCCTTAAAATCAGCTCAAAATTCCACATGAATCTATCCTCTAGTTCCGTGATGGCGAACCTATGGCACACATGCCAGAGGTGGCACTCATATCCCTCTCTGTGGGCACCCATCTGAGGGACAGATTATACTGTGTGGGGGCCACTTTGCAGCAGATTGCACTGTGTGGGGCCCACTGTGGAGCAAATTATACTGTGTATCGGCCACGGTGGAGCAGATTGTTCTGTGTGGAGGCCCTTCATTATTTTTATTACACAGTATCTGTTTTATAGCAGACAAGTGATATTATTACAGACCGTCTGTAATTGTCCACAATTGTGAATCCGCACAGTATTAAGGTTAAATTGTCGTGTTGGCACTTTGTGATAAATTAGTGCGTTTTGGGTTGCGGTATGGGCACTTGGTCTGTAAAAAGTTCACCATCACTGCTCTAGTGCATTCAGTAGGAGGAAAAGGTTGAGGCAAAAAAAATGAAAAAGAAATTAAAAATGTGCTGTGTTATTGATCTGCTTACCCTCCTATCATATAGAATGCTCTTATATACTGTATATTATGGGGGGGGGTCTAGTTTGTGCTTTACGGTCTCTTTGCTTATCCTACTATTATGTGGAACGCTCCTATATATACTATGGGGGTCTAGTTTGTGATTCACGGTCTCACATTTGTTTGAATATGTATCAATAAATTGATTTGTGACTTATGTATCAGAACAAAGCCAAAGAAATAAGATGCTTCCTCGATCTTGTTGTGGATCAGCCGCAAAACCGCAACCCCCTTCATATGGGGCTAATCAGAGAGCGACAGTACTTGGCCGGAAGCTGAAGCTCTGTTTTGGCTTTCCATGCAGGGAGAAGGAAATCTGGAAAATGGAGAGGAATCTTATAAGGATGTCCGCCTAAATTCCACCATCTGAATGGACCCTTATACTCCTCTTCTCCAGGGACCTTCTTAGTTGCAGACCTAGTTTTACTTCTAAGCATCGACTACAACGTGGCATTCCTTTAGCTCTGATGTGTAACATGTCACCCGGCCATTCCTGCAGAAATAAAAGGACTGTTACCATTCCTACAAGTCATTCTATGTTTAGCAAATCAATTCCTTCTAGAAAGTTATTCAGCCATAATATCTCATCAATATGCATAAGAAGCGAAGCCTACATCCTATGTATAAGATGTTTGTATCTATTATATACAATGTAATAAAACAATGTTTTGTAATGAACCGTCCAGCTCCTTCTGCACATTATTACAGATATTACAAGACTGCTTGGATTCCTGGGTTTTGTATAGCAGCTCATTGCCGGAGGGCTTGTGCTTTTATTCAGCCACAGAACTCCTTGGTGGCTTTGCACAAATCTATATTTTGTTTTGCCTTCTTGAGATTTACAGTTACATTTTCTCATCCTGCATCATTAAAGTACATGCAGTGTCCACAAGAGGGAGATCATTACAAAGCGCTGCAACCTGGCATAATAAGCAGATATTGGAGAGTTTGCAGCTCTGAACATAAATTAATTCTGATTTAATGTAGTGTAATTAATGTTTTATATAAATACACGCACTACTGTATTTCACAGCCTTATTTTGCAATTATTTGCCTGCAAGACAAACAACATAAATAAAATACAGTATAAAATAGCAGAAGAAATTGCAAAGGAAATATTAACATATATATGTGTATATAGCTTGTAGTGTCTTCTCACTCCCTCGGAATTATTTATGAATCAAATCAGACTAAGTAAATGCAACAAAATAACATTTTTTAAAAAATATTTGATATTCTTATTTACTTGTTTTTGTTTATCAGTGATATTAATATTAGTACGGTTCTCCTCCTTTGGGTGCAGAAAGATCTAAAACAGGTATACAAGCCTTCATTCTTTTCGAGAATGGGACCCATCTTTGCCTGCAAGTGAAGGGAGTGGGTCAGGCAGTTACAAAAATTGGGAAAGCTGGGCAACACGGTGGTTCAGTGGTTAGCACTGCAGCTTTGCAGCGCTGGAGTCCTGGGTTTGAATTCTACCAGGAACAACATCTGCAAGGAGTTTGTATTTTCTTCCTGTGTTTGTGTGGATTTCCTCCCATTCTACAAAGACACACTGATAGGGAAAAAAAAAGTACATTGTGATCCCATTGTCATCTGTGTAAGCAGCCACTAGAAAACGGCTGCGGGCATGCGCAGTTGGCGCTGTCCAAAGCCCGATGGACGAGTCGACTGCGCATGCTTATAAGTTTGAAACCCACCGCCGCAAGAAGATACAGGGAGAGGCATTCCAAGCAAAGATAGAGGCATTGCTGGAGATTTCTCGTGCAGCATTGGGGATGCCCCCAGTGCTGCAAGAGAACTCATTTGCACACAGAAAAAAAAACGGGATTTCTACCGAACAGCGACGCAGAGAAGACATCTAAAGGTAGGAGAAGAATAACTTTTTTTAAGGCTATTGCTATGTGTTAGGGAGAAAAAAAGGGAATCCAATGATTGGATCCCTTTAAGGTTTCTGTGTCAACATGTGAAGCTTCTGCAGTCTTTGGGCCTCTCTTTTGCTGATCCAGTTACCAGCTGAAGTGGGATATTTAAATCCTGTTCCTGCTCATCCAGGTGCCTGCTATTTGGTTCTACCTATTTTAGCTTCTATATCCTGATTGTTGGTGCTGTACTGCTCTATACTGATCTTTAGCATCTTACTGGAAACCTGTTTGTCTTCTTATTTTGGCTCTGATGTAACCTCTCGGACTGACTTTTGGCTTGGATGTTTACGCCCCTGATTCTTCCTCCAATGTTTGATTTGCCTTGTAAGTTTATTTGGTTCTGTTTTGACTTCACATTATGGAGTATTTATCATATCACATTATGATATATATATATTTATCATAACATTATGCCAGAATTATTATGTTGACAATTTTAATAATTTTGGTACACTGTGTGGAGAAACTGTCTTCCCTCAATGATGTAAATTTCTGGTGTAACTGGCAAGAGTTATAGCAAGTCTGACAGGCCCTTCTGCAGCCCACATAGGGCTGCCTCCTGTGACATTTTTTGCACAAAAACCTATGCACATGCAATAAAAATTCTGACTTTCTGAGCTTTATAAGCCGTAAAATTGCCATCCACGTCATGATAAATCAGCCCAGTGTTTCCTGTAAGAACAGGAGGTCAAACTCACAATGCAAGTGTGATAGAGACTTCACCAGAATCCCATAGACTTGCACCGTTTGACTTCCTGTTCATAGAGGAAACACTGTGTACATCAGAGAAGCCAAGATGAGGTGAGCGCTCCACAGGGGAGCACATAACTCCACAAAAAAGCTGTAAGTTATTCATGAATACTATGCACAGTCGTATTTTCAAAGGGAAAAGACAAAAAAATTATTGACACCTCTAAATGCACAAAATTGATCAAACAGGCAATGAAATATTTGGGGCCATTTAAGTCTTCTTGGTCTATCTTGGTGAAGGAATCTCCCCCAGTATTGTTATTGTGTCCAGCAGTATTTGTATTCTCTTATGACTTGCCATTATACATTTTCTAACGACTACAGCCATAAATTTCACTACAAAGAAGAAGTTACTATGGATGAATGTCAATGAAAATGAGTCGCCTAATCAAAGTGAGTGTCATGTGCGGAACACAAGAGGACTGTACATTTTTATTCCTTCTGATCCGGCAGAGCACAAAAGATTTCACCTTCTCACCTTTCAACAAGGCGGCTTTAACTTTGATCTTTTCAATTTTGTTTAACTTCATAGAACCAGTAGTTGCCAAAACTTGTGATCGTTTAGATGATAAAAAGGGAACTTCCAACTTGGCTAAATCGTGCTGCAATTTTTGGATATTATTCACTTTATATCAGGTTAATTTAATGCTTTATCACACTGAATAAAATAATAGCAGTGTTCAATCACCTTGTCCTAGCATGACCCCAACGCTTCCTACGTATTAACAGCTGATCTGTTGCATACCGTATATACTCGAGTATAAGTCGACCCGAATATAAGCCGAGGCCCCTAATTTTACCACAAAAAACTGGGAAAACTTATTTACTCGAGCATAAGCCGAGGGGAGGAAATGCAGCAGCGAATGGAAAATTTCAAAAATTAAAATGGTCGGAGTTTTTGGGTGCAGTAGGTGCTGGGGAAGGGGAGGGGGTGTTTTGGTTGTCTGTCTGCCCCTTCCCTGAGCTTGAGGACTGGGTTTGTTTCCCCACATGGAATTCAGCCTGGCTGACTATAGGGGATCTGCAGTGCTCCTATTAACCCCTTCCCAATGGAATAGGAGCACTGCAGAGACCCTATATTCAGTAGACCGGGCCCTGTCAGACACTGTTGTATGTATTCTAGGGAAAGGAGGATTTAGAACTTTTATTTTTTTATTTTTTTTTTAATCTTTTTTTTTTTGCACTATTTTATGGGAGATTCTATACATTAATATTGTGGCTGGTCATAGACCTCCCCTCCTAAAAAAAAAAAATAATAATAATTTTTTTTTTTTTTTTTTGCTGACTTGAGTATAAGCCAAGGGGGGCTTTTTCAGCACAATAACAGGGCTGAAAAATTCGGCTTATACTTGAGTATATACGGTATATATATACTGTATTAGCAGTGAAGTGACACGTGATGTAACTCTATGGACTTTCTGAACATAACTGATGTCATCGTTGTAGAGCCAAGTTCATAAATTGAGATGGACACAAAATGTCAGTCATTGCTACCATTATCTTGACACCTATAATCGGTGGGGTTGATTAGGTTACTTGTGTCATATTTCTGGCTCATTTTGCCAAAAAACTGCCATACGCATCTTGCACCCCATTATATCTCTATTTTATGTTGAGGCCCTACATTGTGGAAACTCAACTTTTTTTATTGCAGATTTTGCTGCGTTTTTTGAGCCAAACCCAGAAGAGGATTGAGCAGAAGGGAGAAGTATAAGAACTTCCTATATACTTCCCATGCCTTTGTAGCCATTTTTGGCGTTGCAGAAAAAATCTTCAATAAAAAAAAGCTGTGTTTTCACCTTATTATGCCTCACTTGAGAAAGGGTGTAAAGTAACAAGGCTTAAAATTTGACACCATGAGCCAAAATTCTGTGCAAAAGTAAACCAAATAATAGGTGATGTAAAGTTAGATTATAAAGTTTACTACAGCTAACACCATGCACCAGATTAACCATACATTACACCGCCAAATCTAAGTTTGTGCATTCTAAATACTGGACAGGATTAGTAAATGCGCACAAAAAAATAAAGCTTTGCATCCATCGCCAACTGTTGGAACATAGCGATCCTATACGTCCATTATTTAAGGAGTCCGCCAGGTTTCCGCCCAAAATTGGTGGAGAGAAAAGTCCTGAATTCCAGATATGTTAAGCGATATGGGGGATAGAGTTCCTGAATGGTCACCTAATGCTAGTGCGACTGCAGCCTTAGGGAGAGTTCACACTTGCGCCACTCTCCACCCTTTGGGTTTCCGTCCCAATCCCTGGAAAAACTGCATATGGGACAGCTTGCTGGCAGTCAGTTTTAAAACCCATTCATTACAGCCAGCGTCCATATGCAGCATGTCCGACTTTGTGTCCGGCTAAAAAAAACTGTTTCCCCGGGGACAGGCAGAAGACGCACACAGGCCGTCACCTTTACAAACCCATTCAAGTGAATGGATTTTAAAACTGACCGCTGGGTTTCCAGTTTCGCGGGGGAAAAGACGCAAACCGGCCGGATTGTACAAACTGGACAACGAGCGCAGGAGTGAAAGCCCCCTTAGCCTAATAGTCATCGTCATTGTCAATGATAGTATATCTAGTGTATATTGTCACTAGTGTTTGTATATCTAGCTCGGCCTTATCTATCCTACAATCTTGATTCTTTTCGGTACAGTATTTGAAGCCCTATCTGTACTGCCAAACAATGAATTCCCCTTAGGTTGTGTCCAAAAGTTTAGTATTAATTCAAAAGTGAAGATTTTCATTATTTTTATTATTATTATTTTGTTTTTTTTCAGCATTCAGGATCCCGCTATTGCTGCTCCACTATTAACCGAAAAAAACTAAAAAAAAAAAAAAAAAAAATGTCTATGTTTATGATGGAAAAGTGACGGATATGTGTCAATTTATACTATTTATAACCGCGGAGCCTTAAATCATTTTGACGTGCGATTGAGAGGATGATGTGACAATAGTGCAGTGACAATAGTTCACTAAGACATATAATATCTGCATTAGGGAGTCAATTATAATGGTTCTATAATAAAAAACATAAGACATCTGCAGCATTATCTCATATCTCCTAGAACACTTATGGCAATATATTTATAGCACACTTAACCTTTCAATAAACCTTGCAACCTTTAGTAGTACAATAGTACAGTATGTTTACATGACAAGTAACGCTATATCTGTATATTATAGCCATTATATTTTGCAATTTTGAGCAGTTTTCCCGTCTGCCTGTAATTGTCTGTTGTCCCTGAGCTTGTAGCGGCCATATACTGCATCCAATAGGTAGAAATAGACAGAGGCAAATCTGGTTTATATCTGCTTTTTCACTCAGAGACAGCCCCAGTACTCCCCTCTACTGATTCGAACAATGTACTTTGGTTGTGATGGAAAGTTCGCATTTAGCTACAGCATCAGGCTGTCTTTCTTCTGTTATCTCCTGCACTTCCTGCTCACTACATTATCCTCTCAATAGACTTCTATAGGCATGCGATTGTCTTGATATGTATATAGCAGGGATTATCAGTGTGGTGGGAAAAATACTCGTATATACTCGAGTATAAGCCGAATTTTTCAGCACATTTTTTGTGCTGAAAGAGCCCCCCTCAGCTTATACTTGAGTCAGCAAAAAAAAAAAAAAAAAATTATTATTTTTTTTATAGGGTCTATGACCAGCCCCAATATCAATGTATAGAATCTCCCATAAAATAGTGCAAAAAAAAAAAAAATGAAATTTTTTAATCCCTCCTTTCCCTAGAATACATACAAAAGTAGAAAATGACTGTGACACACATACACATTAGGTATCCCTGTGTCTGACAGTGCCCAGTCTACTGAATATAGGGGATCCCCGTCGGGAAGGGGTTAATAGGAGCACTGCAGATCCCCTATAGTCAGCCAGTCTGAGTTCCAAGTGGGGGAAGAAAAAACTCAGTCCTCAAGCTCAGGGAAGGCGCAGACAGACAACCAAAACACCCCCTCCTCTTCCCCAGCACCTACTGCACCCAAAAACTCCGACCATTTTAATTTTTGAAATTTTCCAGTAGCTGCTGCATTTCCCCCCTCGGCTTATACTCGAGTCAATAGGTTTTCCCATTTTTTTGTGGTAAAATTATGGGGGTTGGCTTATACTCAGGTCAGCTTATACTCAAGTATATACGGTAACTTTGAATAAGGTTGGTTTCATGCCGCTGGCATATATGCTGGGAAAATCTCCCAAATTGTATGTAAAAATGCCATAGATTTTAATAGTCAAACATATGCTAGGATGTCATTTTGGTAGACTTGTGTCTAGGGTAGGTCCAGCTCTCTCACCTATATTTCAATAAATCAGAAACGCTATTGCATATAACTGTTTACGTATACTACACTGTACATATTTGTTATCTTATAGTGAATGGCAACTATACAAACATAGTTACATAGTAGATGAGGTTGGATAAAGACATCAGTCCATCAAGTCCAACCTATAACCCTACACTCTACAATGTTGATGCAGGGGAAGGCAAAAAACCCCATCAGGCTCATGCCAATTGCCCCATTTCAGGGAAAAAATTCCTTCCCGACTCCAATCTGGTAGTCAGTATAAAAACCCTGGATCAACGTAACATCAACATATCAACATATAGTTACATATGTCTGATCGAACTGTTTCAAACATAAACACTGTGTGAACATAGCCTAAGTTAGCAGAAGAAGCCACATAGCATTAGAATTCCCAGTTAGGTTTATGTTACACTAGTGTGGCTGTATTCCGAATAGTTATAGAATGAAAGAAAGAGACACACCCCCTTTCTTTACACAGGTATGGGGGTTCTTGAGATTAATGAAAGTCTCAAAAATGGGACCTGTATTGATTAGCTATTTATGACATATCTTGTGTATTAAGGTTACCCCCAGCATAGTACTGTCTGTTAAAAATACAATTCATCAGGTTTTACTATACACAGGGAAAGATTCATTTAATCTATAGAACATATTGAACCTCCTTTATAACATCATTGATAGCAAGTATATTCTTGGAGAACTAAGTGGATGTAGGCTTGCTCCAATCCTTCTATCTCTTCCTGTCATCCCAGACAGACTGGATGATGTTGAGATCAGGGTTCTGCAGGGGCCGGATCATCCAGGACTCCTCCTTCTCTCCTTCTACACTAAATTTTAACGGCATGTAGATTTCTCATTTCTTAATTCACTTAATTTTTTTTTTTAATTGACAAAATAAACTGTTAACACTTCTATTTGTGAACCGTTCTCTGCAGAATTTTTCAACACCTGTCTAAAACTTTTTCCAAGGACTGTAAATCTGATTCCATTCATCTATTACTTGTGTATTTCCTGACTTGAAACTACAGGTAGATTCTGCCTAGAAAAAGTCAAGAGCTTCATTATAATTAGACAGTTAAGCCAGGGAGGTAGCGATGTGGAAATCTGTTTCAATTAATTTAGTGATCCAGAAGGGCAAATTTGCTAAATAAAACTGTTTGCCAGATGTTAGAACAATGAGGATTTGAAGTATGAAAATGTATACAATATGTTACCATCTCTGGGTCAGCGGCTACAATCCAAGGGGAGCGCCGTTCTGTCGTATTCTGTTCATTCACAATTCTCCATTGTATTATCCATAGCCTTGCCTCAAACACTTCGCACTTCGTGTGGTAAGGTTAGTGTCTTAAGTCGCCATAAGCCTATCTTCATAACAATATGCTAAGTTATTGTCCATGAAGTCAAGCATTATCTGATTATACTAGATGAAGGAATCATGCATAGTGAATGAATATAACAATAAAAGACGTATAATTATTACCTTTAGGGGAGAAATGTCATGAGACGCTAATTCACACAAGATAATTGGCGACATTTTATTTTCAGTTCACGTGGTTTTAGTCCATTATGTATTTCCGATACGCTGGTTATCTAACTGAGCATCCATCACGCTGACTGTGCGCTGCCCTACTCCATTCAGCTGCACAAACGGAGCAACTTAGTGAACCGGAAGAACCAAACTATTCTGTTAGATTTAGGCACAAAACACTTAGCCATGTGAACCGGAGACAACCCCTCTTAAAATGTGGCCACAGGGGCTCTCAGTTGATCATCCCATGCCCTGCTCCTGGCACCTCCAACAAACAGCTGATTTTGCTGGGAGAAGCTTTGGCCAGCGCCATTTAACATGCAGTAGTATTATATACCAGCCATTCAGATGGATAGTCTTCCACGTGATACAAGGGTGGCTCCAGAATCAAAGCTGCATGTACAACGCAACTGTAACGTCTCTGCCAGTTCAGGTCTCTGCACCACGCTCCACTTGCTGTGGCTCCGGAAGCCTGTACAGTTTGGTTTCTTGCTTACAGTTTTTTATTGCTGTGCGTGAACACTGCTCTATTACCTCTCCTCTGTAATTGAATTTCCACCACATCCATCTCCTGCACCTTGTTTCCCTCTGTCCATCATATAGTTAATCTTAGCCTTGCCTGTGTGACTGACAGCCAGTCTATCAATCAAGTCTGGGCAGGTCTTGGACTTCCTATATACAGGTCATCAGCCCACACAGGTTTGCTGGTTATTTTGACTCGGCCTGTGACTTTGTCTTCGCTATCTTCCTGCTTCTCTTACTATTGCATTACTGACCTCTGACCCTTGGCTTCCCTTGTGACTATTCTCTCAGATTATGATTTTGTACTGCTTGTCTCTCTGGCTTTGACCCTTGACTTACTGACTTTGCTTCTGTATTGTTTTGTCCCATCTTATGTCTGACACTTATTTCTAGGAAGGGTCTGTCACCCAGTTGTCATCTGTTACCTAGGACAGTTCAGGTCAGTAGATAGGGACAGGGGCTGGGTCGAGTTTAGGACTTACTGTCTGTGTCTTTCCATTCTTCCTGGTTCCAGCAGCAGCACTAGGGAATTGCACAACTAGCAACTCCCTTACCGCTACCCTTTTTTCGGTTCATAGCGGTTGTTCTTGAACAAGGTATCCTTTATCATGCCTATGAGACCAAACACATTTTTTTCTCTGTATTAGTTTTAAGGTTATTCTTCTTTTTATCTTTTTTTGGGTTGGTATTTTGGGGATTTGGAACTAATTAATATTATTTTCTCCAGAATGTATTCAGTATGAATTAGTATTGGAACTTGGAGCACTGTACTGTATATTGAATGGCCTCATGTTTGGCTCCAGTTGGACTCTTAGAAGCAAATTCAGAAGGAACTGTTTTGCCTACACTTGACAGACATAGTATGTATTTATTCAGAGTGACCTGGGCCCCAATGTTTGGTGGTTTCTGATATTTGGACAAACTTGTCTGTAGCTGAAGACAATCCTATAGAATTACATGAACCATGGACATCCTTCAAGATTTACATAAATAAATGATTCCTGGCTATAAGAAAGCATAAAAAAAGCTTACACTTCTACCACATTGCTTTATCTATGATAAAATGCTTGGTCTACCATCAAATAGAATGTGTAAGTGACGGTCTGAAATTAAAGTGTTATTTATTTCCACCCCGGGTGTAGCTCCTGGCTATTTCTGACTGCCAGGGCAGGTCTTAAAAGGATGGGCCATCATGGACACTCAACCCTATCCACAGGAAAGGGGATAAGTGTTTGATCTTTGTGGCCCAATTGCCGGGAATTGGGATATACGTGGGTTATATGAGAATGTGTGGGATATAAAGTAGCCAGTGTAAGTAGGCAGAAGGTAACTGATGCCAGATGAGATGGCACCTTAGGGGAAAAAAAATATGTAACAATGGTCGTAGTAATAAATAATAATAATAATAATAATAATAATAATAATAATAATAATAATAATAACAATAATAATAATAATCTAATAATATATCATAATGATAAAATAATAACAATAATAATAATAATAATGAGAAATGAATAATAATAATAATAATAATAATAATAATAATAATATGATAAAATAATAATAATAATAAGATATAATAATAATAATCTAATGATAAAATAATAATAATAATAATAATAATAATAATAATAATAATAATAATAATAATAATAATAATCATAATCATCTAATGATACCAATATTATGGAATAATAATTATAATAATAATAATAATAATAATAATAAATAATAATAATCTTGTAATCATTATTTTCCTTTTCTATTCCCATTAGTCTTGTAAATTACAAATAATTGATGCCTGACAGTAAGCGAAGAGCCGTATTAGTGAATCCTTCTTTGGTTTTCGCCAGACCACATTGATATGATCCCGATCTATCATCGAGCACCCAACCGAGACCACTGTTTTCCCACCTTTACTTACTTTTCGAGAAAATCTTTGCAAATGATTTTTCTTTGGCTTGCAGTTAAATGAACAACATTTTCAGAGGCAGATTGTAAATCATCATGGACGTCTGGGTCAGTAATTATTTATAGCTAGTGAACGCACTAAAACATGTTCTCTGAAAGAAAATCACCTAATTCTGAGTGCCGAGCTCTGAGTGCACGGTGGGAAAAGTTAATGTAATTTAGGAAGGGACGTACAAAACAAAGAGTAATAAAATTATATTTCTACCAGAGGAGGTCAGGACTACAAATTACAGTATTTTAAGAACATTAACTTCCAAACTTCATCTTTTATTTCAATTATTTAATGATTTAAGAATAAAAGGTTCATAAAGAAGAAAGCTTTAAACTAAATATATAGAGAGTCAAAGGGGATTTATACGGATGTCTCAGACTGCGGTACCAGCATAGCGGCACATGAGTATGTGACTGCGACTAGAGCTCATCCCTGTTTGTTTAAATGGGCTGAAGCGCAGTACCAGACACAACCACACTCACAGAGGTCAGTATTAGGATCCTTTAAGACAAACCAGCTGATGCACCAGACCACCACTGTATAGACCTCATACACCCCCAGCCTGTACCAGATCCCATATCTCTGACACATGGATCACCCTCCTTTTCTATGGATAGGCAACAATATGCCATTATTGGAAATTCCTTTTCTGCCATAGCACATAATGCAGAACACCTACAGTATATATGTATGTTCATATATCTCATTTACAGTATGCTTAAAGAGGGCCTTCCAAGTCCTCAGACGTCTGCGGTATTATATACTGACAGTATGGTGAATTTAGTGCAGCTTTCCCTATATGCTCCCCTTTGCCAGAGATATTTGGTGCCATTAGTTTCGGCATTGTTAGAAGCACAGCATTATCACTGGGCTGTGAGGGACAACCCCAACAGTGCAAGGCGATGGAAGAGTACCGTCACGGGGGCTTGCCGAGCGATGACCTTCTGACAGTGCAGTGATATCAGTGCCAAAACTAACAGCACCTCTTCGGCACTGGGATGTTTAGCAGCTGAATTCAGTGCACTGTCAGTTCTCTAGTAGTATATAATACCATAGATGTCAGAGGACATGAAAGGTCCTCTTTAAATAAATGTCTATGTGACAAAATAATGAATTAAAGGAGAATTTATCCGATACCCCTTTAAAAGTCTGAATAAGGGTCAGGGCTTAGCGGCACAGCACTGATCCTCCTCTGATCCCCCTTTCATTTGGTTCTGCAGTAGGAGATTCACACCCAGGTCACCCACCGTGCCACTAACCAGAGCCCCTTCTTCAAAATTCTAGGCAGTAACCACTTCTCGATCCTCACCACAATTTTCCTGCTGAAGTCAGGACATTGATAATCATGATGATGATGATAAATCATCATCATTATCATCATCATGATGTTCCCAGTACAGCTTGAGTGATTATGAGGTAGGGGGACTTCAAGCGGGAAGTTGTATCTATGTAACCACTCCCTTGTATATGCCGCTATGTTTGAGAAACTCATCTTACAGCCAATGTGAATGGAGAGGCTACACATCCATGGATTTCCCCAATCTTTCCTTTAGGTGTTTCAAAGACAGACACATAATCATACTTGGCTATTTCCATGATTCCCACACACGTGATTAGAGACAATAGCCACATTCACAGTGGCCACAAAATTGGCAACATTGGCCAATAAACCCCTTTTCTTGAGCTAAGTATAGACCCCATAGGTGGGAACCATCTCTACAAGACGTATATGTCATATCTAGGGTTGAGTCGATCCTGACTTTTCAGGATCGATTTTAAAATCTGATTTCCGATCTCGATCCCAATTCCGATACCAATGCAAGTCAATGGGATTTTTTTATTAATCGCAGATCGGATGTTAAAAGCAATCCTATTCACTATACAGCATGGAATCTGAGAATTGTTCAAATCCACGCTGTGTAGTGAATCACTAAGTAGCCAGAGGATTTTTTTTTAATCCTTTAGCTACTTAGTCCCCCCCTGGTGTCCACTTACCTCCAGAGATGGCTGCTCCGCTGTTCTTCGCCTCGTTGCCGCTCCAGCTGCAGTCTTCTTCGCCTCGCTGCCCCCTCCCTGCCAGGTTAGGAGAGTGTGGGCGGGTTAGGAGAGTATGGGCGGGTACTGGGAGGGGAGACGTCACATTTCCCCGCCCTGTACACGCCCACACTCTCCTAACCCGCCCACACTCTCCTAACCTGGGAGTCAGGGGGGAGGGAGGCGAAGAAAACTACAGCTGGAGCGGCAGCGAGGCGAAGAGCAGCGGAGCAGCCATCCCTGGAGGTAAGTAGCTACTAGAGATGTTACTTTAGTCTCCCATTAGAATGAATGAAGGCAGCCGGCGCAGAGGGGGTTAAGGCTGTGTGCCGGCTGCTTCCATTCATTCCTATGGAACCGCAGCGGAGCCTTCACACTGAGTATACACTATATACTCAGTGTGAAGGCATTGTGGGAAATACTACCGATCTCGATCCCACCTAAAAAGATCGTGTTCGGAATTCGGATCGCGATCGTGAAATTTTCTCAATCGCCGATCGGAATCCGATTTTTTTCCGAACACAATCGTTCAACCCTAATCATATCCTGTGCCTATGTGAGTCGGAAATCCTCTAAGCATCCTAAGATATTTTTGTGAACTGTGTTCTCCACGGTATTCTGCCATGTACCATTATCTCAGAAATCACTGTAAGTAACAGCGGCGATCTACACTATATATTACAGTACATGTTCGATTAGATTTTGCATAGTAAAGGCACAGCTTGAACAAAAATTGGACTCCAAACTGACAAAATAATACAATCTTAGCATAATCTTAAAGCTGGAAGATAGCTGCGATACTTGCAGCGAAATAATCTCCAAAGAAAAATGTCTAGAAGTTCTCTGTCTCCTCCAGAGAGAAGTCTTGATATGTTTACCAGCTATAAAGCGTTCTCTGTGATTTCGCAGTCTGTGACTGCACACATCCCAAACCTATTGATGTGTATGACCCAAGCAGAGATAGAAAAATGTCATCGTCCCTGAAATGGAAACTCTACGTTATTTTGTCTTTGATTAATGTGTCTGTTGTCAAAACGCTATATGAAAGAAACTGTCAGGCTGAACAAAGGCAGAAGATAAGTAGATCCTTGTTTTATATAACATTTGCGCACAATAGAAAACTATTTCAATCATTCTATCCCGGTAACATATTGCAGAAAGCGAAGATTAGATTAGGAGAGGTAAATTACCTTTTTGTTGTCGTAAGTGGCGGTGGAAAGGTGTCCTCGTGTAATTCTATGGATAGGATGGAAATGTTATGGTGGTTCAAAAGAAATAGTTGGATAAGTGAGCGCACGGTACTGTCATGTTTGCTTTTTATAGGATACCAGGTATTGTTTTAAGATTAAAGTTTTTTTTTTCTGAGAATAGCCTATCTTTATAGGAATTCCCAGAAAACAGGGGGGAAAATCAATAGAAGAGAGTGCCTAGAGACAAGGTTTATGTTAGCGTTCTTGGGGTCTGTCTGGGAACCCATAAAACGGAAACCCTATCTACTTTACAGAAACCCGCAGACCCCATAGACGGTAATGGGGTCTGCCAGGTTCCTGCCTGACCACAGCCTTAGTTATATATAGTATCTTTGGGGGTTATTTACATGGGCAATGTCCAACGGCATTCCATATTATTATTCTGTGCAGGCAGTGTGCAGCAAGCACACAGAGCCCATTATAGTCTATGGGGTCCATGTGGTATGTGCTTTGCCAGCACATCACTTGCAATTGCGATTGTATTCCAGGGTGTCCATGCGGACTCCTTCTGGACAGAATATGAGCGCTAGTGTATACCAACCCTAAAGCGAAATGGGGAACGGAATCCCCGAACAGAGACCGTAGGCTGAGCGCTACAGGGAACCTACCCTAACTGCTCACCCACATGCAGCATGGCTTCCCAAGGAACCTCTACACCAGACAGAAACACTTCCTTGGCATTTATGGGACCAGCTGGGACCAACCTATGAGTGTGCAGGATCTAAAGGTCCAGCTGCAACATATGTGGGAAAATATACTGCAGGATACCATAAAGAACCTGTTTGCTTCCATGCCCAACTGTATCTTATATCCAGGCTAGGGGCAACCCAAAAGGGTACTTGAAATATTCTCACTTCCAAATATCATCCTTACATTCACATATAGAAAGTCTCATTTGGTTCCAACAACTTCTTCTTGGTTTCATATATTTTTGTCAATGGGTCTGCATAAAAACGTGTCAAAAATTCTCCTATCCTACTCATTAATTGCCAAGAATTAATTACATGAAAGCAATATTGAAAGCGAATCACAATGTATACATGGTAAGCTTCAATAAACACAATAATAGCAAGTGATATAATAGCTGGTAACTATCGGAAGATTTCTTGTCCATATTTGACCTCTTGCTATTTGCACACGTCCCTTTGTGCAACACGACTTTTTATTGACTACGGTTATATTTATTTGACATTTTAGGTAAAATAAAAAATATCCCGAAGTAACTGGTCCTACTTTATTGCTTCGAACTCCCACAATCACTGCATAATTTAGCAAATGTGAAGGTAAATACATAGCAAAAGCCTCCTACATAGCACTTTTATATGTAAAGTGCAGCAAAAATAATAATATTCTAAATCTATAATGACAAAACCTCCGAGAAATCACCAAGGAATTTCCTTAATGTATAATCTACAAGGTACGGATGTATGGGGGAGGGGGGGGGGGGACATAAATTGATTTAAAGTATTGCATATGCTTCTGAAAAACTGAACTTCAACTTTGGCCAACTTTTGCTCAAGGTATGAAAATATGAAGAAGAGATTTTTTGATAAAAACAAGGTCAATACAAACTTTTTGCTGAGAATTGATTCTGCTGGCCATCACCAGAAAGCAGGAGATAGACCACTGGCACTGAGAACATCAACATGGCGACCAATGAATGGTGGCTTGGAAATTGAATGGTGTAACAGAATGGTGATGGTGGTGGCTCCCATTAATATTTGGTGTGACCTTTACCCTTTGCCTTCCATCAATTCTTCTTGGTACTTGCAGACAGATTTTGAACATACTCAGTAGGGAGGTTGTTCCCACCGTCATGGATCTTCTGTAGATGTAGGCTTGCTCCAATCCTTCTGCCTCTTCATGTCATCCCAGACAGACTGGATGATGTTGACATCAGGTCTTTGTGGTGGCCAGATCATCACTCCCAGGAGTCCTCCCCCAAAGGACAACGACCACATCAAATATTGGAATCTACATTTCTCTATTCTTCCTTCCCATAAGCTGACGTCAGGGAAAAGAAGGATTGGGCACACTATTTGTATGGTAAAATTGGGACCATGGGAAGAATATGCAAATCTGGCTTCCATGATGTAATTAGGAAGTCAGCTGCTGTCTCAGTGTTGCAAACCAATAGAGGGCGCTCACTAGAATGTGCAAGCCTGTCTTCCCTGATGTAGTTAGGAAGACAGATTTTCAGTGAAATAACCCAATAGAGGCTGCTCCCTTTAGCATCATGCTCGACCTTCCAAGAGGCCTTTGTTTTGCAATGATGCTGAGATTATTACCAGGTATAGTCTCTCAATCGAGGACGGCCATTTCAATGTACTTGCATCTCATCAGCTCGATGTAGAGAGGACTATAACCTGGTAGAGGTGAGAGTCTATATGGTGGTCTCTCCCCAAGGAGTGACAATATCCCCTTAACCTTATGGTAAAATTGGACAAAGTCTTTAGACTTTTGGGTGTAAGGAGACCCAAAACAGAACTTTCAGTTCAGATTGAACAAGTTTGGTTGGAAATTATACTGGTGGTGAACCTCACGAATATTCAACCGTGTCAATATTTGTTTAACGAAACTCACAGACGTTACCCATTTCTACCCAATTGTCAACCAATGCAAATGGGGGCTAATACGCAATAATTTCGCCCCAAACTAGATATGGTTTAGGTTTCCTTCATCTATATCTGGTTGTCCAATCCAATAGCATGGAAATACAATACAAAATTCTTGGAGACTATAATATAGATGTGGACCTAGTCTCCGGTGCACAGAAATATTATCCGTTGCGTCCTAATATATGCGCACCCAGCCTAACATGGGGAATATTCAACATGGCAGAGGCCCTTTAAATGAAATGACATTTTGGTAACAAGATGGGACAAGCGCAATACACAGAAGATTACTGACAAATGCCATAAACTATGCGCTGTATGCATTATAAATGGGAAGCGTTTTTTCAGTATCAAACGAGATTAAACAAAAACTGAAAGTCTGCCGTGATTTCCCCAAATGATTGTTCGCCAAGGCAAGGACACATTACTAAAACAAAACATTGCAAGATAATCAAAGCTAATAAGCAATGCTAATATTATAAGAAATACCCGCACATATGTGAGATTATACAATTTCTGAGACACCAGTGGTTTATGTGTATCTCTTCAAGTGAGACGCGTTTCGCTGCGTCTGGCCTATACCTCTTCAACGCAGATGGTGTGCATATGCAAATGAGACATACTGCAATCAATACAGTGGCACTTGGGGAATATCTTTAAGGTTGGTAATAATGCATTAGGAAGAAGTGATGTTGTAACATACTGAGATCATGCACATAAAACCAAAGTATTTTGTGTAGACACTTCAGGGGGGACAACTTGCTATGGGCATGCCGTGGGCTAAGCATACATTAGGGAATACAATATTTTAAGCACAAAGCAGGCAACAAAAAATACATCAAATAAACATTTTTTAATACATGGAAAGGAGTTTTACATTTTTTGATTGATTTTTTTTTCAGCGAGTGAAACATTTTTCATTGACGATATTAGCATACAGACAGAACGTCCGGCTCAGTATCCGGTTTTACCTGCTAGACACGTTATATACTTTGCATATATTACAATTTTTACTGCCAATAGTGACAAATTTTGATTCACATGATTGTTTTATTATTATTATTATTATTATTATTATTATTAATTTATTTATTTTATTTTATTTTTTTTACACATTGCGAAAAATCTACATTGTTGGCTGATTTGGTGGATTTAGCAGAAGGGAGAAGAGTAAGGTTCCATTCACATGGAGGAAAATGGTGAGGAATTTGGTGTGGAATTTTGCACGCTGGAAAAAAAGCCTTCCATTGATTTCAATGGGTTCTGCTAGATTTTTTTTCCACACCAAATTCCTAACCATTTTCCTCCATGTAAATGGACCCTTAGGGTATGTTCACACTGAGTTTTTTGCAGGAGGATTTTGACACGGAATCAGCCTCAAAATCCGCCTGCAAAAATGGCTCCCATTGACTTCATTGGGAGCTGCTCGCTTTTTTTTCCCGCTAGCTAGTAGCGGAATACAGAAGCGACATGACCTATCTTGCTGCGGATTCCGTGGCTGAGTCAGCCACGGCGTCCGCCGCTCAAGACACACTCCTGTTAGAGATGAGCGAACAGTAAAATGTTCAAGGTTCGATATTCATTTCGAGTAGCCCCTCAATATTCGACTACTCGAATCGAATATTGAACCCTATTATAGTCTATGGGGGAAATGCTCGTTTCAGGGGTAGGCAACGTTCGATCAAATTACACTTACCAAGTCCACGAGTGAGGGTCGGGCTGGATCCTCTGAGAAGTTTTCTCCTTGCAGCGTCCCCACGGCGTCTTCCAGCTCTTCATTCCCTCTGCCAGGCATCGGGCCTGGGCAGAGCCGACTGCACATGCCCACACTACAAGCGGACATGCGCAGTCGGCTCTGCCCAGGCCCGATGCCTGGTAGAGTGAATTCAGAGCCGGAAGACGCCGCGGGGAAGCTGCGCGGAGAAGACTTCTAAAGGTAGGAGAAGAACCAGCGTTGATTGGCCGACTGTATAGCATTCGGCCAATCAATGCTGGTTCTGCATCGAACATGTACATTCGAACAGCGAGTGGTACTTGATTGAGTACGAGTATTTTGAATACCGTAGTATTTGATCGAATACCTACTCGATCGAGTACTACTCGCTCATCTCTAGCTCCTGTTTAGGCCCATTCATTCGGGCCTAATCAGGAGTGGGATGCCGCGGAATACTGATGCATTGCGCCAAAAAATCACACCGCGGAAAACTTTCCTGCCCTGTGAACAAGCCCTAAGATCTTCATTTATATTTCCCATTCCTTTATATGCCAATCTTGGCTGTGGCTCAAAAAACTACTGTAAAATCTGTGACATGTGGCCTCAGCCTTAGGATGGTTTCCATTCCTGATGGTTTCCTAATACTGACAAGCTTCATATGACTTTTCTGATTTATTCCAATTACAATCTAATGATTGTTTAACGAAATAAATTAATTTGCATCCTGTCTGAATGGTAAAGAAAAGACAATAGTACATTATATAATAAAATTAACTATAATTTGGTATATTGGCAAGTAAATAAATGGAAATTAGAATATGATTGCATTGTTACTGTTTTACAAATTACAACCTGTTCTTTCATTTCCTGATAGTTCAGGGTGTTATTAAGGATGATTCCCAAATGAAAGGTCAATGGTTCAAATGAGGATCAACCATGACGAAGATTTCCCAAGAAACACTATCATCCAGAAAATTGCCAATCTGCTTCATTTGAGTCCGAAACGTTAACTTCTTTATAATAAGTATTGGCTTGAAGTTCTAAAGCGGTACGAAAAGTGGACAGTAAAAGATTGGAAATGGCTCAATTGGATCGAATAGACAGAAGTCAATAGACTGCGCTCTGATGAATGTAAATGAGTCTGGAGAAAGCTTGATGATATGGGGTTGTTTCACAGCCAAGGGCATTGGCTACTTGACTAGGATTGAAGGTGGTGAGCTGTATGTGAGTATATTACAAGACGAGTAACTTCATACACTCAAGTACTACAGGTGTGAAAAGGACGGCATAGTAATCCAGTAGGATAACAACCCAAAGCATACATCAAGATTAGCAAAGAAGTAAAGGCACTGGATTGGTCCCCACAGTCCCCACAGAACCCTTGTAGGTAGAGTTGAAGAAAAAGCTGTACCCAAGTGAATCAACCAGTATACACTAACATTGGCAACATGTAGAAGAGACCTGGGTTCAGATTTCGATGGAGACATGCTTGAATTTGATCGAGAGCATGCCCAGAAGGATTCAACACTGTTGAAAGTGAAAGGTGGATGTACAAAATACTAAGATTAAAATTTTGAATTTCAGGAGCAAAACAGTAACAATGCAGATACATGACAATAATCTGCATAACTAATCATATGCTAAATAGTCACATGTCACATTTATGTATGAGATAACCAAGCTGATTGTCTATAAAATGATGATAGTGGATGGTGAGATTTGGAAAGTCAAAACATTGTTACCCTTTTGCTCGTCAGTGTATAAATTAGAGGTTCTTCCTTTATACATATATGATCAAACAGTAAGAAATCCATCTGTCCTACACTAAATAGACATACCTGTCTGGGACCCAGAATAGGACTAGAATTCTTATTACAGGGCAAGTAGGACCCAGAGTCATACTTTACTCCAAAATGGCCTTAGACAGTTGAGCAAGAGAAATAGAGATAGAAAGAGAGAGAGAGAGAGAGAGAGAGAGAGAGAAAGAAAGAGACAGAGAGAAATAGAAAGAGAGATAGAGATAGAAAGAGACAGAGAGAGATAGAAAGAGAGAGATAGAGATAGAAAGAGACAGAGAGAGATAAAAAGAGAGAGATAGAAAGAGACAGATAGAGAGATAGAAAGAGAGAGATAGAAAAAGACAGAGAGAGATAGAAAGAGAGAGATAGAGATAGAAAGAGACAGAGATAGAAAGAGAGAGATAGAAAAAGCAAGAGAGAGATAGAAAGAGAGAAAGATAAAGATAGAAAGAGACAGAGAGAGATAGAAAGAGACAGAGAGAGAGATAGAAAGAGAGAGATAGAGATAGAAAGAGAGAGATAGAGATAGAAAGAGAGAGAGATATAGAAAGAGACAGAGAGAGATAGAAAGAGACAGACAGAGAGATAGAAAGAGAGAGAGATAGAAAGAGACAGAGAGAGATAGAAAGAGAGAGATAGAGATAGAAAGAGACAGAGAGAGATAAAAAGAGAGAGATAGAAAGAGACAGATAGAGAGATAGAAAGAGAGAGATAGAAAAAGACAGAGAGAGATAGAAAGAGAGAGATAGAGATAGAAAGAGATAGAAAGAGAGAGATAGAAAGAGCAAGAGAGAGATAGAAAGAGAGAAAGATAAAGATAGAAAGAGACAGAGAGAGATAGAAAGAGACAGAGAGAGATAGAAAGAGACAGAGAGAGAGATAGAAAGAGAGAGATAGAGATAGAAAGAGAGAGAGATATAGAAAGAGACAGAGAGAGATAGAAAGAGACAGACAGAGAGATAGAAAGAGAGAGAGATAGAAAGAGACAGAGAGAGATAGAAAGAGAGAGATAGAGATAGAAAGAGAGAGAGATATAGAAAGAGACAGAGAGAGATAGAAAGAGACAGACAGAGAGATAGAAAGAGAGAGAGATAGAAAGAGACAGAGAGAGATAGAAAGAGACAGAGAGAGAGATAGAAAGAGACAGAGAGAGAGATAGAAAGAAAGAGAGATAGAGATAGAAAGAGAGAAAGATAAAAGATAGAAAGAGAGACATAGAGATAGAAAGAGACAGCGAGAGATAGAAAGAGAGAAAGATAAAAGATAGAAAGAGAGAGATAGAGATAGAAAGAGAGAGAGATTAGATTGGATTTTTAAATGTAGGGATATTTGGATATATCTGTACATAGACACTAAAGCAAACAAAAAAGCAAAAAATAACAACACGCCGGCTACTATATTTAGATACAAAAGGGATTCGCAGTGTTTTAAAGACTAGACAGCTCTAACCCTCATAGGACATTTAGCTGCACAGAAAGTCAGAGACTATCCACATTGTGTGCTATGGTAGTTCCAGTGGGAGCTGGGGAATGATAGATAATAAAGGATCATTTGTTACTGGTGGTTTATATGTGAAAAGTGTCAGGGGAAGAATGGGGAACACTACAGACGGGGCCGGGGTCAATATGTCAGGGATGAAGGGAACAGGCAGCAAAGCGAAACCACTAATACACGTCGCTAATGCACCCAGACATAGAGTCAGCCCCAATACTGGATCTGGGTTACACTGCATCATATAACGGACATTAAATAGTGGAAGAATCTTAAAGAACTGAATAGAACATGTAAGAAGTGTCTCAGCGATTGATTATTAGGTGTCGACAGGAATGGCTGCATTACTATTTTCACCAACCCTTTCTACTCTACCTTGCAGCTCTTTTAAAGATATATATATATATATATATATATATATATATATATATATATATATATATACACTGTATGTATTAGAAAATTGCACTTAGAAACTTCTCTTGTTATAATCTCTTGCTTTACAAATAGGAATGAGTCTGCAACAAAGGCTATTAGTATCATAAATCCTGCTGCCCGGCAAATATGTCAATTAAACTAAGTGACAGCAGACACAGGCTTTCATAAAACAGCCCAATACTCCTATATAACACATTACAGCATATCTCTAATGATCAGCATAAAAATCTCTTAGGATATATATTAGTGCTTTATGCTGTTTGACAGCTCCAGTTACTTGAAGGCTGCATCTAAATATATGACACTTGCATTTTTGCAGCACTTTACTTCCTCCCTGCCGATGTCAGAGCGAGCCCTGTAATTACAGCATCATGTGCATTGCTTCCAGCAGACAGACTCTGTGTGACGTCTGAGCATGGTATGATCACTACAGTAGAGTAACCTAAGAGAATTGTTTGCTCCAAATCAAGGACAATCCCTTTAATATATTCTAATGCAGGGGTAGGAAACTTTTGGCTCTCCAGCTGTTGCAAAACTACAACTCCCAGCATGCATACTTGTTCTGCTGTTCTTGGAACTCCTATGGAAGTGAATGTTGGGGGTTGTAGTTTCAAAGCAGCTGGAGAGCTGAAGGTTCCCCACCCCCGTTCTAATGCATTAAAAGTGCATTTTTTCTTTATGAATCTGATTTTTGCACTGCTACAGCTGAACGTACTATTACATGTTGAAACATCTCTTGCAATTAACTTATTAAACTATCCCATCTACACAATATTTACTCTCTTGGTTGCATTTAAGCAGCAGTAAAAAACCATATTGGCTTTATTTGCTGTTATAACACGGCTGGTTACAGATGCCCTACAAAGAAAATGGTGCGGACAGTCATAAAATAGGATTATGTGGAGATATGTCATAGCATATTGTTTGGCCTTTCCAGCTTATGATGAACGCAGCACCACAGGTGTTTTTCCATTATAGGGTAGTGAGTAGAGATGAGCGAACACTAAAATGTTCGAGGTTCGAAATTCGATTCGAACAGCCGCTCACTGTTCGAGTGTTCGAATGGGTTTCGAACCCCATTATAGTCTATGGGGAACATAAACTCGTTAAGGGGGAAACCCAAATTCGTGTCTGGAGGGTCACCAAGTCCACTATGACACCCCAGGAAATGATACCAACACCCTGGAATGACACTGGGACAGCAGGGGAAGCATGTCTGGGGGCATAAAAGTCACTTTATTTCATGGAAATCCCTGTCAGTTTGCGATTTTCGCAAGCTAACTTTTCCCCATAGAAATGCATTGGCCAGTGCTGATTGGCCAGAGTACGGAACTCGACCAATCAGCGCTGGCTCTGCTGGAGGAGGCGGAGTCTAAGGTCGCTCCACACCAGTCTCCATTCAGGTCCGACCTTAGACTCCGCCTCCTCCGGCAGAGCCAGCGCTGATTGGCCGAAGGCTGGCCAATGCATTCCTATGCGAATGCAGACTTAGCAGTGCTGAGTCAGTTTTGCTCAACTACACATCTGATGCACACTCGGCACTGCTACATCAGATGTAGCAATCTGATGTAGCAGAGCCGAGGGTGCACTAGAACCCCTGTGCAAACTCAGTTCACGCTAATAGAATGCATTGGCCAGCGCTGATTGGCCAATGCATTCTATTAGCCCGATGAAGTAGAGCTGAATGTGTGTGCTAAGCACACACATTCAGCACTGCTTCATCAAGCCAATACAATGCATTAGCCAGTGCTGATTGGCCAGAGTACGGAATTCGGCCAATCAGCGCTGGCCAATGCATTCTATTAGCCCGATGAAGTAGAGCTGAATGTGTGTGCTAAGCACACACATTCAGCACTGCTTCATCAAGCCAATACAATGCATTAGCCAGTGCTGATTGGCCAGAGTACGGAATTCGGCCAATCAGCGCTGGCTCTGCTGGAGGAGGCGGAGTCTAAGGTCGCTCCACACCAGTCTCCATTCAGGTCCGACCTTAGACTCCGCCTCCTCCGGCAGAGCCAGCGCTGATTGGCCGAAGGCTGGCCAATGCATTCCTATGCGAATGCAGACTTAGCAGTGCTGAGTCAGTTTTGCTCAACTACACATCTGATGCACACTCGGCACTGCTACATCAGATGTAGCAATCTGATGTAGCAGAGCCGAGGGTGCACTAGAACCCCTGTGCAAACTCAGTTCACGCTAATAGAATGCATTGGCCAGCGCTGATTGGCCAATGCATTCTATTAGCCCGATGAAGTAGAGCTGAATGTGTGTGCTAAGCACACACATTCAGCACTGCTTCATCAAGCCAATACAATGCATTAGCCAGTGCTGATTGGCCAGAGTACGGAATTCGGCCAATCAGCGCTGGCCAATGCATTCTATTAGCCCGATGAAGTAGAGCTGAATGTGTGTGCTAAGCACACACATTCAGCTCTACTTCATCGGGCTAATAGAATGCATTGGCCAGCGCTGATTGGCCAGAGTACGGAACTCGACCAATCAGCGCTGGCTCTGCTGGAGGAGGCGGAGTCTAAGGTCGGACCTGAATGGAGACTGGTGTGGAGCGATCTTAGACTCCGCCTCCTCCAGCAGAGCCAGCGCTGATTGGCCGAATTCCGTACTCTGGCCAATCAGCACTGGCTAATGCATTGTATTGGCGTGATGAAGCAGTGCTGAATGTGTGTGCTTAGCACACACATTCAGCTCTACTTCATCGGGCTAATAGAATGCATTGGCCAGCGCTGATTGGCCGAATTCCGTACTCTGGCCAATCAGTGCTGGCCAATGCATTCTATTAGCTTGATGAAGCAGAGTGTGCACAAGGGTTCAAGCGCACCCTCGGCTCTGATGTAGGAGAGCCGAGGGTGCACTTGAACCCTTGTGCACCCTCAGCTCTGCTACATCAGAGCCGAGGGTGCGCTTGAACCCTTGTGCACACTCTGCTTCATCAAGCTAATAGAATGCATTGGCCAGCGCTGATTGGCCAATGTATTCTATTAGCCTGATGAAGTAGAGCTGAATGTGTGTGCTAAGCACACACATTCAGCTCTACTTCATCGGGCTAATAGAATGCATTGGCCAGCGCTGATTGGCCAGAGTACGGAACTCGACCAATCAGCGCTGGCTCTGCTGGAGGAGGCGGAGTCTAAGATCGCTCCACACCAGTCTCCATTCAGGTCCGACCTTAGACTCCGCCTCCTCCAGCAGAGCCAGCGCTGATTGGCCGAATTCCGTACTCTGGCCAATCAGCACTGGCTAATGCATTGTATTGGCTTGATGAAGCAGTGCTGAATGTGTGTGCTTAGCACACACATTCAGCTCTACTTCATCGGGCTAATAGAATGCATTGGCCAATCAGCGCTGGCCAATGCATTCTATTAGCGTGAACTGAGTTTGCACAGGGGTTCTAGTGCACCCTCGGCTCTGCTACATCAGATTGCTACATCTGATGTAGCAGTGCCGAGTGTGCATCAGATGTGTAGTTGAGCAAAACTGACTCAGCACTGCTAAGTATGCATTCGCATAGGAATGCATTGGCCAGCCTTCGGCCAATCAGCGCTGGCTCTGCCGGAGGAGGCGGAGTCTAAGGTCGGACCTGAATGGAGACTGGTGTGGAGCGACCTTAGACTCCGCCTCCTCCAGCAGAGCCAGCGCTGATTGGCCGAATTCCGTACTCTGGCCAATCAGCACTGGCTAATGCATTGTATTGGCTTGATGAAGCAGTGCTGAATGTGTGTGCTTAGCACACACATTCAGCTCTACTTCATCGGGCTAATAGAATGCATTGGCCAATCAGCGCTGGCCAATGCATTCTATTAGCGTGAACTGAGTTTGCACAGGGGTTCTAGTGCACCCTCGGCTCTGCTACATCAGATTGCTACATCTGATGTAGCAGTGCCGAGTGTGCATCAGATGTGTAGTTGAGCAAAACTGACTCAGCACTGCTAAGTCTCTGCATTCGCATAGGAATGCATTGGCCAGCCTTCGGCCAATCAGCGCTGGCTCTGCCGGAGGAGGCGGAGTCTAAGGTCGGACCTGAATGGAGACTGGTGTGGAGCGATCTTAGACTCCGCCTCCTCCAGCAGAGCCAGCGCTGATTGGTCGAGTTCCGTACTCTGGCCAATCAGCGCTGGCCAATGCATTCTATTAGCCCGATGAAGTAGAGCTGAATGTGTGTGCTTAGCACACACATTCAGCTCTACTTCATCAGGCTAATAGAATACATTGGCCAATCAGCGCTGGCCAATGCATTCTATTAGCTTGATGAAGCAGAGTGTGCACAAGGGTTCAAGCGCACCCTCGGCTCTGATGTAGCAGAGCTGAGGGTGCACAAGGGTTCAAGTGCACCCTCGGCTCTCCTACATCAGAGCCGAGGGTGCGCTTGAACCCTTGTGCAGCCTCGGCTCTGCTACATCAGAGCCGAGGGTGCGCTTGAACCCTTGTGCACACTCTGCTTCATCAAGCTAATAGAATGCATTGGCCAGCACTGATTGGCCAGAGTACGGAATTCGGCCAATCAGCGCTGGCCAATGCATCCCTATGGGAAAAAGTTTATCTCACAAAAATCACAATTACACACCCGATAGAGCCCCAAAAAGTTATTTTTAATAACATTCCCCCCTAAATAAAGGTTATCCCTAGCTATCCCTGCCTGTACAGCTATCCCTGTCTCATAGTCACAAAGTTCACATTCTCATATGACCCGGATTTGAAATCCACTATTCGTCTAAAATGGAGGTCACCTGATTTCGGCAGCCAATGACTTTTTCCAATTTTTTTCAATGCCCCCAGTGTCGTAGTTCCTGTCCCACCTCCCCTGCGCTGTTATTGGTGCAAAAAAGGCGCCAGGGAAGGTGGGAGGGGAATCGAATTTTGGCGCACTTTACCACGTGGTGTTCGATTCGATTCGAACATGGCGAACACCCTGATATCCGATCGAACATGTGTTCGATAGAACACTGTTCGCTCATCTCTAGTAGTGAGGTCTTGTCTTCCAAGCTGTTTCCTGGACCTACAAGGTTCATCGTATTTATCTTCGTCAATGGGTGGTAAATGCTAGAAGCACTGAGATTCTCCCTTCAGAAAAACACCAGGCGCCAGCAGATGGAAATCTCACAGATCTTTACTATCTGTGCCAGTTTTTATTGTGTAAGTGCCAACATTTTAATATAATTTCCAGGGACGTTTTAATGTTGAGACAGGGGAGACAAGTCTGTTGTGTGAAATACAGAAACTACATTGTGGAACTGGTTACTGTAGTTATCCCCAAACTTTTGTCCTCTGTGACCCAAAGTCAGCTCAGACATGAAGGAGAGACATATTAAACATGAAATGTGGCGCCTTTCAGGTCTGCAGGAAGTATGTCTGAAGGTTTCCTAGTCCAAATGCTCAAAAGTAACATCTTTGCCGGTTTGGGTCTCTGCACCACCCTTGGCTGGCACGCTGTGGCACAGGAGGTGTGTTCAGTTATGATTTCTTGTTGCCCTGTCTAAACACTGATCTATTCCCTCATCTCCGTAATTGATTTTCCACCAAACCCATCTCTTAGACCTTTGTTTCCCTCTGGTCCTCAAATAGTTCATCTTATGCTTGGTTCAAATCTGTGTTGGTATTCCATCCGAGGGAGTCCACATGGGACCCCCCGAATGGAATACCGAACGCAACTGCAAGTGGTGTGCCAGGGAAAGCACATGGACCCCATAGACTATAATGGGGTCCGTGTGCTTGCCGAACGCTGCCCACACGAATCATGCGGGCAAGAAAGTAGATTGGAAACTACTTTCCTTCCGCATGATCCCTGCAGAGATCTGGCGGCCAGCACACGGACCTCATTATAGTCTATGGGGTCCATGTGCTTTCACTGGTACACCACTTGCAGTTGCATTTGGTATTCTGTTCGGGGGGGTCCTCATGCGGTCTCCCCCAGATGGAATACAAATGTTGATGTGAACGAGGCCTTAGCCTTACCTTTATGAATGACAGCCTATCTGCCAATCAAGTCTAGGGCAGGTTTTAAACTTCCTATAAACAGTTCATCTGCCCACACATTTGCTGGCTATTGTGACTGTCCTTGCTAAGCCTTCTACTTGCCCTTTACTGTATTGTATTTACTGACTTCTGACCTTTGGCTTTCTTGTGGCTACTCTTTTGGATTGCGATTGGGTACTGCTTGACACTTGGCTTTCTGACTCCTCTTTTTGTTGTGTTGTCTTGTCTGCATTTTATGTTTACACTCCTCTACAGAAGGGACTGTCACCCAGTTGTCCTTGTCATTAGGACAGTTGTGGTTAGTAGGCAGGGACAGGGGCTGGGTCAAGTTCAGCACTCGCTTTCTGTCTTTCCCTTCCTCCCAGGTTTCAGCAGCAGCACTAGAGAATTGCAACAGGCAATTCTCTTATATTGACTTCCCCTTCTGGGACTGTTCCTATAAACTACCATAACGTCTCCTATAATGGAGGCTTCATACACAGTAGATAGATTTGTGACTTGGCTGAAAGTGGAAAAATAGTAATTGATTTGTCCTTAAAAGATAAATTCATCCAAAACTGATCGGACCTGCACTGAAAGAACTGTCCTTTAGATGGTATCATAAAGTTAAAAAAAAATCCTATATCGCTCTCCAAAGTATCTGAACATTTGCTACACAGTAGAAAGCTATCAGGTGATGATTCAATAGTGGCACCAAATACGGTAATATTTTTTTCCAGGTAATGACCCATATAGTGTGATTAATTTAATATCTCAGTAACATTAGTGATTTGTATGCACCGTTACCTTATATTTGAACCATTTACACTTGATGGTGAACGGTGTCATTTTGTTGCCATGCTATACACTTCATAACCTGCTTTACGAGCCTTTAAGAGACTAAGAATATTAAAGGCTCCGTAAGTCTCGAGCAATGTCCAAATTGTTTCCCTGGCTTAAGATATATTCAATATTGTTAACCCTTTCTAGGCTCAAATACTAACGTTCTGTAGGATTATTTTTGTGCCCATAAAACCGAGGACCCCATTGAATAAGGTGGCAATAATGTAGCGTAACGTAAATTAAACAAAAATTCTCTTCATTAGTCCAATAACTTTTTTCTTCAGAATTAAATTAAAAATTCAGCACAAGGATAAGTACAATAAGCTGTCAAGACGGGACACCAGTTTGCCGGTTTAGTTACAAAAACAACAAGGTCTTATGCCTACAGCATGTATACCTGGGAGGTGAGCCGGGTTCCTGTGGCTTCATACTATGGCGTCGTGTACAAATCAGTTGCATGTAGGGTGACTTGAAAGTCACATCCTCTTTTCTTGAAGATGAAGCTCAGTAGCATTTAGATATCCTTGCCAGAGCCCACCTTTCAGAGATACCTCTTGTGACAGGTTGAGATGTTACCAAATGTGGACCCAGCCGTGAATATGAGAATGTTGTTGAGCAGCGTTGCTCGTGTGGCCACAGGTTTCTGGCATTGATGGAAGTCAATCAGCAGATCTCTGCCTCTCTTCTCGCTGGTTTCCTGACACATTTGATGATGTAATATAATATTCTGTTTTTGTCCTGACTAGACTCTTAGGTATTTGATATACTACCTTGTTGTCACGCTTACTTGCAGCTGGTGTTGCCCTCTTTGCAGCTTTCTCCTTCTGTACTCCAGGTCTCTGCTACTTTTCTCTTGCCCACTGATTTTCTGCCTGACATCTTGTGTGCCCGGGACTTGTAGTGCATTCAGTCCTAGCCTCTTAAAGGGCCGTTGACCGAGATTTCTTAGGTTTCTCTTCTGCTGTCAGTCACCTGCTGCCTTAGACTACTTAAGAGTCAGATAAATAAGGTTCCTTAGGTTACTAGTCTTGTGCAAGAATGCCCTATAATTTGTCTATTCTGTAACTGATCTCCACCTGCCCAGACCTCAGCCTGTTAATTATTGTGAATATTCCCCACTGGCCTTGACCTCTGCTCGCCTGACTACGACTTCTGCTCTCTAACTTGGTACCATGTTAAGAAGTCATCTGCTATTGATATGTCACCTATTGCTAAATACTGTACGACTCTTGTGGCCAAAAGACCTGGGGATTCCCTGCAGTAAAGTCCACTTTTTCTGTATAAGGATTAAAGGGTGAATACATTGGAATCCCTTAGACTCCATTCCCAAAGCCAAATCCAAATATTACATGCTATTCTGGTAATGGATCTATATTCCACTCAATACAAGGAACCTCTACTATATGTGTTACTTGTCTTCAGTTTTGTAGCAAACCCTTACTCGAGAAAAGTATAAGCGCTTTTAATATATGATGCTTATTATTTGACTGCTTTTTATAGATGTATTAAGTGGAGAATATTGGAGCATTTATTGGGTTTAAATAGGTCTTTTCATGTCCTGCGGTATGGTTTTATATACTGCTAGCAAGCGTTATGTGCCCCGGAGCTGGAGATATCGGTGCCGTTACCAATCTCTGCCCACTTTCAGAAGGACGTTCCTGATGGTCTAGTTGGGCTGTGAGTAACTCCCATCCTTACAGTAGTGTCCATAGCTCTGTACTGTCAGAGGGGACGTTCCTTACCACCCACCCATGATGCTGAGCTGTGAAGAACACCACCCAATACTAGTCTATGGACAAGTACAGTCGGGGGGGGGGGGGGGCGTTCCTCACAGTTGAACGTCATGGCTGGGCGGAAGGAATGTCCACTCTGACAGTACAGAGCTATGGACGAGTACAGTCAAGGGTGACGTTCCTCACAGTCCAGTTAGACTGTCAAGAATGCCCTTCTGACAATGGACAGTAATCGGTAATATCACTGATATCTCTTCCCCTGTGGCATATAATGGGAAAACCAACAGTGCGCTGAATTCAGTGCACTGTTGGCTCTCTGGCGGTATATAAAACTGCATGTGACCGAGGACATGAAACGTCCTCTGTAAGTTAATCAGTAAAAAAAAAAAAAATCCAGCACCATGGACAGAGCACAGGACTTGGCCATTGTTATAGGGATTGTCACATAAAGACAATCCCTAGTTAATAAGAAGCCAATGGGTTTGGCATCTCTTAATTCCTGGTGCTAAAAGTAAATCTATGCACACATTGGGGAAAACTTACTAAGCAAAATGAGTCAGAAATCTGGCTTAATTTGCACAAAAAAAAAACCTTGCAAACATGCCTTAGCCACATTTCTCAAGCTATCATATCTATATTCACATTCATATATTCATATACCTTTTAGACGCTTTAAAGATTTACATGTACAAAAAAAGGGTCATAACTTATTGTGTAAGTGGGAGCAGCAACACCATGCGCTAACCATGTGGCAAAAAATTGGTGCAAAGTAATAAAGGGTGTAAGGATAGTGTAACATATTTACTGGACCGGACACTATGGCACATTGTAAGATTGTCTAGTCTAACTTTTAGGTAATATTAGCAAATCTGTCCTATAAAATCTGCGGCAGGGAAGATATAGCATGAAATGGGGGATATTTCAGTCTTGCATATTAGTGAGGCAATTATACATATAATCTGATAGAGATGCCTAACCTGAATTGTGTTGTATTGGTACAAAATACACAGTCCAGTCATATTAGTGTGACCACCGCCTACTTTTGATGTCAACGTTAAATAACCAATGGCAGAAGGCATGGATCAACACTAGAGATGAGCGAGTACTATTCCAAACTCCCGTTTCGAATAGCATGCACCCATAGGAATGAATGGACGCAGCCGGCAAGCAGGGGGTTAAGCAGCCGGTCGCCAGCAAAGTCTGCGTGCCGGCCGCTTCCATTCATTCCTATGGGTGCGTGCTATTTGAAACGGCCGTTTCGAATAATACTCGCTCATCTCTAATCAACACAAGTATGCATCAATCCTTGCGGACCATGTTCACCCCTACATACGAATTGTTTTTCCTCAGGATGATGGCATCTACCAGCAGGACAATGTGACGTGTCATAAAGCTCGCAGTGTTCCCTTGGCCATCAAATTCCCCGGATTTGAACCCAATCAAGAATCTGTGGGACCACCTCAATCAGGTTGTTCGTGCTGTGGATGCTGAACTGCTTAACCTAGTGCAGCTGGCCACGGCACTGGAGTTGACATGGCTCAACATGCCAGTGACATCACCATAACATCCCCTCTGTTCCTGCACGTCTCGCAGCGTTCCGCTCTGCCAAAGGTGGTTATTCTGGATTTTGACAGGCGGTCACATTAATGTGACTGGACTATGTATCCACATCCACAACCATGGGCATCCACCTGAAGATGCGGCCTCTTCCTCACCTTTCCGTACCCTCTGGTTCCCTTCGGAACACCTTTAGAGTTATGTTGCGGAAGTTTTATGTAGACGTTACCCAATTAAATTTTGCTTTTGCGCTCGCAGGTCTTTAATCTCAGCTTTCTTATAAAAATAGCTTTTGTCCTTTCTTTTTGCACTGAAAATTATTTATGGGCGTAAACTCGGCAAACACATTGACAATATCTCATACAAAATGCATGATAGCTCCTATAAAATGCTGTATTAATAAAACACAGGCCATAAAATCTAAGCTGCAAAAATTAAATAAATTATTAAATAAATGATGTTCTATAAATGAGATACATTTTCATAGAATGCAAGCCCATGTGTAGAAACTGCCGGGGGTTAGCAGAAAATGAAAGATTTTATGTAAGTCAGTGATTTTTCACAGAATCCTGTGTGCCCGTAATAGCTTCTCAATCATAATCATGAACATATTTTAATATAGCCATCAAGAGAAAATGTTCCGGCAACTCTAATTTAAGTACTACAACAAACATGCAAATGAGGTTTCTTAATTATGGTTATTTAATGCTTCTCCCAAACAAAGCTCTTCAATTTCAAACATGTCAAAGAACTGTTCTCATTATGAGGGTTTTTACTTGTATATTAATAAGAACTAACTACAATCAAATGTGTTATAGAAATGTCAACCTTTATTAAATTACATACTCAACACTGAAGGCTGGCAGTTTCACTGGCATGACAGACTATGGGCCAAATAATATAGCCGACATAAACCAGTTGCGGAGAACGTAAAATGCGGAGTTGGATATAGTTCATGTAAGTACGAAGTAGCAAACATGAGGTTTCTAAGAAGGATACATTGTAACTAGAGATGAGCGAAGAGGTTTGGACCAAACCAGGATCAACCTGAATTTTTTCCTGAACTCAAAACTTTGAGGGTTCATAACACAAAGGGAGAGATGATCATTAGTTACTGTACTATCTACTAGAGATGAGCGAGTAGTATTCGATCAAGTAGGTATTCGATCGAATACTACGGTATTCGAAATACTCGTACTCGATCAAGTACCACTCGCTATTCGAATGGAAAAATTCGATGCAGAACCAGCGTTGATTGGCCAAATGCTATACAGTCGGCCAATCAACGCTGGTTCTTCTCCTACCTTTAGTAGTCTTCTCCTCGCTGCGTCCCCACAGCGTCTTCCGGCTCTGAATTCGCTCTGCCAGGCATCAGGCCTGTGCAGAACCGACTGCGCATGCCCGCGCTACAAAAAAATGGCCGCTTTGACTTTAAGCGGCCATTTTCTTGTAGTGCGGGCATGTGCAGTTGGCTCTGCCCAGGCCCGATGCCTGGCAGAGTGAATTCAGAGCCGGAAGACGCGGCAGGGACGCTGCATGGAGAAGACTTCTTGGAGGATCCAGCCCGACCCTTACTCGTGGACTTGGTAAGTTCAATTTGATAGAATGTTGCCTACCCCTGAAACGAGTATTTTTCCCCCATAGAGTATAATAGGATTCAATATTCGATTCGAGTAGTTTAATATTGAGGGGATACTCGAAACGAATATCGAATATCAAGTATTTAACTACTCGCTCATTTCTACTGTCTATCAATAAGTATTTGGACCCCTGTGGTAGAATAGAGAAACAACATTTCTTCCTATCCAATAGTTGGTATACCCCAGCATATGCTTCCTTACGGATGGGATTGAGCGACACAATACTCCCGGATGCCTGGAGAAACTCCTGGTGTATGTGAGCCATCGGTTGGGTGCGGTTTCTCTGGCCAGCACACGTCGGTCACTATCTACCAGTTTCGGGGGTCGGCCGACTCGGGGAAAATTCCGACAATCACCATCCACCTTCCACTTCGTAGTCACATAGGCCAATGTTGATTTTGGGTAATTCAGTTCGCTTGTTATGTCTCTTAAGGATTGACCATTTCTGTGGTATCCCACAATTACCCTGGGGCTCACAATCTACATAAAAAAGAGAGAATTTTACAAATTCAAGTTTTTACAAACTGAAAAAAATTGGGGGTTTGCCAGCCATGAATCAATATTATAGTCTGGGGTCTCTTCATACCCCAGGGTATAATAAGTGGAGGTCTGGGAGGTAATTAAATAATATAACAAATAGTTATACTCACTACTACTTACCTCTCCTGCTGACCCTAAAATTGCCATGATAATATCTCCTTCTGCCCAACGTGTTTTACATCCAAAACATGGGTGCTCCTCAGGGGATTGTTAGAAGATCAATTGAAATGACCAAGTATAGCATAGCTCTGCCCCAATTCCAGGTTAGCTCCTGATGGTCTCACAGTGGCATTTATAGGGTCAACATTGGGCTGATGTTAATATGCTTGGGTGACAGGGTTATACAGAGTCAATCTCCTGCAACCATCCTTGATTCCCTTGCATTTGGATAAATTGTGGTCCTAAAGGTGGGGTATGACACCCTTCATCTAATTGTGGGTCTTTGCTTGATTTTATTATGAATTTTTGATCCATGACAAATTAAGAACCCTTTCTCTATTGTTTAGACTCTTCTGCTCTAGCTGATAATACCTTCCCCATGAAGATGAGGTCAGGCCTGACTGCGTAAACAAAAAAAGAGTCCATATCTAAGGTGAAGAAATTATTTCCCTGCAGGATACACACAGGCCCAAGTGGTAAATGGTGAAGGCCACAGAATTGCAAGATGCTCTATATACAGATATAGTAATGTTAGCCCAACCTTCCTCAGTACATGACCATCACAGTCTCTTCCTGCATTGGAATTGGAAATGCAAATTTTGTCAAATTTGATGGAAAACATGTGTCTTGTTGTGTATAGAGCTATTCCAGTAGAACAAAACAAGAGAATCCATATGGACCACTCTGTAAGTCAGTGGGCTCAGTTGGGCGCCATTGGCATTAGTCATGGGGTTTCTCGATTCTCTGTCCTTTTTTTGGCAAGGGATTTTGCTTTTTCTACTTAGCACTGTGATTTCTGGCCATCAGCATCTATTTGGTCTCTATTTTCAGAGGAATTACTTTCTAACAATGAGCTATCCATTTGGGTTCCATTGTAATGACAATGACAATCTTCGTCTCAACAAAAATAACTATGAGAGCCATTGTTCAAAGGGAAAAGTGTTGACAAGAAAGATTTGTTTTCCTAAAACCATGCTGTGTATTATGCCATGAATACCTTATGACCTGTCCATTATTCCAATATTAAATCTTTTTTAGATCAAAAACTCTGGAGGAACTACAAAGAGAATAAGATAACAAACTGTGCTTGCAAAAAAAATGTAAACTTTGATGGCCCGAGATGAGTGTGTTGGAGAAACACGTACAACCCGCTGTTTAGTACTTACATCTGTTGTTACGGTATGCTACAATTCTCTCTCTCCAAGACAAACAGACAAGCTGTTTGTATTTAAAACTAGCTAAAAGCTAATTTATGTCAAATTCCAACTGAGATGATCCTCCAGTCTAGCTGTTCCATCTTCAAAGAAACCTGTGGAAAATTGCTATCTTTTCTCTAATTGGCATCTTGGAAGCCACAAAAAACAGGTACCCGTGCACCATTTACTTACATAACAGACAGTTACCAATATGTATTATCTCACCATGAGCATAAAATATAGTTCATTCAGCACAAACTTAATGTAATGTTCTCAGTCCCAGCGATTCCCAGAAAAGTACAATTCACCTATGGGAACCTCATTTTTTTTCCCTTGTACTCTGCTGGCCCACATGCTGCCCTCTTAAAATATAGTGTGTTGCTGATACAGTAAAAATGTTATTTTTTGCCCCTTAGTTCTCACTTATTGGGATTGGGGTCTCCTCCTTAGCCATTTGTTTGTGTCCTGTAGTTGTTTTGCTCCTTAACCTTCCTTACCGAGTGTGGGAGTTTGCTGCATAGTCTACTCTCCGGACCTCTTTGGTAGAAGTCCCTTGACGAGTTCCAGAGTTCCCACGACAAAATACACATCAGGTAACGAAATACACATCAGGTAAGGGCCATAATAGGTTTCACAACCTAGGGCTAATAGTGGTACTGTCCTAATGTATGGAGCAGGAGTTATCTGGGTCACAGGGAAAGTGATATTCGTATCGAATCTGGATTTCCTCACACTTCGTGGTAATGAATCACATTTTTTCATAAAATTGCTGCTAAACCTCTTCACAACTGCCCACTGCATGCAAACACCCTGCTCCATAACCCCAGTCGGAGCACAGCTCCAATTTCATGTTTTAACCCCTTGGATGCAGCGGTCAAACAAGACCGCGGCATCCAAGGGGGTTCCGTCATGCTACATGTCCTTTTTGGCATTCCCTGCAGTGTGATTGGGAGGTACTAATATGCATTTTCTGTAGCCCAGGATATGGCCAGTGACCCTGGGTTGCTAGTAGCCCCAGTACCTGGTTGATCCTGCCCAGATTGAGGAAGTCAGTTTGCTTGTTTTAACACCTTGGATGCAGCGGTCAAACAAGACCGCGTCATCCAAGGGGTTCCGCCATGCTACATGTCCTTCTTGGCATCCCTACAGTGTTATCGGGAGGTGCTAATATGCATTTTCTGTAGCCCAGGATATGGCCAGTGACCCTGCGTTGCTAGTAGCCCCCAGTACCTGGTTGATCCTGCCCAGATTGAGGAAGTCAGTTTATGCATCTGCATGTGTCAGCCTAATGCATCTCCACGTGTATTGCAGTCTATAGTGGTGAACCAGTGGATCAGTGCATCGCTTGTTCAGGTCCCCTAGTGGGGCATCCCTAAAAACCACTGCAAGGCACAATGTTCTACACCACTATACAGGCTCTCTGCAGTCAGAAAATAGATGTTTTTTAACGCAATTTTCTGCAAATTAATTTGGATTGAATCAAATCATTTCTACTATCTACATAGGAGGCATAATGCTTTAATATTTTGGGTTCCACTGAGCAGTTTTGGCCATAACAAAATTTTAAGGAGAATGTGGGGTAAAAATTTGTTCCATTGGACTTGTGTATTAGAGGAGTATTCGATTCTTGTGAAGTGATGGCATACTAGGATGTGAAAACAGATGTGGGTCTGACTTCTGGGATCTAGAGGTCCAAAGAATGAAGTTCATACTATATTAGTTTAGTGCTGCATCATATTCTATTCTCCTGGCTACCTGGGTGTGCAGTGAACCTCATCGGTCCTGTCCATGAACGGTACCGCGCTATTGATTTCTGTACTGCGGGTCATCGGAGGGGCCACCATGCAGAAACAGTAAAGGGGTCACAGTGCTACACCAGTTGTGTATTCCCTTTATTCTTAAGATCACTGTGAATCTCACCCATCACCCAAGTGGCGACATATTCTAGAATAATAATAAGATAAGAAAAACCTTTTAAGTTTTGTTCAGATTTGAGAACCAGAACCCAAAATAATTCCAAAAACAGCGTTATAAGAATGAATGACATGTTTTGATCAGCTCTAATGAATTTTCGGATCAATGGGAAATGCTTGGTAGAATAACACCACAGCCAATTTCATCCCCTAATTGCCGCTGCTCCTCGTGTTTGTTCTTTTTAAAGCAATGGCCAGAGCCGCATTGTTTAATGGAAAAGATCAATAGCGGCAATAAATATGACAATAAATGTGAGAGAAAACAAATTAAATCATTCAAAAATATACGCGGATCGATCCCAGCACACTCCAATAATTATTAATAAACGCCTCCTATTTTAGCACCCTGACTTTTTCCATTTATTTCTATAAATTTCACTACAAGTGGCATCGCTCTGCTCGACTTAACTATTTTGTTCCATTGATGAAAACCTCTCAGGTCAGGAAATGTCCTTTATGATTGCAAAGCCGCTTAGGTGTCTGAAAAGAATTTATGTTTCTTGACAAAAGGTCTTTCAGAGTTTATAGAACAGTGTGACAATCTTTAAAAAGCGGCATGAATCATCTCATGAGAAAAAATAACCTTATATAAGACAAAGAAGAAACTGGTGACGTGTGTGTGGATGGACAGGGTTAAAGGGGTTCTCCGGAAAAGATACATTATCGTTATCCTTGGTCAGAATTGTATACAAAATTTTAATAAGTCAACTCGCTGATCCCCTACAATGCCCAATCCAACACTTACTTGTCTTCCACCAACCTTAGCTTGCTCTACTTGCCGCGGCAATGACACACAAGGATATGTTTGAAAAAGATGCAAGAAGAGGAGATACCGAGCGGTATTATAGTGTAATATTTATGGCTGAAATGGACTAGTAAGATTGCCGTAAATGGCCTCTTACCTCCTGATATTGTGAGATCGTCACAACATCGAAACCATATACAGGGGTGAACCTAGGGTTTGTGCCGCCTGAGGCGGACGTCAGAAAGCTGAGCAGAGGGGGCGGGGCCAAGCGGAGGGGGCGGGGGCGAGAGAGCGTCATTAGCAGGCAGAGAGCACTACAAGCGGGCATGCGCAGTCAGCTCTGCCCAGGCCCGATGCCTGGCAGAGTGAATTCAGAGCCGGAAGACGCTGCGGGGAAGCTGCACGGAGAAGACTTCTAAAGGTAGGAGAAGAACCAGCGTTGATTGGCCGACTGTATAGTATTCGGCCAATCAATGCTGGTTCTGCATCGAACTTTTCCATTCGAATAGCGAGTGGTACTCGATCGAGTACGAGTATTTCGAATACCGTAGTATTCGATCGAATACCTACTCGATCGAGTACTACTCATTCATCTCTAGTTCTTATGGCTGGTACATGTGGAGAGAAAAGTCTCGCAAGGAGGACTTTACTCTTTGCATGTTTTGTGCAGAAACCCAACGGAAACCACATAGAGTCCATTATAGTCTATGGGGTCCGCGAGTTTCCTTAGGTAACTGCTTTTTTATGTTCGGTGGGTCCCCAAGCGGACTTCCCAGACGGAAACCTGAATGCAGATGTGAATAGGGCCTAAGTGGCAGATCGCTTGGGACATGACTGCTGAGACCCCGGCAATTAGGTGAATGGGGGCCCAAAAGAGCCATTGTGTTTATCCGACCGTCACTCTTGTCACTTCTATGGGGCTTTCAGAACTTCGAACTCCAGCATACTTTTTATGTATATATGATACATTGAAGAGCTGTCATAAAGTTTACAACCAGGGATAAGCAAACTGCTTGCTTGGTTCAAGGTTTGTTCCAAATAAAAAAAAATTACCATTTTCCTGTAAATGGAAAGTCGTTTTTGATTCGCCTTCGTGATGAAAAGTTTTCTTGTTTCATTCAATGTCCCTAATGTTTCCGATATTGTACTCTGTGGAACAGCTGAAGGTTAGCCTCGACATTTTCACAAGGTAATAGATACATCTAAAAAAAGCTTAGATGTAATACTTACAGACAATTATGTCATGGTTCCAGAAATCTCATTGGTTGACCTGATTGTCCATGCTCATACAATGATCGGCATTGACCAGTATTTGGTGCATGAGAGCTTTTAGATCTGTTCCTTGACTCGCAAAGAATGTGAGTCATATTTAGTGGAGAAAAGAAGCTCTTAGTGTTGTTTTCTGTGGAAAAAAAAGCCATCCATGCCAAAATTAGAAGTGTATATGTGATATTTTATTAGCTCATCTTTAATTTAGGGTCTTCATCATGAAAGAAAATCAGACAAGGGTTATCCTTAGTCATTTCTTATCCATGGTGCAAGGAACCATCTTCAGGTCATTCTCATTAAAGGGGTATTCCCATCACACTTGTTCACCAACCTGCAGGCTGTGCTCTCTTCACTTCCTGGTTTTCTCGGCACATTGGTGGGCGGGGTTTCACTTGTTCTGCTATCTGCTATGTTTGCAGTCAGTAATGAGGGATTGGTTGTAAATGAATTACCACAGTATGAAGCTGATGTAGCAGAGCTGGATTTGAGTCAGTTTGTCATACATACAGAGGCATCGGACTCCCTATCTCAGCCCTTATCAGCCAAATTCAATTTAACCGACTGATAAGTGGAAGAGCAGGAGAGAAGAGCTCAGAAATCCCAGAGCTCTCACCTCCCTCCTCCCCTATCTGAGGAGCTCCATTGCTTGTCTGTGGCAGAGACATACACAGCTCAGAGCTGCTCCCAGCACTCAGCCCCTCCCTCCCCCCCTGAGAGCAGGCAGCTACGCCTCTTGGGGACTGAGCAGATAAGCTCAGAATGCGCCACATGGTCATAGAAATGCATGTATACAATGAAGTGAATAAATTAAGATAGCAGCCAAACAAAGCAGTTTTGATAAAGCAATGTATTTAGAAAAAGTCTTATATCCACATAAACTAGCAGTATAGATAGGATCCTTGTTATGGGACAACCCCTTTAAGTTCTGTTGTAATAAGTAGACAGAAAACATCTCTAAAAGATCACCTCTCATCCAGACAAGATTTCCATTGGCAGATTTTCAGCTTCACAATATATTACCTATACTGGTCATATTCTTTGTGAATACCACCCTAAAAGACTACCTTTCCAAGCAATGTTAGGTGGTTGGCTCTAAGTGCTTTTACTGTATATGTAAATAATCTGTCCTACAGAAAACTCTCAAATTAGCTCAACCAGAGACCCCTCCAAATAAGGAGACATCCATTGGTCCATTGGAAAATTGCTCATACCTGGCTGATATAAGAAAGTTTATTCCTTCTGGATAAGAGCTTTTTTTCAGACTTTTTTTCCCAATGGAGCAATGCCTATGCAATTCCCCCACCTAGACCTCACCAATGATAGCCAGTATCCCTGTATCTTAAGTATATAACCGATATATGTGTCCAACTCTTAGAATCAGTGTTAGGGGTCTTCACATGTAGGAATTAGACGCTGATTCTGTCCAGATTCTACCACCTATTGTTATCAACGGGAGGCAGAGATCGCAGTAAGACACTAAAAAAATAAGAGTCTTGCTTGATCTTGGTGTGGACGTTGCGGCTTAATCCGAGTTGGGTAGGAATTTTCCCCCTAATGTGGTGTAATTGTCATTTGTCTTGTGGGGATTTTTAAGTTCTTCCCGATCAACACGATAGGATTATAGATTGAACATAATGGTCTTACGTCTTTCCTTAAAGGGATTCTATCATTAGACGTCGGAATAGCCTTAGGAAAAACTATCCTTCTGTTACCTTTTTCTGATCCTGAGAAATTTCTTCTTTCTTCATATGTAAATAAGTTTTCAGACAGCACAGGGGGCGTTCCTCTGCACTCAAACAGCACAAGGGGTGTCCCCTGTGCTGTCTGAAAACTCTCCAGCGACACCTCTGTCTTCTTCTGCCGGCTGCTTCTTCGCCACGTCACTACCCGCATCTTCATCCAAAAGTGCTGACTTCGCATGTCTATCGGCCATTTTCCTGTGGCTGAATGGGGGCTTGTGTCTATAGGAAAGTAGTCGACGGACATGCACAGTTGGCACTTTTGGATGAAGATATACCTAGCACTACAACTATACTATAGTCCTGTCCTGAGTGGTGAATTCAATGTATAATGTTCAGGGTCAACGCAGGATGATTGCAGGGAACGTGCAACGTTCCCATTGAGATAGAAGTCCCTTGCATTGTTATATGATTGTCCTGCCATCTTGTGTCAGGCCGGATTTGCCGAGCAGATCGGCTTTTCTTTTCTAATTACATTGTTGCACCATGCAAAACAAAATAAATCAAGTAAACACAACAATCAATAAGTGCTTAACACAAGTGACATCCAAGCTGCCTTGGCATAGATCTAACCACTGCTCCCCTCCACATACCGTAGATATAGTAGTGCAAAAAAAAAAGAAAGAATATTTTATGCATAAAACTTAAATTGCAAGATATGGGAAGTTAATAGACAAAAATAAATATGCCGTACTTTGACATTTTAAGCTTAAGCCTTTCTGTGTTAACCTTTAAAGACAATTTTCTCAGCATGTGTTAGATATTTCTGGCAAGCATTTTAACAGTGATTATCAACCAGTGTTCCTGTCAGGACTAATTTTTTTTTAAAGAAAGGTTAAGAAATGTGAAGAATCCAAACCAAATTTTAATGCAAATGTTAGTTATCTGATTTATATTCATATGCCAGGATATATCTTAAAATAACATTTAAGTTGCGTATGGTTTTCCGTGATAGCAAAGTGTTAGGGATTTCCAGCTTCATTCGGTAGAGTCACATCGTAAAATATAATAGGAGCGAGTTACGGTAACGTACGGATACAAGGAAGCGATCGGCTCTTGATGTTGGAGGTTCGTGTCAGGGAAGAGAATGCAATACTTCGATTCATTGAGCTCATGACGGTGTTCATCCACATGGCTGTTTCTTAAAGATGTGCATATAAGAATACGGTTTGAGTATTACCAATCACATCTACATTAGTTCCTTATTTACAGGTTTCCCGGAAGTCTACATTGGAGCCCCATTCTAAAATTAGGTCATCAATGTATGATAGATGGTGGTCTGACCCTTATAACCTCCACGATCAGGTTGGCCCACTCATTGCATATCTAGTAATAAGGATCCACAGACTTAAGTTACAGGTGACGGTAAGTGGCCAGCACTGTAAGGTGCAAACCAAATATTGGTTATTAGAGAGGTCCTGGCTTATGTAGGTTTTCTGGTACAAAATAGATTTTTCATACTGATGACCTATCCACCGGATACACCCACCCACAGAGCCAGTGGACACAAACATGTGCAGTCTGCTCCTATTCAAGTAATAGGCACCAAGCTGTAGTATCCCGGCTCCACCACTGGATAGCTCTGCAGCTCTGTAATCCCATGTCGACTAGATCGCTACAACACACGAATGAGACATTTTTCCTCTGAATATCTTCAAATGCAGCCTTTTCTCATATGGACAGTCAGTGGTATCAGCAGCACAGGGTAACAGTCTCAGTCTCTGACGATCTACACATAACAACAACCTTGACTGGGCAGAAACCTCCCCTAATATACCTTACCCTAGACCCCACCTCTGTGTGTGACACAGGAACGCTCACCATTGTATAAGGAGGTATCACCTGGCTATGCCTTGGGTGCAGTTTGAGGTTATATCTTTGCCTGAGTATAATCCTTGTCCTCTACGTCTGGAGGAGAGAAAGTTTCACCAGCAACATAGAAGGAGATTCTTTACAGTAAGAACAGCGAGGCTATGGAAGTCTCTGCCCCGGGAAGTGGTGATGGTGGATTCATTGAACAAGGTCAAAGAGGGCCTGGATGTCTTTCTTGAAGAGAACAATATTACGGGTTATGGAGTCTAGATTATAAGGACAAGTTGAGCCAGAGTTTTTATACTGACTACCAGATTGGAGTTGGGAAGGAATTTTTCTCCTGAAATGGGGCAATTGGCAAAGAGCCAGTGGCCATAACAGAAACATTACCAAATGAAGTGCACGGAAGAGGACCGTGGAGAGGGGACAAGAATGTAGTGCTTGGCTCAGGACTGTAAACATAGGAGCAAGAGTACAATGTAGTTATAGATGCAGTACTGGAACATAGTCACAAGAACATGGCTTTGAGCCTCATGGGGTTTTTTGCCTTCCTCTGGATCAACACTGTAGGGATTGTAGGGTTATAGGTTGGACTTGATGGACTGATGTCTTCATGCAACCTCATCTACTATGTAACTATGTAAATGCTGTCCTACTCGTGGCTCTGACCCCTTAATATCTCTGACTCATCTCCTGACTATTAGACCAAGGGGTTTTATTTGCAAATTCCTTACCCAGAATTCTTAGCATGGTCCATGGTCTAATAAGTCCCTGTACACTTCATGGTGACATCTCCCTAATGCCCCTGACTAGTCATATAATGCAACTTTTTGAGTGAGTTTTAGGGGGAAAAGTTGATAGCCACTTTTTAATATATAGTAGTCTTTACTTTGTAGCGTATTAGTTACTATCTAGACCCACCACCAGTCCACAGCTAACAATCCCACTTGTGTAGCTGATAACTAAGTAGTGACACATAGACCTGTTATGGGAACAGCGAAGAGAATTACATTAGGAATTTCCTGATATTTTGTGAAATCCATAGCTCGGAGATATTTTTTGTGTCTGTGCTATAAAAAGTGATCTATATTTATATCAGCCTATCAATAGTCAACTGCAAATAGTACACTCCACACAGATATATGTATATTTTGGCACTGAAGTTGGAGTTTTGACAATTTATTCTGGAAAGGGAATGGGGCTTTGGTTATTATATCTATTTATGGATAGGCCTAGGCATAATTAAGCCTATAAATGCATTGCTAAGTTATTTCAGAGAGAATTGTTTCTAATTGCATCATGGTCGGCTTCAGTGCTGAGAGTTGAAGAAGTGGGAAGTGAAAAAAAACAAACCCCATAAAGCTCATTAGAAAGTGTACTCTTATATCCATACAGTGGAACTGACTCGAGATCCAAAGGGGCTTTCTGCCATCCTTGTAGCAAAACGTGATCTTATCTGGAACAGGAACCTTAGAAGGTCACATCCCGTAGGCCGTCATAATGAACTTTAAGCTCATTAGAAGAAAACGGATTCTGAATAATTATCTCTAAACCTGGAAATACAGTTCTGAAAATAAATATACAGACGGAAGATCAGGCTATGAATATGTTGTGCTGCATTGTATTCCCAGTCTAACGAAACCTGTTATTACAGATAATCTCTTCATGTTCTGAACTAACAGGGGCAGAGATGTAGGAGCTCCCGAGGATTCAGTCGCACCTGGGCCTGGTGCCTGAGGGGGCCCAAAGGCTCCTCTACTACATAAGAAAACAGGAGAACTGTGTAGGGGCAATGCAGAGGTGTGATGGCATTTCATGATAATTGCACAATAATCCGGTACCTGGCAGGTCTTCTCTCCAGAGGAAGCTATGGCTATAGCATTAAAGATGTTTCCCATTATACAGATTTTTTCCCTACCCATATCCAGTGATCAGGGGTGCGTGGGTCTGCAATAGGCCCTATAAGCCTCCTAGAAGGAGTATAAATTCCCAGTGCATCTATGGAGACCCTGATGGAATCAGGGTCCCCAAAGTGGTGTCCCAAATGAAAAAAGACAGGGACTCCACACAGGACTCATCCTAAAAATGCCCCTACAAGGCATACATATAATTGATAGGTGGAGGCTATCATACAATACAGCCCGCTCACCTTAAATAAGTTAATAGATGTCACTAAGGTCAATCCCTTTCAGGTGTCGAAGTCCCAGACACTACCCCATAATATGACGTGCACCCACCATCTCCCCCAATGTTAGATGATGGCATTGTCATCATAATGTATGTCTGCATCAGGGGTGTATCTACCAGGGTAGCAGCTACCGCTGCTGATTTTTTTTTTAAATAGGCCGTTACCTGCTGGAGTAACTCCAGCAGGTAACAGGACTTATTTACTTACCGATCCTGGCTCCTGCACTAGCCACCTTTGCTTCCCCTTCTGCGGAGGTGGCTGTGAGCAGGAGAGGGGATCAGTAAGTGAGGCTGCGGGCCCGTGAACACCACAAACACTATCATTATACTCGAGGGCCAGGACTTGCTGAAATCAGAGTTACGCTAGGTTCACAGCCGCATCTTTGTTTCTGTTCTTCTGGTTCGTCGGAGAACCAGCCAAGAAAAACGGATCTATACAGGGGCAGGGGTTGGGATCAGTAAGTGACACCACGGGCCCCACAAACACTATCATTATACTCGGGGGTCTTTTCAGACCCCGAGTATAATGATCGGAGGCCCAGGAGAGGTGAGGGAACATTAAAAACACTGTTACTTACCTCTCCTGGCTCCGGAAGGCTTCAGACCTACTTGGTGATGTCCCAGAAGTCATGTGGGCCTGGGCTTGCGGCCTTATGCATCATGATGCAACCCCTGGCTCAATTGACTTCTCTTCCATTATTGAAGATGGCCAACATCAGCCGGGAGTGCGACGGAACCCAGGAGAGGTAAGTAACAGTGTTTTTTATGTTTGTATCCTCCACTGAGGCTCCGATTATTAACTCTGGTCGGTCGGAGGGGAGGCCTCATGTCAAAAGTTCACCATTCCTAGTTACGCCACTGGGCTACATTATAGTGGCACTAGCAGAAGGGACTACTATAAATTTCTATAACTTCAGTAGATTTGCCTACATAGACCCTCTGGATTTGCAGAGTATAAGCAAAAATAAAAACCAAAAATCAATTTAAATGAAGCACACCCGTTGTGTAAATCAAAATAACGAAAAACAAAAAAACAGAAACATTTGAAAATAATCTGTCAATCTACATAGGAGCGAAATGAAATTAAGCAAATACAAGAGGGAAACAAACATGAGACTTAATGATGGGATTTGGGATCATTCATTACCACGCTATAAGGGATAAGACTATCAGAAGAGTACAAGTTTCTCATCTCTTGGTTGACATGAATACATGATTTTCTGATTTTCCTATGACCTGCTTTGTATTGTAGACTGCATGAGATTAGTGTCTCTGTCTATTGATGTGACTCAGGAGATCCCTTTATATGTTTTGGTTTGGTAGGCTGGCCCAATTTTACTGTTCTGCTCAATTACCAGACCCCAAGATTAGTTCCACTCGGTTCAACATGTTCTTTTGAAGCCTCCCCTGAGCTTAATACTTACAATGGTTGGAGTGTGTATTTAACTCAGCATTGTATTTCCCAACTAAGTATGAAAGCGGCAAATGTGGCCCCTGATTTCCATTGCAGCTCATCTATATTTTAAGCTTCCAATTACCTTATGAGGCTTGAATTCAATTTGGACTAAATGACGATTGTGTTGTTTTTTTGTTGTGTTTTGTTAACAAGTGTTATTGACCCTTGCGAGTCATTCTAGTTTACTTTGCAATACACCAGTCAAGAATTTCACCCATAGAGATCATGTATAGCGTGAGACCCGCAAGTCCTTATTTTACATGCCCTGATTTGACTGTCAAAGTACGAGAACTTTCCATTTTTGAATGCATTTCTTTAAAGGGCTCGTTCACTTTGTTACAAAGACTGAGAAAATTAATAGATCAGAGCGGATCCTACTGATCAGATGGAATCTGAAGGGAATCAACCTACAAATGCACAAAAATAAAGGGGCAGGCCCAATATATAACATTAATATAAAGTATATTAATAAATTGATATTAATACAATAATATATGCATAAATAAGTAAAAACACTAGGAGAAAAATAAATGTGCCCAGCAACCTTAACCAGTCCTGAAATCTTGCAATATGAAGCTTTTTATCACAACCAAAGCACATTACAGATATTATTTCATGTCAGTGCTTCTCTATATATGTCCTGCATTGTGTTGGGGATGTTTCTAAGTAATAGAGATATAGTTAAAGAGATTCTATCATTAGAATCCCTTTTTAGCTAAGTACACGTCAGAATAGTCTTAGGAAAGGCTATTCTCCTTTATTATTCTGATCCGTGCCACCATTCCTCAGAAATGTCTTCATACTTCCATATGTAAATGAATTTTCAGACAGCACTGGGGGCGTTCCCTCTGCTGTCCAAAAACTCTCCAGCGACCCCTCCATCTTCTTCTCTGCCTCTTCTCCTGTTTCACTGTCACATCTTCATCAAAAGCGGCAACTGTGCATGTTCGTCAGCCATTTTCCTGTGGCCTCAGGAAAATGGCCGACTGCACATGTCCATTGGTGCTTTTGGATGAAGATGCAAAGGTGACGCGGGAGAGGAGGCAGAGAAGAAGATGGAGGGGTTGCTGGAGAGTTTTCAGACAGCACAGGGGATGCCCCCAGTGCTGTCTGAACTCATTTACATATGGAAGAAAGAAGAAAATTCATCCCTTGTTGTTTCTTTTGGCCGCATTTTGTGGGTCACGTATTTAGGAAGGGTTTTTTTTCATCCAGTTGTCGCCTATTACATAAGATAGGACCTAGGAAGGGACAGTGGGGGTTTCAGACCAGGGCTCACTGTCTCTTTTTTTTTTAATGTAGATTGCGAGCCCCTCATAGAGCTCACAATGTACATTTTTTCCTTATCAGTATGTCTTTTTGGATTATGGGATGCAAACACGGGGAGAAGATACAAACTCCTTGCAGATATTTTTTTGCCCTTGGTGGGATTTGAACACCAGGACTCCAGCGCTTCAAGGCTGCAGTGCTAACCACTGAGCCACCATGTGACCCCCACGGGGCTCACTGTCTCTTGTGCCCCTTTCCCAGGGTTTCCAGCAAGCTACTGGGGAACTGCTCCTATTGCAATTCCCTTACAAGCTCTTAGATTATCTTACGTTTAGCTCATATTTGACTCTATGTATATATGTGACATATCTGTCTATAGTCGCTTCTATTCTTCTTGACATGACATAAAACCCATTTGTCTAGGAGACATAAAGATTGTGTCTACTCTTCATAATACCTATTGTGGTAATGTATGTCGTACTCTCAGACATGATTTGTAGACAACACATATTCAGGGAGATTTTCTTTCGGCAGAAAAGAAATTACACAACCATTTTAAATGTGCATTGGTTGTTCGCATTCACAGCCTGGTGTAATCTTTAAAAGTCAGTGTACTTCAGTGGATGTCTGTTCTTGATAAGAAAACAATGCTCGGCTTGATTTCTGTGCAGGGATCCTGTGAAACTGAGCAGATTAGGCATTTCATTTACCCTGGGGGGTAAACATGGTATTTTGAGAAGGAGAGCAGGATTAAAATGAGAGGCTGAGAACCTATTGGAAGGGAAAAAAATAATACAGATAAGAAATATTTTTGGGGTGTTGAAATGAAATATGGAAATAATAGTTATGTATAGTGTATGTATACTGTCATGGTGGTGTTGGCAGCCCTGAAATTTTTCCCGAAAATGAAATATATCTCCCAGATAATGATTGTAATTACAACGGTTTTGTTATACGCGTGTTTATTTTCTTGGTGTGTCTTGGAACAACAAAATAAAACTGAGGATAAAAAGCCAAAAATGATATAATTTTATGGAAAACAATTTATTGCAAACTGCTCCAGGTCTCTCATATTTGAAGGACGACTTCTCTTCTCCCAACAGCAATTTTGCGTCCACAGGTGTTTAATGGGATTTAGATCCGGGGTCATTGTTGGCTACTTCCTGCATTGTGACCTTTCATCATTTTTTTTTACTCTTCCGTCCACATCTGGAGATTAGCTACAGTGTCATGGATTGTAAATTTCTTCATTGTGTTGCGCACTGTTGACAAAGGAACAACAAGCTCTCTGGAGATGAACCTGTATCGTTGAGACTGTTGATAATTTATCATAATTTTGGTTTTCAGTTCCTTTTCTCCTCTTTCTGTTCTCCATGCTTGGTGTGGCACACACAGACACACCATGTAAAGATTGAGTTAAATTCTCTCTTTTTATCTGGTTTCAGGTGTGATTTTTATATTGTCCACACCTGTTACTTGCCACAATACCCACACCTGTTACTTGCCACAGGTAACTTTGAACAAGTATTACATGCTTGAAATAAAGTTTACCCACATTGTTGTAGTTTTGTGTGAAATTTGTGTGTTGTTCCAATACATTTAAAGGAAATAAACACATGTGCAACAAAATATATGCAATTTTCTAGGAGAAATACGTCATCTTCTGGAAAAAATAAAAATAAAATAAATAAAAATAAAATAAAAAATAATATAAATAAATAACTATATATATATAATGCAGATCCACAGTAGTTTTAGTTTTTACTTAGCTAGTGAAGGAAAATAGCTCAGTGGCTCTGCTCTACACTGTTTCCATATCTCCCATAGAAGAGGACAGCACATCAGAGCTATACTGTTTCCGTACTGCTTCCATATGGGAATAGCATAGAACAGCACCACTCGCCTGTTTTATACCCATCTGAAAACTTGAGAAAACTGGGATTTTATATGGTGACATTCAATGAATGAACATGTATTATCTGATTGATTGATTTCTGCCTCTAGGAAGTGTTTTATACCATCTCTAGTGATAATCATTATTGCCATTATTTTAGCGTGTAATGGTATCACTAGAGAGGCTGTTGGAGTATTTTACTCTATTTAGATCAGGTATGGTCAGGATAGGGACAAGACAGAATGTAAACTCTATTGATGACTTTGTGTATGTTTTGTGTAAGTGTTTAGTTCAGCTCTTCAAGCGCTGCAACCTAGACAGTGGTAAATGTCTGAGTAATAGCACCAATAAACTTCCTGGTTAAGTTCAGAGCAGTATTACAGAAGAATACCCCTCTGATTAGGCTCAGAAGGGTATTATATTATCCCTCTATCAGAGAGCAAAAGTACAGTATACTGTCTGATTGATAGGAGAGGGGATAACATGGACAGAACTCCATGCTACCCCTGGGGTCACATACAGGTTATGCACAGGCAATGATAATTTATCACCGTCTCTGCAGTCTGGTTTCCCCTCCTTCCTCCTTCAGCAGCTCTAAGGTACTACCTGAGGCAGGAAGGGGGAGGACACTTTAGATCCCCATATCTCAGGATCCCTTAGGGTTATGAATATGAGCTTGGATTTAAGATGAGAAGCTTATCATTAAAATAATACCAAGATCATCATGATATGGAGCGATTTGAGATCTGCAATGTGATCTCAATGCCATGCTCCGGCTCTATAAGGGCTATCGTGATGATCTTGGCAAGAGCTTCTCTTCTTTAAAATGATTCCAAGATCATCTTCATAGCCTTTACCGATCCTGTGATCGGTTAAGTCTGTGAGTGGAGTCCTGTTATATCCTGATATGCATGTATATATCTAGAGAAAATGATAGACTAACTGTAGATTTTGTCGGAACTTAAAGACGGCTATAACAGCTTTTAACTGAATCAATATCCGAGAGATGATATCAGCAACCAGTGTTTTACTGTTTATTATCATGTCCGCTTCAATAGACTAGAAGTGCATCTTGCATATAGTGTGGATTTGCAGTTTGTTCCATAATTCAGTAACCTATGGAGTGGTGGTTTTTACATGCACACTGTATTACTGCGTGCACATACTGTACTATATATCCATTTATATTTAATTTGCCTTTATTTTCTAGACCTGATATTTATTAAATACATTTTACATAATCACGGAGGAAATTTATAAAAAGTGCATAAAGCAGACTGGTAAGTGAAGCTGCAATAGAACGGCTACTATCCCAAGAATCTTCTTTTTCTGAATATTCTATTAATGGATACTGTTATTTGACTATGACATAAGGTGAGTGTGACAGTGTTAGCACGCTGCACTTAGGAGCCTGAAGAAGCAGTATTTTTGGAACCTCTCTTCTGAACCCTGTGTTCTATATGCTTAAACCATTTTCCATTCCATAGATAATGGATCCTGAAATAGGGTACCAGGGACTGCCGGAATTGACTGTCAGTGATTGCCATAGAAACCGCAGTTTCCAACTAAAATGAAATTATTGTAACTCATTCACCTTAGAAAATGGATTATGGTTTATTTGAATGTTAGTGACCTGTACTGAATTCTACCATAAAATGCATGTAAATGTTATTAGAGTTCAAGGGAAAAATTCAGCAGACGCATACTTTAGTTTTCAGCCAGTATTCCGGGCACAATATAGGAATAAGTGTAACAAAGTATAAAATGTTTTTACCGTACGTATAAAAATGTCTTAGTACAAGCAACTTAATAAAAGGTTTTGGAGTCAAACATGTCAAAATCTATGTTAGCCCCTGTGCACATGAAGAGCTTTTAGCAGCAACTATTTGTGCAGTATTAGTGAATGCGATGTTACAAACTGCTGTTTCTATTATTCAGGCTTTAATATAGGATTATAGCATTCTATAGTGTCAGTTAAAATGGACATGTCTTGGTAAGAGACCACTTCATATTGGAGCACTTTAAGATACGTCGTCAATATGCGATCGTGGGGGTCCGATGCCAGAGACTGGCACATTGAGTAGTTGTTCTCAGTGGCTGATACATGATTGGTTAAGTTCATGCACTTGAGAAAGGGCCCTCACCGCACGAAACGCGTTGTGATTAGAGATAAGCGAGTAGTACTCGATCGAGTAGGTATTCGATCGAATACTACGGTATTCAAAATACTCGTACTCGATCGAGTACCACTCGCTATTCGAATGGAAAAATTAGATGCAGAACCAGCATTGATTGGCCGAATGCTATACAGTCAGCCATTCAACGCTGGTTCTTCTCCTACCTTTAGAAGTCTTCTCTGTGCAGCTTCCCCGCGACGTCTTCCGGCTCTGAATTCACTCTGCCAGGCATTGGGCCTGGGCAGAGTCGACTTTGACTGTAAGTGGCCATTTTCTTGTAGTGCAGGCATGCACAGTCGGCTCTGCCCAGGCCCGATGCCTGGCAGAGTGAATTCAGAGCTGGAAGACGCTGCGGGGACACTGCACGGAGAAGAGTTCTCGGAGGATCCAGCCCGACCCTCACTCGTGGATTTAGTAAGTTAAATTTGATTGAATGTTGCCTACCCCTGAAACGAGCATTTTCCCCCCATAGACTATAATAGGATTTGATATTCGATTCGAGTAGTCGAATATTCAGGGGCTACTCGAAATGAATATCGAACATTTTACTGTTCGCTCATCTCTAGCTGTGATGTTTACATCAATAAAAGTTTCAGCGAATATTTTGGGCTGTTCCTTCCGTCCTTGACCAGTGAAGTGGTCCACTTTTTGAGTTCATTCTCCCTTCACTCTGCCTGATACAGAGAATAGAGCAGAAATGAGAAACCTTTGTTCTCCATGTAGTGAAAGAAACGAGTAGAGATGGGCAAACTGAACCTATTCCGAACCGGATTCAATGTAAATATTCCAGATTGTTCAGTTTTTAAAGAAAACGAAACAATGGAGATACATCTTGGATGAACTAGAACGGCACCTTGACATGCATTATGGTAAATCATTATATTCTGGGGTCTCTTCAGATATCAGAGTATAATAGGCAGAGGCCCTGTGAAAGTGAAAATAAAATACTTTGATAACCACCTTTCATTCCCTCCTTTGGGCCTCCTCACGATGTATGGCACTCTCCTGGTGATGTCATGTGCTTGGGGTCACCACTGAGGTCTGTGATTAGGCTACAGCAATGACATGAGCATGCCCCATCATAAAGTCATGACACTCGATGTGCCCATGTGACCCAGGCCGCATAAAGTCACTGCGAAGGCTGAGAGAGAACTCCGGCCGCCGGGAAGAGCCTCAAAAGAGGTGAAGGAAGGTGTTTATAAATGTTTGGGGGTGTCTTTACACCTCCCCTGGGCCTCTACCTATTATACTTTGGAGTCTATAGAAACCCCAGAGAGTAATTCATTCATGAGTGGCAAACGCAAATGTTTTGAGTTCGTGCAAACCCTGATATTTTTGGAAAATTCATAGTGAACCTGGCTCGCTATAAATTAGTTTGCTCATATCTACTACTAACTTCCTTTGGATAATAAACCCCCATAGGTTCAGGCAGAACCCTGTAAATCTAAGACCCAAGTCACCCCAAACCAAACAAGTCTTGAGAGGCTTGCCCATCTCTAGAAACGAGTCAGTGCAACTTAGATCTTATTCAAGGGAATAGGAGTTAATCTGCAGTACCTGTTCTGGCCACTACACAGAGATCGGAGCTGTCTGCTTCCTGCTCCATTCTCTGTGTACCAGAGGCTGAAAAAAGTTGATCGTGGGGGTTTCACGTATTAGATTGTTGGATTTCCACCAATTTAGTAAATATGACCTATCCTAAGGATATTTTTAGTCCCAAAAACCTCTTTAATTTGCTTATAAAGATGAAGGATCTTAAGTCCGCTTCTTGTTCCTCCGGTGTTAAACAATCTTGTAATATCTTAACATCTTGTGTTTGTTAAAACGACATGGGGAATCTAAAATATTCTGTGGTCAAAAAGAAATGCAAAGTTTGCTGTGTAGTTCTCCTTTGATATTTAAATGCAGACCCGATATTGAAACACAAATGTCATGCAAACACAACAAATCCAATTATTTTTAAGTGCATTTGTCCTTGTAAAATGTTAAAATGCCAGAGGAAGAAAAAACTGTTGTCATGCCAACAGGTTTTGCCACATTGTGCAAATAAATCAAAGCATCTAACATCTAGAAATTGCCTACATCGATATCAGTGAAGTTCGTGCACGGTTCCTAGGTTTTATTAAAAGAAATAGCAAATTACAAAAAGAAATATTTGGAATCCTTACGCTGGCCTTCACATGTCTCCGCGCTATTCATTTTGTGCTTGTTTGTTGTAAAGTTTCCCCGGTGCAACCTCTAAGTAAAATAGAGCACTGAGTAAACATCAGGATGGAAGTAACCCAGACTAATTTCTTAAAGGGAACCTCTGCCATCAGGCTTGGAGCTCCTAAACTAGCAATACGTCCTTACGCTGAAGACCGCTGGGGTTTTGTGGACCTAAGCATGGTGACTGCAGTACCCAGGCTCAGTTAAGCAGATTTGGAAAGTTTTAGGGTCTGTCCACATAGTGAATTTATAGAAGATGAAAAATTTAGCTGATTTTTTCTGCTTTACTTAGACGTTTTCTGGGCAAAAAAAAAAAAAAAAAAATTTTAAAAAAAAAGGTCTGTTAGTGTTATCAATGGGTTAATAAGTGCACCCAAATACCTTTAGGAGTGTTTTGAGTGATTTCTGGCTCTCTCTGGTGTCCTTTGCATTTGTTTACATGGTGTAGCTTCCTGCTGTCTTAGCCTACAACTACCAAGATGCATTGCAGTTCACTCAGATCCCCTCTCTCACTCCCCCCCCCCCCCCAGCTAGCCCACTACTAGCCCTACCTACCTAGCTATCTAACTAAGTCAGTCCCCCAACCTCCATTCCACCCCCTCATACTTACCTGTCCTGGAGATGAGGTGCCGCTGTCCCTTCTTCTGTCCACACCTGGGATCCTGCTTAACAGAAAGCTGGCAAAATCCATGCATGCGCAATAGAACGCTACTTCTGCCGGTATTCTATTGCGCATGCGCCAGATCCCTTGTGAAGGAAGTGACGGCCGGTAGAAGAGGAAGTCAACATTGGTGAGTATGAGGAGGAGGGGGGGAGAGTAGCACTGGTGGCCTCCCATCTCCGGAAATGCTGAAACAGGACATCAACCAGGAAATCAGAATATGTGCCTGAGGCGGTCATGTGCGGTCAGGTATATGGGTAAATATACATTTTTTTAATGGGAGTAAATTAGAAGTTAGGCGGTGGGAGGGGGTTTAGTTTAGAGGGAAATTTTTAATTTATCCCAGACAACCCCATTAATTTCGCTGTAGAATCTGTAGCAGTATTTGCTCATTTTTCTTCCTCCCATACACTTCAGTTGAATTGTTAGGTTAGGCGTCCATGTAGTATGCCACAACCAAAAAATGTTGTGGAGGAAACGCATCACAGTTTGTTTCTGCAGCATTTTTCACAAAAAGTTCAGAATTTTCCTCTGCTGACTTTTTCTTCTATTACAGTTATAGGGAAACCTGCTGGCATTAACGTAGGTATAATTGACATGCTGTGATTTCAAAAACCGTGACGCTTTTGTAAATCACAGTGCATATTTTTCTGCAATATGTGAGTAGGATTGAGCCAGTAGAAAGAAGTACTGTATTTCCCATTCCTATGGCTTTGGTATAAAAAACCCACATAAATAATTGTAGATTTAGTGCAAGGGAATTGCAACAGGAACAATTTCCCAGTAGCTTCTGGTGAACTCTGGGGGGAGGGCACAATAGACAGCCCTGAGCTGAATTTCCATCACTGTCACTTCCTGCTTGCCGGACCTATCCTAAGCAATAGGCGACAACTGGTCGACGGGCCGTTCCTATATAAGTGACAACACAGAACAAAGACAATGCAAACAACAAAGGGAGGTCAGCTAGCCAAGGGTCCAGTAACAGTAGAGCAACGCAGTACAGAGTCAAAATCCAAGAGAATAGTCAAAGGGTAAGCCAGAAATCGGAGGTCAGCAATACAATAGTAGTAGAAGAGGAGCTTAGCAGTCTGAAGGCTGATCTCCAGTATATAGGAAGAAGCCCTGACCTGTCCTAGGCTTGATTGGAAGACAGACAGTCTTCATAGGGAAGGCTAGAATTAACTATTTGATGAACATAGGGAACAAGGTGCAGGAGATGGGTGTGGTGGAAATTCAATTACAGAGATAGATAGAGCAGTGCTCACACAGTGCAACGAAAAACACTAAGCAAGGAATCCCGAACAGGCAGAGACGCTATATGTAGGAGTATTTATACAATACAATAGTTTTGCTATTTCAGACTTATGCATCGTATCCTTCCAAAATAAAACCTAATAATAATCTCAGCGTCCTTATCTATAAGAAATTACTATGACATATCCATGTCCTGCGCCTAAATACCCTGAAAAATAAAATCCAGGGGACAAGTTCCATCGCCGCAGATAAAGATGCTAAATAGCGTGAGTTAGAATAGAGACCTTACTAAATCGGCTGCAGGAAAGTAATTCAAGTCTGCGACTGAACTCATCTCCTTAATACATCCATGCAAACCCAAGAACAGTCAAGATTCTGTATTTGATGTGACAGGTTTAAGACTCTGACTGGGTAAGAAGTGGCTGCACAGTATCAGCATCTGCCAGGCTCATAACTTCATGCCATAATGAGTCCCTGGTTATATGTAGTACACAAGGAAGCATTTATAAGTTTCTATGGTAACATTCCCAAAATAGCCTTCAAGTATGTACGTTTCATTTGCAGCTCTAGTGTCCAGAACGAACTAACTGCCATAGGAAGACATATGCACTTAGCACAGAAATGGATGTTCCTATACGTCTAGTCCCTGCCGGTCAGGGTGCAGCGCACTAACTTTGTGCTGTATATAACTCTGACAGCCCATATTGGAGAAAACTTGATATATTCATTTGGAAAAAAATCAGGCTGTAGCAAGTATATCGGTGAAGTTTAATATATTTAGCTACGGGTTATATTCCAAGTGAAAAACACCCAGCGAGAAAACCACGTGCTAACCTAAACACCAATGGTAATCTATTTAGTTAGTTTTATGAACAGAAGTCTTAAAGGGGTTTTTCGAGGAAAAAAAAAAATTGCTGAGGGTTGGGACTGGGTAAAATAAAAGCATTACCTACCTATTCTTTCCTTCGTCATCCCAGTGACGGGTTCCCAGTCTTAGTCGGTCTTTCGTTCTGGTCCTCCAGACCCCCATGATGATGCAATAACTCACCGGTCATGTGCTGTCGTAAGTTATATCATTGCTGAAAAGATTATGATGCTGATAACCGTTGAGGCCAGTGTATGGGTACATTGGTCAAGGGAAGGAGGGGGAGGTGGATAACTAATATTACCCACTACCCACCAGGCAATCCAAGGACTTGCAATGGGCCCCAGGGATCAGGGGTGCCCCCTGCTAATCATATACAGACTGGGTGTTTTTTTTAATTGGTCATTTTTAATTAGATTATTTTGGTAATGGTCAATATTATTACTCACTTCTCCTGACTCTTGGCTTCTCCTCCTCAGCCCAAAAGGCTTACGCTCATTATGTCCTGATACAGTCAGCATATAGACAAACTGTAGTGTAGCTCCTGAAGACACTCTATGATGGTAGTGCCAGGGTCTTAAAGCTGATATGACAAGCAAATGCTGGGACCACTAAGTGAGCAATATAATGTGTGGGGGGGCATTATACTGTCTGTGGGGGCACTAAGGGGGGTTTATATTGCCTGTGAGGACACTAAGGGGGCAGTATGCTATGTTTGGGGGCACTAAGAGGACAGTATATTGAGTGTGAGATCACTAAGGGGACAGTATATTGAGTCTGAGAGCACTAAGAGGACAGTATATTGAGTGTGGGAGGACTAAGAGGACAGTATATTGAGTGTGAGAGCACTAAGGGGACAGTATATTGAGTCTGAGAGCACTAAGAGGACAGTATATTGAGTGTGAGAGCACTAAGGGGACAGTATATTGAGTGTGGGAGCACTAAGGCGACAGTATGCTTTGTTTGGGGGCACTAAGAGGACAGTATATTGAGTGTGAGAGCACTAAGAGGACAGTATGTTTTGTTTGGGGGTACTAAGAGGACAGTATATTGAGTTTGGATGTACTAAGGGGACAGTATGCTTTGTTTGGGGGCACTAAGAGGACAGTATATTGAGTGTGAGAGCACTAAGGGGACAGTATATTGAGTGTGGGAGCACTAAGAGGACAGTATATTGAGTGTGGGAGCACTAAGGCGACAGTATGCTTTGTTTGGGGGCACTAAGAGGACAATATATTGAGTGTGAGAGCACTAAGAGGACAGTATATTGAGTGTGGGAGCACTAAGGCGACAGTATGCTTTGTTTGGGGGCACTAAGAGGACAATATATTGAGTGTGAGAGCACTAAGGGGACAGTATATTGAGTGTGGGAGCACTAAGAGGACAGTATATTGAGTGTGGGAGCACTAAGGCGACAGTATGCTTTGTTTGGGGGCACTAAGAGGACAATATATTGAGTGTGAGAGCACTAAGAGGACAGTATATTGAGTGTGGGAGCACTAAGGCGACAGTATGCTTTGTTTGGGGGCACTAAGAGGACAATATATTGAGTGTGAGAGCACTAAGGGGACAGTATATTGAGTGTGGGAGCACTAAGAGGACAGTATATTGAGTGTGGGAGCACTAAGGCGACAGTATGCTTTGTTTGGGGGCACTAAGAGGACAATATATTGAGTGTGAGAGCACTAAGAGGACAGTATGTTTTGTTTGGGGGTACTAAGAGGACAGTATATTGAGTGTGAGAGCACTAAGAGGACAGTATATTGAGTGTGAGAGCACTAAGAGGACAGTATATTGAGTTTGGACGCACTAAGGAGGCAGCATTGAGGCACGACCCTAGACATAATTTTTCTTCATACCCCATAAATGCCAGATCCTCCCCTCCTAGTGTAAATAGGGGATGTACTGCTCACATCCACAACAATGTAAGTGTACGAGAGGGGTGGTTTTAAGGACTGATTAGGAGGAATCGGTCAGGTCCGCTAAATGTCTGAAGATAACAATGCTTGCACGCTTGCCTTTATATTTGGAATATAGTGACAGTCCTCGCTTGGGCATTGTTTGTGTATCTATGCACTTAATACAGCCTCGCCTACTATGTTGTTTTTAGCACTGCACTAGTGCACAGCCAGGATAAGTGACTTAAACTTGGCATCATTACTCATATGGAGTCAAAATTATACTGAAATATACTTGTTGACTCATCAGAAGCTTGGGGGTTGCTGCTCTGTTCCTCCTCCATTCTTTACCCTTCCAGTACGACTAGTTCAGGGTGTTGCTAACAGGTTGTCAGTACAAGTAATTCTGATTTCCATTACAGCCAGGATATAATACTAATAACTAATACATCAAATATACCAATACAACAAAAATAAAAAAAAAAATGAGTCTTAGTAAGGGGGATCCAGGATGCACAGTAAGTGACAACCGCTATATGCGCTTATACACCATGAGATAATGTCAGGCTGGGGGAATCTGCATAGTGTTCTGTAATCATCAGGTTTCACATGTAATTAATACTAAGTTTTTGCACTTTTTTTCTGCAGAGTTTGGATTTTCTCTGTGTGTGCGCACCCACACAGGTAATAAACCCAGAAACCTTAATGCGTTTGCCTTTTTGTCTCATAGCATAACTGTATAGCTTGCCAAATTCTAGGTGTGCAGGTGCCTCCCACCCCCCCATACAATCAATGTGAACACTTTATATGTAAAACACTGCCTATTGTGATGTTATTGTTGCCACTGTTCTTTGTTCTTACACTATTGCTATTATTGCTCCGCATGAAAGGAGAAACATCTGTTGGGGGCCATTACTCAAAGTGAACCTAGAAGTATACTTATATGAAGCTTCATAAAGGAAAATGTTTGTTCACATATAATACTGACTTACTTGTAAATGTATTTGTCAGATTTATAGTTATTCCAAACTAGCAAAGCAAAGGCTAGCAATCCTAGGGTCAGCTCATGGGTGTGGCATCTCACCAGGACAATCTCACCAGAACCAAAGGAAGGATCTTGTGATTCTCATGACCTCTGTATGTGGTGACCTACCTATTTGGAAATGTAGATATTACCAAGGATACCATAGCTTTATTGTAAATTGAAACAAAACCAGAACCACATAAGTAGCAAATGTCACCAGAACCGAGCATATCACTGCGGATCTGCAGATAGATAGGTTAGTATCACCAGACCCAGCATATCACCCCAGCCCTGCAGATAGATAGGTTACTGTCGCCAGACCCAGCATATCACCCCAGCCCTGCAGATAGATAGGTTAGTGTCACCAGACCCAGCATATCACCCCAGCCATACAGATAGATAGGTTAGTGTCACCAGACCCAGCATATCACCCCAGCCCAGCAGATAGATAGGTTAGTGTCACCAGAACCAGCATATCACCCCAGCCATACAGATAGATAGGTTAGTGTCACCAGACCCAGCATATCACCCCCTCCCTGCAGATAGATAGGTTACTGTCACCAGAACCAGAATATCACCCCAGCCATACAGATAGATAGGTTAGTGTCACCAGATCCAGCATATCACCCCCTCCCTGCAGATAGATAGGTTAGGATCACCAGAACCAGAATATCACCCCAGCCCCGCAGATAGATAGGTTAGGGTCACTAGAACCCAGAATGTCAATGCAGTCCTGAGGATACGATAGATAGGTTAGGGTCATCTGAATCATTGTTTCCCCCATGTGAATGGTTGCTTCTGTTGCCACAATATTAGTTTTTTTTTTTTTTTTTTTTGTCAATGTACAAATGAGTTCTTTGGTGGAACAAGGACATTACCGTTGCTCTAAGGAGGTAAGCCTCTTACTGCTATTCTTATTAACATTATCAGAGGATACCTGATCTCTCCTGGCCCTGAGTTTTGTTACACTTGCCACTGTTCTTATTATTGGTGTAGTACCGCGGTGATGTTTGCCATGTCTGAGTCGCATGGACTGCGCATGCACCGAGAAATTGGGAACCTTTCGGCAACTGAGGCACTGATTCACAAGGGGAAAACACTATTTGATATAGGTGACCCTAACCTATCAACCTGTGGGACTGAGTTGATATGCTGGGTGCTGGTGACAAGATCCTCTCCTTCATCTAGATGAGGTGTATGGCGACAGACGAGTGGCGCAGCCAGTTAAGTTGCCAGTAGGTAGTCTGGGACCACCTTTTATAAGTGGTCAAATAATTAGATGTCAAAGTGTTTACTATTACTAGAAGAAGACTGATGTAAAGTGTCTGCAGATGGTCCATATGGAGGCATTTTTGATGGGCAGTGTTACGAGGCACCTTTGGCTATATGTTGTTATGGGCCATCTGTGGCGGTGTAATTCTAACGGTATGTTCACATAGGCAGAAAATAAACAGAAAATTTAATTTTACTGACTCTCATTCACACACTGCAGTATAAATCATAGTGATATAAGCACAGAATTGCAGTGTGTATAGGAAATCTGAATGACCTAATGTTTCGTATTTTCCCCTTTGCAATGTTTAGGGGGAATCTACTGCAAATCTGCAGCTAAATCTCAAATAAATATTCATTTAACTCATACAGATTTTGCTCTGGATTCCAAACAAAATTCACAGTGCATTTTTCTACTAAATGTATGTCTTATGTGGATATACTTGAAAGCTCTGTTTTTCAGAGACATACTGTATGTGACTGGCGATGTCATGATTGATTTTGCACTCTTAGGGCTAACACATGGCTGCATGCTTTTTATGGACCTCTGTTGTAGGCAGACAGGCATAGAGGCTTCTGAGGGTTGCCAGTCGTGTCTACATTAAAGTGTGACCATATATGTGGACTACCAATAATTTTCCACTGCGTACTACACATATATCTGTGATGGGGCAGTGACTATTTCACTATGTATAAAGAGGTGAAAAGAAAATGATACTGATGCTGCGGTGTCCTCCCAGTGCAGTCTGGTCCTGCTTCTCTGGTGGCTTCTCATAGTGATCCCTTCCACCAATCAGTGGGCTCACTACCTGTCACAGGTAGTGACATCGCATGCCCTTCGCTGAGGCCACTGATAAGCCTCAGCAGTCACATGTGGTGGGAACTTCTGCCAGAAGACAACAACGGACCAGGAGGACCGAACCTCGTTGGGAGGCATCGGAGCACTGGGGAAAGGTGAGTATGATTTTTTTTTTCTACTTTTTTCACTGCCCCAAGCGAATTAAAAAGGATTTTTTTTGTTTGCCTGGACAATCCCTTTAAGCTCTTCAAACATTCTGATATATGCAGCTGTTTGTTCTGCTCTTTATATTCTAGACATTTCCCTCATGCAGTTGCCTGAGTATCAGCCATAGTTCAGTGTGTTCCTTTAATGACTTTGTTTAATGTAGGGTGCATATGAGCAAAGTCAACGTGCCCCAAGTCAAGTCTATTTCAAGTTGTTCCTGGAACTTATAGTACTAATTGCTGCTTATATGATTCATTCCTGCCTTGATCATTGGTTACTTCATGTGGCTCCTGAGCTGATCTCTTGGTGAGTGGTGACCCATATATATATATATATATATATATATATATATATGTGTGTGTGTGTGTGTGTGTGTATATATATATATATATATATATATATATATATATATATATATATATATAAAATTTATTTTTATTTTTTTTGGGGGGAGGGGGCAACATGGTGGCTCAGTGGTTAGCACTGCAGCGCTGGAGTCCTGGGTTCAAATCCCACCAGAGCCAACATCTGCAAGGAGTTTGTATGCTCTCCCCATGTTTGCGTGGATTTCCTCCCATTCTACAAAGACATACTGATAGGAAAATAAATGTACGTTGTGAGCCCTATATGAGGCTCACAATCTACATAAAAAAAAATATATATATATTTTTTAACATAGATTGTGAGCCCCACATAGAGATCACAATGTACATTTTTCCCTATCAGTATGTCTTTGGAGTATGGGTTTGGAAATCCATGCAAACACAGGGAGAACATACAAACTCCTTGCAGATGGTTTTATGCCCTTGGTGGGATTTGAACACCAGGACTCCAGCACTGCAAGGCTGCAGTGCTAACCACTGAGCCACCATGTAGCCCCACCATGTTCCTATTTGTACACACTGCTCCTGGAGTCTCCTGGTTTTAATTCAGGCCTATTTCTTGATACTGCTCATAGTATCTCTAGGAAAGGTTACTATGTTGTTATATCTCTGCTGCAAGTCCAATGCTGTTTGATCCTGGTGGCCTATTCCAATCTCCATTTGTTTCTGTTTTACTCCTATGTTTTTCTGTCTCCCATGCTCACTCACGTTCTGCTGGTCCAGCAAATATACGGTTAATCTTTTCCAACATTCCAAACAATTTCTAATGTGTTAATCAAGATCTGCTTCATATATCAAGACAGTTCCCTCAATCAGCTGCAACAGTTCAGTGAGGTCCTAATGACCCTAATTTAGGCAGAGTCCAACAAAACTGGTCTATTCCAAGGCAAGTCTGTTTCAAGTAGTTGTCCTTGTCCACTCTTGATGTCCATACACCTGGTCTTTTCCTAGTGTCCAACTCCATCTCCTGTACCATTCTTAGCGTCCATACTTCTTGTTCCATATCGAGGCCCTTTTCAGGGTGTCATTGCACTTGGTCTTTTCCCAGATTTCTGTCCTACGTTTGGTCTGGCTCCGATAGTGTCATTGCCACATCTGGCTATTAACTGGTTACTATTCTAGGAACTGTGCAAAAGCTATCGCAGAACCATGTGCAGCCAGAGTGATCTATACTTACACCTAAAATGGTACTTAGGCTGATATTTCATCATTAATATGAGAAATCCAGAGAAGCCTAATAAAAGTAGGGAATGGGGAAATAATCCGATAAATGGACAGTAAAACCTTATTTCATATAAAATTTTATTCTCATTAAGTTAACAGGTTTTCCAGATTTATTATAAAAATTGGCCAGGGCTATTAAATATAGTCAAATAACAAAGAGAGCATGCTTACCAGTAGTTACCCCCACTGTTTCCAATGCTGGGCTTCAGTCCTCCCTGACAGTTCTTATTTTTATTGATGCAGTAGTGATGTGTTGTTACCGTATGTACCGTGTTACGACTTCAGCCAGTCAGCGTCCTTACTGTGGCTCCCCTGTGATGTAGCATGTATGTCACTGCTGCAGACAAGAAGATGATGTCATCGGTGGACTGGAACTCAGCACTACGAGTGGCAGGGGAGAAAGCTGATACGTATGGCTTTTTATACTATTTTACGGCATTTAAAGAGGACCGTTCATGTCCTCATGCAAATGCAGTTTTATATATACAGTCCTATGAAAAAGTTTGGGCACCCCTATTAATCTTAATCATTTTTAGTTCTAAATATTTTGGTGTTTATAACAGCCATTTCAGTTTGATATATCTAATAACTGATGGACACAGTAATATTTCAGGATTGAAATGAGGTTTATTGTACTAACAGAAAATGTGCAATATGCATTAAACCAAAATTTGACCGGTGCAAAAGTATGGGCACCCTTATCATTTTATTGATTTGAATTCCCCTAACTACTTTTTACTGACTTACTGAAGCACAAAATTGGTTTTGTAACCTCAGTGAGCTTTGAACTTCATAGCCAGATGTATCCAATCATAAGAAAAGGTATTTAAGGTGGCCAATTGCAAGTTGATCTCCTATTTGAATCTCCTCTGAAGAGTGGCATCATGGGCTACTCAAAACAACTCTCAAATGATCTGAAAACAAAGATTGTTCAACATAGTTGTTCAGGGGAAGGATACAAAAAGTTGTCTCAGAGATTTAACCTGTCAGTTTCCACTGTGAGGAACATAGTAAGGAAATGGAAGACCACAGGGACAGTTCTTGTTAAGCCCAGAAGTGGCAGGCCAAGAAAAATATCAGAAAGGCAGAGAAGAAGAATGGTGAGAACAGTCAAGGACAATCCACAGACCACCTCCAAAGAGCTGCAGCATCATCTTGCTGCAGATGGTGTCACTGTGCATCGGTCAACTATACAGCGCACTTTGCACAAATAGAAGCTGTATGGGAGAGTGATGAGAAAGAAGCCGTTTCTGCACGTACGCCACAAATAGAGTTGCCTGAGGTATGAAAAAGCACATTTGGACAAGGCAGCTTAATTTTGGAAACAAAGATTGAGTTGTTTGGTTATAAAAAAAAGGCGTTATGCATGGCGTCCAAAAAGAAACAGCATTCCAAGAAAAACACATGCTACCCACTGTAAAATTTGGTGGAGGTTCCATCATGCTTTGGGGCTGTGTGGCCAATGCCGGCATCGGGAATCTTGTTAAAGTTGAGAGTCGCATGGATTCCACTCAGTATCAGCAGATTCTTGAGAATAATGTTCAAGAATCAGTGACGAAGTTGAAGTTACGCCGGGGATGGATATTTCAGCAAGACAATGATCCCAAACACCGCTCCAAATCCTCAGGCATTCATGCAGAGGAACAATTACAATGTTCTGGAATGGCCATCCCAGTCCCCAGACCTGAATATCATTGAACATCTGTGGGATGATTTGAAGCGGGCTGTCCATGCTCGGCGACCATCTAACTTAACTGAACTTGAATTGTTTGTCCAAAATACCTTTATCCAGGATCCAGGAACTGATTAAAAGCTACAGGAAGCGACTAGAGGCTGTTATCTTTGCAAAAGGAGGATCTACTAAATATTAATGTCACTTTTCTGTTGAGGTGCCCATACTTTTGCACCGGTCAAATTTTGGTTTAATGCATATTGCACATTTTCTGTTAGTACAATAAACCTCATTTCAATCCTGAAATATTACTGTGTCCATCAGTTATTAGATATATCAAACTGAAATGGCTGTTATAAACACCAAAATATTTAGAACTAAAAATGATTAAGATTAATAGGGGTGCCCAAACTTTTTCATAGGACTGTATACTGCTAGAATTCAGCGCACTGTTGGCTTTCCCGTGATGTGTCCCCAGGCTGGCTATATTGGTGCTGTTACCGATTTCTACCCACTGTCAGAAGGGCATGCCTGACAGTCTAGCTGGACTGTGAAGAATGCCCCCCTGACTATACTCGTCCATAGACGAGTACTGGGGGGATGTTCTTCACAGCTTAGTGTCATCGCTGGGCAGTAAGGAACACCCCCAATGGCAGTACAGGGCTATGGACGAGTACTGTCAGGGAAGCCATTCTTCACAGCCCAGCTAGACTATCAGGAACGCCCTTCTGACAGTGGGCAGACATCGGTAACGGCACTGATATCTCCAGCCCCGGGGCACATAACGGGAAAACCAACAGTGCACTGAATTCACTGATTCACTGTTCACATTATTGCATGATCACGTGGCTTTATAGCGGTATATAAAACCGCATGTACCTGAGGACATGAAAAATCCTCTTTAAAGCTGGGTTCACACAGGGGTTTTTTGGACCGGATTTTGACGCGGAGACCTCAGAATCCGGTCCAAAATATGGCTAGCTGTGATTGGATGCCGGTGCAGTGCATCTGCTCCGCATTAGGCCCAAATGAATGGGCCTTAGTAGGGAGGGAGTCTTCTCTCCGTGGACTCTGCAGTGGATTCTGCTGTGGAATCTGCCTCAAGAAAGGGCATGTGGCTTCTTTTTTTTCTGTGAGCGGGAACAAACCGCAAGCGGAAAAAGGAACCGATTAAATTCAACAGAAGGCAGTTTTTTAGCTGGATTGTGATCACAGATTCCACGTCAAAATCCTGACCAAAAAATCCCACGTGAACTCGGATTAAAGGGATTCTACCATTAAAACCTCTTTTTTTGTGGATAAGATGTCGGAATAGGCTTTAGAAAGGCTATTCGTCTCTTACCTTTAGATGTGATCTCCGCCACGCCATTCCTTAGAAATACCGTTTTTTACCGGTATGTAAATTAGTTATCTGGCAGTGATGGGGGCGGGCCCCAGCGCTGGAAATGCGATGGGGGCGTCCCCACTGCAGCTCGAGAACACGATCCTGCGACGCCTCTATCTTCGACTGGATCCTCCCCTTCTCTGTTGTCTGTTTCCTGCGTCACCTCCGACGCCTGTGCAGTTCGCTCTGCCAGTGAGACACTAGTAGAGCCGACTGCACATGCCAGCCGGCGGCCATTTTTGGGAGGCCGCTCTTGCTCTTGTAGTTCAATGCAGAAGCGGCCTCCCAAAAATGGCCGCCGGCCGGCATTTGCACTCGGCTCTGCTGGTGTCTCACTGGCAGAGTCAACTGCGCAGGCGTCTTATCCACAAAAAAAGAGGCTTTAATGGTAGAATCCCTTTAATAATGCCGTACAGTTTTTTCTTATCAGTCTTATATTGTGAGTTCTAGTCCTTAGATGTTATTTGCTTGTGCTCAGCGCAGCTTTTCCTTCGCTACCTGTGGGTATAATTTTTTACTGCATCACTCTTACCGAGGTTAACCATATACAGAAGACACGGTTGTTAAAAATAAGGATACTGAGTAGCGTTATCAATTTGCTGTATCCTATTGATTTTTTTTTTCAGCTAAGATATTAATGGGAAAAAAAAAACTTCTTTGTAAAGTTTACCCCAATCATCAGAAAGAGTACAGTAGGCTATTACCACCAAGAAGAAATCTGCTGTCAAGAAATTGCAATAAAGGAGTAAATTGAAAGTAGAACAGAAGAATTGTACAGTTATGCTGTGCCAGTTATCACACTGTTTCTTTACAGCAAGACTGATAAGAATCTACAAGCAAGTAGAGCCCAAGGGACTTCAACATGCCTAGTGAAAATTGGAAATCAATAGGAGTCTATAATCGCAAGCAAACTGCATCATTTTCATTAGGGTGAAAGATGACAGACATCGCACTCTTTCTATAGAAATTGTAACACACAGGGCATTTCGGGAAGCTTGCCTCCTCAGTCATCAACAATTCATCACAGCGGTGGAGAAGAAAATACCTGGCTTTTCTATAAAAGCCTCACTGATAAAATCAGCTACCATGTCACATACCTCCCTTTCAATGCCGACCTTCTTATGATTATGGATGAATATCAGATACCTTGGAAAGATGGAAGGGGGGAGGGGAAGGGAAGGACGGAGAGAAAATAATGAGGAAATGGTATTAATCAAAAGCACAGACCAAAATATTGCGGTGGATTTTTTTTCCTCCTTTTTGTTCTTTTCTTTTTTTGTCACGTCCAGGTGTTGAAGAGTAAATCATGTTTTTTAATGATGTGCGGAGATCCAAAGGCCAGTCTAGCCTCGCTTTTGCTTTTTTTATTTTTAAGGTGATAGATGTAAAATCTTTAGTCGGTTGGGTCAAGACCTTGTCTTTTCAAGAGCGTGTGTGGAAGAGGTAAAATAACCTTTGTTCAAACAATTATTTGGGTTTTTTCAAGCCTTTGCTTTATATTATATAGTTAGAGAAGCGTTTAGAGAAAAAGTTTTTATTCTTTGGCCCATTAGAAAGGGACATGATGTAAATTGTAGTGAAGGGTGTCTTGTTATTGGCGAGGTATCCAATTTGTTATGGTCCTCTGCTTTGTAATGCTTTGTTCACACTTGCGCCCCTGTCCAGGGTTTGCTATTCCGCCAGGTTTCTGTCCTCAGCCCCGGGGACGGAAACCTGGCGGTCAGTTTTAAAACCCATTCACTTGAATGGGTTTGTAAAAGCGACCGCTGGTGTCCGCCTAAGGCTTGTCCACAGGGAAACCATTTTTTTCAGCCAAACACAAAGTTGGACATGCAGGACTTTAAGTCCGGCTAAAAAAATGGTTTCCCTGTAGACAGGCCACATCCGGACACCGGCGGTCACCTTTACAAACCCAATAAAGTGAATGGGTTTTAAAGCTGAACACCAGGTTTCCGTCCCCTGTCCTGTTTCGCTGCGGTTGAGGACAGAAACCTGGCGGAATGCACAAACCGAACACCGGGCGCAAGTACTGTATGAATGCCCCCTTAGCTGTAGAGTCTAAAATTTGGTCACATGACACTGCTGAGGACCAGAACAAAATAGGAAGTGCAAGGGAGGAATTCAAAGAAGACAGAAGTCAGGAGAAGGATTTCCCCAAAATGGACTAGACTGAGCAGCGACAAACAAAGACAAAGCCAGCAATACAGACATCAGGAACATAGCTAAGCAGATAGAGTTGAAAAGGGAAAGGAGACAGCAACAACTAAGTGATAAGGTAAAAATGGTGGTCTCTTCTTCTTCGTAAAGTGCCAGAATCACTGTTGGAACAAGCCTTACCCTAGCAGTAGGAGAGGACTGGGAGGAGTCAATGACCAGCAGTGCCAAGGCTAATATAAGTAGCAGCACTGCAGCAATTATAGGTGATCAGTTCAGTCAGTCAGTCAGTGACTATCAGCGAGTGACTGACTGTGATAATTGTGTAAGGACTGGGAAGCATTTCAACCCAGATCAGGGGAAATGGAAACTAACAAGGAAGCTGTTAAGGAATTGCCACAGGAGCAATTCCCAAGAAATGCAGGAAATGGAAGATATCAGAGAGCAGTAGAACAAGCAACCTAAATCTAAGACTCCAAACTTTCTTCACCAGAGCCCGCCGCGAAGCTGGTTAGACTTAATTTGGATCCAGATTATCGTCTTAGTAGCTTAGTGCAAAAATAGATGCTCTGCAATCTGAATAGGAACCAAGGCCCATGGTACTGTTTAGGTTACTAGACAGACTGGAACAGCAGTAGCGATCAGAGCCGTATTGTAAGATTCCCTCGGAATAAGCAACAATTAAACTTGTTGTTAGGGTTGAGCCGATCTCAGGATCGTTTTTAAAATCCGATTTCCGATCATCCAATCGAACCCGATCCCAATTCCGATCCTAATGCAAGTCAATGGTATTTTTTTAATAATTGAAGATCGGATTTTAAAAACGATCCTATTCACTACACAGCATGGAGTCCAAAAATTGAACGCTTTAATTATTAGACTCCACACTGTGTAGTGATTAAAAAAAAATCCCCTGGCTACTTAGTCCCCACTGGTGTCCACTTACCTGCACAGATCCGCTGTCCGTTCTTCTCGCTCATCTTCTTTCTCATTCACATGCCTTGAGAGCGCCGTGCATGCCTCCGCCTCCCTAGGCTAGTATTAGAGATGCTGGGAGTAGGTGGGGCTTGTTGTGGCTTAGAAGAGTGTGGGCGGGTACAGGGTGGGGAGACGTGAGTGCATCACTCACGTCTCCCCTCCCAGTACCCGCCCACACTCTCCTAAGCCACAAGCCCTGCCTTCTTCCTAGGTCTGTAACACTAACCTGGGAGGCAGGGGCGCACACAGCGCTCTGAAGGCCTGTAAATGAGAGAGAACTGGACCGAGAACAATGTGGAATGACAGAGGCAGCGGAACTGTGCAGGTAAGTAGAGCGATCAGAATTGGAATTCCGTTTCCGATCTATTTTAGGTGGGATCAGAACCTGATTGCGATTGTGAAATTTATTCGATCGCCGATCGAGATCCATTCTTTTCCAATCCAGATTGCTCAACCCTACATATAGTGTAAAGTTGACTTTTAGAACTGGGTCAGGGCACGGCTTGTGCCTGATACCTGTGAACCAGCAGTAGATTTATCCTCCAGGTTGGCAGTACAACCTGTATCCCACTTTGTGGACGTTAACTCACGAATATAGCTAACAGTAAGAAAACCACCTTCACTACAGTTTACAAAATATATCTTTCTAACAGGCTGGAGAATAACAGACTTGTTGTGGAGGAGCTCCTTTAAATGAGTAAAGTTACATTGCCTGGAGCTAACTGCAAACCAATTCATAAAACTCTTATGTAAGATAAGATAAGATAATCCTTTAATAGTCCCACACTGGGGAAATTTCAGCGTGTTACAGCAGCATAGTAATACAGATACAGGATAATACAGAGTAATATATTACAGACCTAGACACAGATAAGCTGAGAAGAGAAGATATACTAGGAGTCCATGGCAGCTAAGGAAAAACAGAAGAGAAAGAGGAAGACCTCATGGTCATCCTCATAATCATTAGTTCTCTGTGCGGAGTGCTCTTCGTTTGGTCTGATGTAGATTATACAGCCTGGTCGCGGTTGGAAGGAAGGACCTGCGATAGCGCTCCTTCTCACACTTGGGGTGAAGCAGACGGTCGCTTACAGTGCTGCCAAGTCCCATCAGGGTCCCATACATGGGGTGGGATTTGTTCTCCCGCATGGAGGTCACCACAGACAGTATCCTTCTGTCACCCACCACCTGTACTGGGTCCAAGGGGCTCCCCAGGACAGAGCTGGCCCTCCTGATCAGCCTGTCAAGTCTATTTCTGTCCCTGGTTGATATACTGCTTCCCCAGCAGGCCACACCGAAAAAGATGGCTGAGGCAACCACAGAGTTGAAGAAGGCCCTAAGAAGTGTCCCCTGGACTCCGAAGGCCCTCAGCCTCCTGAGCAGGTAGAGTCTGCTGTGGCCCTTTCTGTGCAGCGCCTCCAGGTGATCAGCCCAGTCTAGTTTATTATTGAGGAGCACGCCCAGGTACTTATAGGTCCTGACTATCTCAATACATGTTCCTTGGATCTCCACCGGGGTCGGAGCACCTCTCCGTTTACTAAAGTCCACCACCATCTCCTTGGTCTTCCCAGCATTAATCCTGAGCTGGTTCTGCTGGCACCATTCAACAAAATCCCAGTTTAAGTCTCTGTATTCCCTATCGTCGCCATCAGTGATAAGGCCGACTATAGCAGAGTCATCGGAGTACTTCTGTAAGTAACAGCTGGATGAGTTGTGCCTGAAGTCAGCAGTGTACAGTGTGAAGAGGAATGGGGCAAGAACTGTACCTTGTGGTGCCCCCGTACTACAGATCACAGTGTCAGACACACAGTCCTGGGCTCTCACATACTGGGGGCGGTTTGTCAGGTAGTCTAGGATCCAGTTGGACAGGTGATGGTCCACACCACCAAGGTTCAGCTTCTCCCTCAGTAGCCCTGGCTGAATGGTGTTGAAAGCACTAGAGAAATCAAAGAACATTATTCTCACAGTGTTCCCGGGTTTCTCCAGGTGAGAGAGAGCTCTATGAAGAAGGTGGATGATGGCATCATCTACCCCAATGCCTGGCCGGTAGGCAAACTGGAGGGGGTCCAGAGCGGAGCTCACTAGGGGGCGTAGGTGTGTCAGGACCAGTCTCTCTAGGACCTTCATCAGGTGTGATGTCAGTGTTACTGGTCGGTAGTCATTGTAACCCATCGGGTTGGGTTTCTTTGGGACTGGTACCACGCAAGATGTTTTCCACAGTTGAGGTACCACCCCCAGCTTCAGGCTCATATTGTACATGTGCGTTATAATACCACACAGCTGGTCACTGCACATTTTAAGAACTCTTGCGCTTATACCATCAGGTCCCCCCGCTTTGTTCGCTCTAATATTCTTCATTTCCTTACACACCTGAGACTCCTGCAGGATCAGATAGTCAGATTGCAGTTGACCGCAGTTCGGTGGGGGTTGGGTCTTGGTGTGTGAGGGGAGGGCGGTTGGCTGACATGCTGGTGGAGGGAGCATTTGCTTGGAGTCGAATCTATTGAAGAATAGATTAAGCTCGTTAAGCCACTTCCTGTCCCCTACTGTTCGGTGCCCTGTCTTTTCCTTGTGTCCTGAAATTGCCTTAAGGCTGTCCCACACCTCAGAGATTCTACCCTCCCCCATCTGTAGCTCCATCTTCCGCCTGTAGTTGGCTTTCCCTTCTCTGATCAATTGTCTTAGCTGTTTCTGCACCTCCCCCAGGCCATCTTTGTCCCCAGACCTAAAAATTCTCTTTTTTTGCTTGAGGAGAGTTTTAATCTCAGAGTTAATCCATGGTTTGTTATTGGAGAAACACCTCACCTTCCTAGTTGGTACCGTGCTGTCCACACAGAAATTAATGTAGTCCGTTATGCAATGTGTGAGTCCCTCAATGTCCTCTGGAAATGAGTCTTGAAACACTTCCCATAAAGTTATATCAAAGCAGTCCCTTAGAGACTCGACACTTCCCTCTGACCAAATCTTCAGGGTACGGGTAACCGCCGGTTCTCTGCGCACCAGTGGAATGTATGTGGGTCGCAGATGTACCAGGTTGTGATCTGATCTGCCTAGGGGTGGTAGGGCAGATGAGTTATATGCATCCCTTACATTGGCAAAGAGCAAGTCCAGCGTCTTGTTGTCTCTTGTATGGCAGGTTACATACTGTGTGAAGCCTGGTAGAGTGGATGCTGAGACATGGTTGAAGTCTCCAGACACTAGGAGCAGGGCATGGGGGTGAGATGATTGCAGATCGCTCACAACCGCATGGAGGACTTCACAGGCAGCGTCAGCTTTAGCAGAGGGGGGGACATAGGCAGCTAGTACGATAACATGTGATAGTTCCCTTGGCAGGTAAAAAGGTCTCATGCTCACGGCTAGCAGTTCAATATCCTTTCCACACAATTGTTTCTTAACCACAATATGTCCTGGATTACACCATCTCTCATTGACAAATATTGTATATGTTGGTGTTACAAAGAACATATTGACTGAATGCAACAGGAGGAATTTACCATACATTTTAAACCAGTGGGTGTGGTGTGGAGTAGGAGGGGATGGGGTTTCATGGCCAAAATTGAATTTTAATAATAAAATAAGGATAAGAATTTAGCATTATTTACATCAGAACCCACGTGAACTCTTCAACAGGCCATACCGAATGTAATTTCAGCTTCTGGTACACGGATCACCTGAGAGGTGCCAAAATTATTACGAGGAATGTGCCTCATAATAATTTTGATAGATCTGATAGATTAAAACTGGAATAACAAATATCAGTCCTAATAATACCCCCCCCCCCCGATTGTGTATGACCACTGTACAGCTCTATCCACATCTGCATCATGGTTTCTGCTTGTAATAGGATGCAATGTCCCAGATCTGTGACCCAATGGACATGAGCAGCATCCAACAGATTCATAATGGGTTCCTTCGTTTTTCATCAACGTGGGCTTCATTTCGATGGAAAATAGAGCTGCATGAAGACATTATTTCTCTGCAGAAAATAATGGAGTCTTTTATTTAATGGGTCTGAACAGAGCCTTACAGCCTTATCAAGTTCAGTGTTAGTGTGAGGGCTGTCTACTTCCAAAGACTCTCTGTCCAAATCCCAGATTTCACCTGCGTAGATGAGGAGGGGAAACACTACATCCTACTGGGAGAAGAGGAATCCACTGTGGGGATCGCTGCCCAATATGTGTCCACCTGCCACCAACTGAGGAGAAGATTAGACCCCATGGACTGTTATACCCCATTCCTGCCCCCTCTAATCACCCATCCACCCCCCGTACATCCCAACCGAATCCCCCATACCCACCATTCTCTTTGCTTTGTCAATGATGCCAAATGTCTATTCAGGACTCAACAAGATTTCCACAGTATACCAGAACTAAAAATCTCCAGAAATACTATTCCTTACATCCCGGAGATCCAAACGAGACCCTGCAAATCTATTGCTCATGGAAATCTCTCTGTGATCACAGCTATTACCTAACTTTCCCTCTTGCTCAAGTGCAATCTGAATGTTTCTCAAATTGGGAATCAACAAATGTAGACGCCGACTATTTAAAAGGACTCAGGCAAGTCATTTTTCAACTTGCTGATGGTACATAATTTGCACTTGTATGGTGATTCTCCACATAAGCGTTAACATTCCATTGCCTATGGATCATTTGCTTTTGTTGCTTTCTAAAAAGGAATTAATTTGCAGACAAAGTGAGAACAAGCTGAAGAGAGAATAAAACAAAAATCCTGTAGGGAAAAAATAGAAAACTGTCACCTCGGTTTAAGTACGGAACCTTTACAAGCCAAGCCGTACAAAGCGCTCGTGTACACGTCTGTTTATATTTCTTGCAGTTATTTTTCCTATTCATTATGTTCTTTATTTATTTCATTATATTTGTTACATTGTTTATTTTGTAGAGTCCTTTGTAAAGATACAGTTTAGTTGTTTTCCTAAGAAAATACATATTTTGCCAACTTTCTGTTCTGTATCTGTATCTATTGCCACTGGAGGAAAACGGAACATACAAGAAATTTCAAGGAACTCAAGTAACATGGTTTCAAAGTTAATACCCCCAGCAAGAAATATAGCGCTCCATAAAAGGAAGGAAACTACAACCTGCTTACTCTGTTTAGAAAACATAGACATACTAGAAATATATATAGTGTCTGCTCCCGTCTCCCGGGGCAGCCCCGGAGTGAAGAAATGATTACTTGGAACGCAGAGGTGAAGATTTATCAAAGCGAGTGCTAAGGGAAAGTATAGCAGTTGCCCAGGGCAGATTCTATGCAAATAGCTGTCAAAGTAAATATTAAAAATGTGCCCTCGTCCTTCCTTAATACATAGGAACAATGCTGAGCTAACCTTATTTTATTAACCTCATTTTATTATTTATTATAGTTATCCCCTTGGCATTAAGTAATAGTACAAGCTTGGGTAACAACTTACATGTTCATTTATATTCGGCTATTTGAGTTGATTCACGTTACAGTAGTAAAATGAAAAGAAAGGATTTATTTTACACAATTACTCCTAATTTGGAATCTCGTAACAAAATATTGGATTGGATTCTCTTTATTCTATTTAGTGTATGGGGTTTCTTATTATTTCTAGATTTTTCTTTAGAAAATTGTCCCCTATAAAGACCATTGAGAGCAATATTTTATAGATCCTTATTTATGGTACCAGAGGCAGGTGTCAAGCGAAACTCTAAGGTTAGGTTCACATCTGCGCTCGGGTTTCCGTTCAGGGGTTTCCCCCCCACACCCCCACAAAAGTGGCAAGCATGGTGTAGAAAAGGAAAGCGATACATCTTTGGTGTAAAAAATAGCCATGAGACACAGTTGCACCACAACTATATCAGTTTTTCCATTATGTAGAGGCAATAAAAATAACAGCAGGCAACCTAGAGAAATGATTAAAATCCAAGACGCATTACAAACATTGCTGTTATCACGATAGTTCCATTTCTACTGGGAAAAGCGACCAGCTGACACGTTTCAAGGATAATAAGTCCTCTTAGTCAGGCTATGACTAAGAGGACTTATTATCCTCGAAACGTGTCAGCTGGTCACTTTTCCCAGTAGAAATGGAACTATCGTGATAACAGCAATGTTTGTAATGTGTCTTGGATTTTAATCAGTGCAAATAAACGCTAAGTTTTAAGGAATTTTGGAGTGGAGCTGGATTCTTCTTCGTTTCTCTTTGTGAACACGCACCAAGCCGATGGGTACGAATCCGAGCATCCTCCATCCTAAAGATTTATCTGCACACCATCATTTTTGGAAGCTATACACAGAAGGTCAAGTAAGTGGGCTGTGATCCCTTTCCCCAATCCTTGTTGTACTTTAACCTAGAGCAATACCTTGACACAAGATCATTTCTTTGTCAATGAAGCCAATTTAAATCTTGTTATACTTTGGATGATTTAACAGAGAAAATGAAATTATAGGACAGCATTAGCTATATAAACCTAGTTAGAGCCTTCATTCATTGCCAAGTGTCAGCTTGCATCCAGTTCTTTACTCCTGATAAAGATGGGTCAATCCACCATATTCCAAGTCTGTAGTTGCTACCTAATTTCTAGACCACATATCTATGCTACACACTCCTTCCAGTACGGACTCCACATTCCATAGTTACATAGTAGATGAGGTTGGATGAAGACATCAGTCCATCAAGTCCAACCTATAACCCTACAATCCCTACAGTGTTGATCCAGGTGGATGCAAATAAACCCCATGAGGCTCAAAGCCATATTCTTGTGACTATGTTCCAGTCCTGCATCTATAACTACATTGTACTCTTGCTCCTATGTTTACAGTCCTGAGCCAAGCACTACATTCTTGTCCCCGCTCCACGGTCCTCTTCCGTGCTCTTCATTTATGTTTCTGTTATGGCCACTGGCTCTGGACGCCAACTGGTGACTATTTTAGGGGTTCTCCTGCAACAAAGTTTATGCCTTCCTGTGAGATATTAAATAGGAAAGGCAGGGGATCCCTTGGCCTCTGCACCCCAATCTTGTCAGCAGAAAACTGATTGTGACCATAAGGATACAGATTCAAGGACTGATACATAACTTTGCATAAACCACTACGAGATGGTAATGGACGCTTGCCTATATGAAGTTAGAGGCCTTACGTTACAATAAGTTAAGCAGAGCTCTTGGTGGATAGTTGTTAAACAAGTCAATATGATTTATGTAAAGTGTATTGAAATGTAGCCAATTAGAGAAAGAATCTGGAAGCGTGTTAACCAATGGTACTCTGGTATTGTGAAGTTACACCCTATGGTAACCCAATAAATAAAGAGCTTGACCTACCCACAATTGGGAATTTTGCTGGGCACAACAATTTTTGGGTGGACCTTGTTATTCTTCCGTCATTATTGACATCTGACTGCTCCTTGTGTTTGACACTGGGATTGCCGCTACAATATTGAATGCTGATAGCTTGCTCCATATCCGCGTCTTATGTCACAAATAAAGTGGCTATTGTAGTGACTTGACACCATGACCACAGTTAGAGACAGGCTATGCTTAGGCATCACCCAAGTTCATCATAAAGTATTCCTTAATCTTCCATAACTGGTACGTAAACACTGATGACAGTGAGCAAGAAGCCTGGTAGCACACACTTCAAGGAACAAACATGGACGTGGAACAGGAAGAAGCTTTATTCAATGAGATAATGCATTTCGGGGTTTCGCACGATCCTAGAGATCTGATGAAGGGGTGCACTCCCTGTCGCGTGAAACCCCGAAACACATTATCTCATTGAATAAAGCTTCTTCCTGTTCCAAATCCATGTTTGTTCCTTGAGGCGTGTTCCACCAGGCTTCTTGCTCACTGTCTTCTGTGTATACGTACCAGTTTTGATACCGACTCCGGTCGGTTAGCCAGAGTGATTGCAACCCTCACCTGACCATTGTGTTGCTATATCCTACAACTCATTGCAGGAACTTGGGATCGGTCTGTTTTTTCCAGCTCAGATTGGAGGTTCAGGTTGGTATACCGCATTGTTCATCGAAGATCCTCACGCAGAGCGCAGTTATCTGTGGTTTTTCCTCCCACCTGTCTTAATCTTCCGTAAGGTTTACAACCACTGTCACCTCCAGTTTCACCCGTGAAGATATCCTAAAAGACTGAAATGTATGGGATCGCATTCCAGCGGACCCCTACTCCCTTAACCGCCCAGCAGACACAAGATTTCTAGTAATGGCTAAAAGTTTACGAATCATTTTGCAAACTGCAAGTCAATTCGCTCATCTTTAATTAGAAAAATTGAAGAAGTACAAAAATCATCGAAAATGATTGAAGGATTAAAAACTGATTTGCAGCTAAGTTTAATTTAATTCCAAGAAGTCTGTTTTTTTTTCTTGGGCGAGTTGTAAAGGAGGCATGATCCTCTTCTTTCATTCCACACATCAGACCGGAGTATTCCTGTGTGCAAACCAATTTCAAGTAAAAACCAGCAGACGTTAATTCTCGTGAACTGCTCATTTGCATATTGCTCATTACATTTTAATATCTGGGAACATTACATTTAAATAATAATTTAAATAATAAGACAATCCTGCGAGCAAACCTTTTTTTTTACACTCGCTCTCTTTTGAGGCTGTTTTATCAAGCATGGAAATTGTAGCAATATTAGCAATGAGTGGTACATAGGCTGCAATTTCTGCCAATTTATTTTAGAAATGTTTTATTAGGCCGAGATGATGATTCCTCTGATGAATGTGCGAGCGAGGCTACACTGATAAGTTTCCATCTACTGTCTAGTCAATAAATCGTTTATTTAGAAGTCACAGTGCAATAAAGCCGCCATTACACTAAAGTGCAGTCCATTAGCTCGGAATTCTACTGTAGTTTTCTCCAGTGAGTTACGTTTTTTTCAGTTATCTCACCATAATTTGCACCAGGTTGCGGAATGAAATGAAGTATCAAGAAATGGAATAGTAGGGTAATTTCAGCACCATAAAATAGGAGCGGTTAAAATAAGACTTGTTACTTGATAAATAGATGCGGCAAATGAAGAAAAGTGTAAAGAAATGTAAAAAAAATAAATAAAAAAATTGCATAGCCATGCACCCTAATATGGGACACATGAAGTTTGTAGAGATGTCGCAGTGTTTAACCTGAGTTCCTGCAACATCATAACTTTTGCACCATGAGATCTTTTCATAGAAACAACAAAAGCCATCGAAACCTATTGAAAGAGTTGAATTTAGGTGCGTTGAAGAGGTTGTCCAGACTAAACTTAGGGTAAGCTCACACAAGGTTTTTTGGACTGGCTTTTGACTCCAGCTCCAAAAAACGCCTCCCACTGACCTCATTGGGAGCTGTTCACTTCTTTTTTCCGAAGTGACCTGCCCTTCCTTGCCGCGGATTCCACGGCAGAATCCGCGGTGCGACACTCCCTCCCGACTAGCCCCATTCATTTGGAACTAATCGTGAACAGAATGCCGCACCTGGATGCGGCATCCAGTTGCAGCTAGTCGTTTTTTTGGACCGGATTCTTGGGCGGCCTCCGCGTCAAAATCCGGTCACAAAAACCCTGTGTGAGCTTACCCTTAGTTTTCTAATTAGGCTGGGAGAGGTGAAAAAAACAAAACATATTCACTAGAGATGAACAAATCAAAGCTGACGAAGTGGAATTCGATCCGAATGTTTGTTTTAGGGTCAGTGTTTAGTATATCCAGATTAGGGATCGGTTCCAGACAGGGCACACGCTTACAAGGGTGGTGACTCTGGGTAGGATTTAGGGTATTGCTAGTCTTGTTCCCTTACAATTAGGGTCTAGGCAATTTTTCCTCTATACATCTTTCTTCTATCCCTTTTTCTCCCTTAGGTCTAGTTCACACTCCTGTTCGCCTCAAAATGCGCCTCCATACAATGGTGGTCTATGGAGACCACTAGCGTTCTTTTTTTGGCATGATGCCACTAGCAGAAAAAAGAAGCGAGCTGCCCTTTCTTCAGGCAGTTACTGTGGCTCACCGAGCCATGGCTTCCGCCTGGCGGCAGCAACCTCCGGGGTTGGCCCATTCATTTGAGCCGACTCCGGAGGGGGAATCCGCGACCGCGACGTTCGTGGCAGGTGGGTTATGACCCGAGAGTGACGCGGCTCTCCGCGTCATTCTCGGTGCCAAAATCTGCCCCCCGTGTGAACGAGCCCTTATTGTGTCATTCCTGCAGCCTACTGTAGTCTGGGCTGATCCCTATCCATACATTTTTGCACTCATCTGGCGTCTCCTCACATCGAACATGGTAAGATCTACTGGTTTTATTCGTAGGACCGCCATGTCCTGTTATATACATACTGTGTTTTGGGAGGACCGTGAGGGTATATGCAATTTTTCTAATACCTGACCCTGGGCCGCACATTGTTGTTGTTATCAATGGGGTCCCCAGAGTAAAATAATTGTTCATAGGTGTCCACAATGGAGCATAATACCAAGTGCACAAATTCTGGGGGGGGGGGAGGTATTATGGCTCTCACGGAATTACATTTTAAAATATGTGGCGTTCATGGCTCTCTCGGCCAAAAAGTTCAAAGCAAAATCAGTGTCTACGGCTAACATCTAATGTATTTATCTTGCGACAACACAGACCTGGTTACTTACTAGCAAAATGTTAAAAACAACAGCAACAAATCTAATAAACAAGCAATACTTAAACCACTAAGATAACTACAAAGTTGGTGTGAGACTGTCGCTCACAAACCACACATGCACATTTTCTCTCTGCCCAGGCAAGGGTGACGTTGCAGAGGCATAATATTATTTCATTATACAACTGTTCCCATGTCATTACTTAGTTTTCTGATTATTTTTTAGCAACTGTTTTGCTTCTATTGTCATTGACTAATTATTAGTTACTGGCTGTTGTTTTCCTCGAGACTTGTTCTGTAGACCTTTGAATTTTTTTTTTTTTTTTTTCTTACGGCTCTGAATTTTTAATAAAGCTTATTTTATATTACTTTTTCGTGTGTAATTGTTTTTCAATACCGAGTGATATTCTTGCCGTTTTTTCATCACAAATGTTTTGGAAGGGCAGGGAGATCCGCATTTGTGTTTTTCATTTTAATTGAGCTGGCAAATAACTGTGTACAATGAAAAATTGAAAGGGATGATGGCTTAGAAGAGGAATGAACAGCGGTTGATAGTAATCTGTCAGAGTTCATCTGCCTTTAATTAGAAGGATAAAGATTTTTTTATAAATCTAGTACTAGTCCCAGAAGATAGATTGCGGGAGCGCGAGCTAAACAACAGCTACCAACATCAACATTCAAGAAATTTTATAGCCACCTATCGTAAGTAGTGCAGGTAAAGTGACCGAGGAACCTACTGAAGACCAACCATTATCTGCTCAATCTCTTCATTTAAAGGGAGTCTATCATTGGAATTTTTTAATTTCAACTAAACTTACCTTCATGTAGCCTTTAGAAAGACTATTCTAAGCATACCTTTTGTTTCAAATAGGCGGGTTGAGCGTACAGCGCATGCAACGTGTGCCATCTTGGACTTCTTCTTACACAACCAGGTCCTGACAGATTCTCCTTAATACCATAAGCAGAGCTGACGCCCACCGATCAGCTGTTAATGACAGAACATGCTCTGTAAATCCATATATTTTCCCTGCACCAAATGAATGGCCATCCATGTAATGACTGACATGCTGGACCCGCCAGTGCTTACCCAACCAATGAAGAATTTTCCTTTTATTCATTTAAAAGAAGCAATACACTCAACGCGTTTCTGGGAACTGTGAGCATTGGTTCTTTTAAACGAATAAAAGGTAATTCTTCATTCAACGCCTGGGTAAGTGCTGGTCCATTTTTCATCCATCACTACATCACCTTCTGGATTTGGTCCTTCTTTCTGCACTGATGATGTCCACCTGAGACGGAGGAACCGGCAGCTGACACCACGCTGACATCATCTGTTATATGTCTGCTGTGCAGGAAGAGAGGGGATGTTGTGATGATGTCACTGGGATGTTGAGCCATGCCGACTCCAGTGCCGTGGCCAGCTGCACTAGGTTACGCGGTTGAGCATCCATGGCGCGAACAACCCGATCAAGGTTGTCCCACAGATTCTCGATTGGGTTCAAGTCTGGGGAATTTGCTGGCCAAGGGAGTACGGTAAACTCATCCTGGTGCTCCTCAAACCACGCACGTACACTGCAAGCTTTATGACACGTCGCATTGTCCTGCTCGTAGATGCCATCATCCTGAGAAAAAACAATTTGCATGTAGGGGTGAACATGGTCCGCAAGGATAGATGCATACTTGTGTTGATCCTTCATGTCTTCCACAATGATGCGTGCACCCAGATGGCTGATGACACGTGCCTTCTAGGATTGGTTATTTAAAGTAGGTGGTGGTCACATTAATATGACTGGACTGTGTATGTGGCACATGCTATGTAAACATTACCGGGAGTCACATTGTCCTGAAATACCTGATCTAGCCGGGGTCCCTGGTGTCAGATGCGCTCAGATCTAAAATTCTTGGCGTCAATATTAGAAAATCGGATAACCCCTTCAATGTTCTCCTGTCCAGTGAACAGGCACCAGCATCGGTCCAAGGAACGTGGACATTGCACGTTAGATCTACTTCCTTATACATCTTGTCGGAGGGGTTTTTGTTTATATGAGATGATGACACATTATAGATACAAAGTTATTGCTCTCTGGAAAAAAAAATGAATTACAGAGAATAATCAGTAACGGTTTCTAGTTCTTAAATCTCTGTTAGTCAACCAGCCATGCAAACCCAATGAGCTTCCTAATTCTGCATTCATTACCTGTTATCTCTGTAGCGGGAGTCTATAACTGTATTCTTAGTAAAATGTACAGGGAAATGGTTTTCATTTATTACGGCTGGGCTTCGAATTCCAGTAGCATACAAACTAAATAATGAAATGTGTATGACGACTCCAGCTTCTTTCCAGCGGGCGCAGGAGAGTCATGTGAAGAAAAGGCAACGCCTTACATATTGCATTGTACAGATTAAGCACAAGATATAGACAGAATCCTGACCCTTTACACCTTGGTTCCTTTATATTGAAAGTAGTCATTTTTCTACAAAACTTTTGCATGTTTCACTCTTGCTTTGCTACAGTATATCCCTGTTGGAATCCGCTGATATGAAATTTTCACAATCCGGATAATTTCCCAAAGGACCTTTTATAGGATATTTAGTAATGTAGATGGAATGTTGAAAAGTTAACAATCCCTGTAAAAATATAACATGTTACTTTTCATGCCTTGCATCCCTATGTATGGCAGTATTATATGTAAAGTATAAGTTATGATATCTTTATTAGCTCACACATGAGAAGATATACAGCTATATTGTCTATCAGAGGTAAAAGGGCAGCTGTATAGGGTTACAATGATGATTGGTAGAATAAAGTGAATGTCCATCCTTAAAATACATATTTTTTAATTCCAATGAACATACTTATTATTTTTACATAGACGTGAGTCAAGCCTTGTTTGTGGGGGCTGGGGCTGAGACCACCATTGATCACGAAGACAAAAGGGCAGGAGTGCACAGCTGAGCATTGTGACCCTTTGCTTCTCCTCGGTCTATAGGTCATATTCTATTCTATATGAATTAGTATTGTCTATGCCAGGAGAGCAGGGTAGACACAAAGGGGCATAACACTAAGCGCAACGGTTCTCACCAGTTGTTGCATCAATCATTAGTAGCTCAGCATCAGAACCCCCACTGATCAAAACTTCTGACAAGTTACTAGGAGGTCCCTGATGGTTCCTGGAGAGATGACATGATGGGAGCATGTATATGACCATAACATCTAATCAAATGCCTCGACCAGTGCCTGGTGGCAGCGGTCATGTGGTTGTAGAGAAACCTTCAGTGGTCAGATTCTTCCCCCTCTTCCAAAATCAGCTTATCCCTTATCCCCTTCTCAGACCAGTGACATCGGTCACCTGGCTTCGCAAGCTTAGTCCTATTCAAATGTGTGAGGCTAAGCCACATTGCCAAACACAGTTGCTATGCAATGTATGGCACTGTGCTTGAACCACTCCTTTAAGCACAATAAACTGTAAGGCCGGGGCCCCACCTTGTGAAACTGCCGCAGCAAAAAATGGCATGCTTTACCAGTACCTGCAAAGTGGATGGGGTTCTGGCTAATCCCATATGGAAATGCTGCAATTTCAAAATGCTTGGGTTTTTGCAAATCGCTGCATGTCCATTATACCTATGGACAGTGGCGTAACTAAAGTCTTGTGCAAACTTTTGTTTGGTTCCCCCTACCTCATCCCTACAGAGAATTCTTGATAGTGATGGCTACAGGTGCTAAGTAGTTTAATCCATCTTAGTGCGGTTAGGGTAATCTGTGGGTCTCCTTGATTATGGGCCAGATGGAAGCTGCAATCTCAATACTGAAACCAGTCCTTATGCGCCCCGATGCGACTGCACCCTCTGCACCTCTTCAAGTTACACCCCTGCCTATGGAAACTCACAATGCATTTCTGCTGCAGAATTTTCTGCAGTATTTTTTGGCTAGGTCTCGTTACATGGGGCCTCAGCCTAAAGGTCAATAATCTGCTCCAAGCAAGAAGCAATTGACAATCCAGACGTATAAGGAGTGTTATAAACGTGACAAAATAAAACTTTCGTAATGGAAAACAGAACATTGATCTTGCAACTTGGACTGATGTCTCCATCCAATCTCATCTACTATATAACTATGTAACTTACCCTTCCTTCACATCTGCGTTCGGTATTCCAATCAGGGAGTCCCCATGTGGAATACCAAAAGCAACTGCAAGTGGTGTGCAGTGAAAGCACATGATCCCCATAGACTATAATGGGGTCCGTGTGCTTGCCGTGCACTGCCCGGACAGGAAAGTAGATTGTGAACTACTTTCCTGTCCGCATGATCCCTGCAGAGATCTGGCGGCAAGCACACGGACCCCATTATAGTCTAGGGGTCCGTGTGCTTTCACTGGCACACCGCTTGCAGTTGCGTTCGGTATTCTGTTCAGGGGGGGTCCTCATGTGGAATCTGCAACGCAGATGTGAACGAAGCCTTACCTGGGTCCTTTGGCTAAATCTACCTATAGGTATCATGGTCTCTTGCATGTGACGACTCCCAGCTATGGCAAACTGTAGAAGGCAGGGGGTAAATCTAACGCACAGCAGCCATCATTTTGTGTATGAACAGTCTACTCTTCATCAAAGGCCTCTGAAAAATAACCACAATACTATCTTAACATCCCAGCAAGTGCTGTTGTGATTTGGATCTATTACCTCTGAATATTGCATAAGACTGACAAGCACTTGTCATTTAAAGACCACATGGAGCCATTTAGTTTTCAATTTAGATATAACGCCGCATTATGCAAATGTACATGCCAAGGAAAGCTAGAGGCTTCGACGATACAAACTGCCAAGCACAAGTTACTAATAAATGAACATTTTATACCTCGTCCTAAATTGTAAAGTCAGGAAGCAGCATGCTCACGGAGAGACGCGGCGCGCTTCCCCCGCGTACCACGGTTCAACGGTTGCTCCAAGAAACTGCTTTAATGTGGTCATTTACCAAAAAAATATCTAAATTGTGCTTAAATGAAAATGTAATATTTTTATGAAGAAAGGCGCGAGATAATTTTCTTTAAACAGATGCGTATTATCATAATCAGCTCATTTTTGCCGATATGATTTTCTCCGGCACATTTGAAATAGTTTGTTGGAAATCCTTATTGTAATTAATGCAACAAATTGTATTATCTATTCATGATATGCAAGCAAATTGGGGGTTGAAGAAGCAAATAATAAAAATGAAGCGGTAAAATACTATTAAAATCCCGCTCTTCGTTAATGTAAATGCTTTATCTTAATAAGTAGATTTCGTGCTTAATAGATGAAGAAGAAAAAACAGGAAAGTCTACGGCATTTGCGGTTTGTGTGAAGCCATGCCAGGACGAAGGCTTTCTTTTGTTAATGTCTGCGCATTTTTAGATGCCGTTTTATGTTATTTTTATCACAAAAAACTCACAAAGAGATTTCGTATTGGGATTACGGCCAAGTTTGCTTTGTCGGTTTGGCCAGGACTTGGTGAAATCAGAGTGACGCTAGGTTCACAGACGCATCGTTGTTTCTGTTCTTCTGGTTCGTCGGAGAACCAGACCAGAAAAATGGACAGGGGCAGGGGTTGGGATCAGTAAGTGACGCCACGGGCCCCACAAACACTATCATTATACTTAGGGGTCTGAAAAGATGATTGGAGGACCAAGAGAGGTAAGAAAAAATAAAAAAAACACTGTTACTTACCTCTCTGGGCTCCAGGCAGGATTCGGGTCTACTCCTGTGACGTCCCTGATGTCACATGACCAGGGTCTGCGTCCCGGGCCATGTGACGTCCCAGATGTCATTGAAGATGGCCGACACTACAAAGGAGTGCAGCAGAGCCAGTGATAGGCAAGTAACAGTGGATTTTAAGTTGGTATTCCCTCTCAGTCTCCGATTATTATACTCTGGGGTCTGAAAAGACCCCAGAGTATAATAATTGCTCATGGGTGTTCACAATGGGGCATAATACTGTTTGTAGGGGCCACCATGGGGCATAGCAGTGTGTGCAGGGGCCACTATGGAGCATAATGGTATGTGCAGGGGCCACTATGGAGCATAATGGTATGTGCAGGGGCCACTATGGGATATAATACTGTGTACTGGGGCCACAATGGGGCATAATACTGTGTGCAGGGGCCACTATGGGATATAATACTGTGTGCAGGGGCCACTATGGGATATAATACTGTGCACTGGGGCCAATATGGGGCATAATACTGTGTACTGGGGCCACAATGGGGCATAATACTGTGTGCAGGGGCCACTAAGGGGCATAATACTGTGTGTGGGGCCACTATGGGGCATAATAGAGCACGCAGGAATGTGTGTGTGTGGGGGGGGGGGTTCGGTCGGGTTCTTCGGCGTCGGTCAGGGAGAGAGGGGAGTCAAAAAATCGCCAAGGGGCCCCGCCATTCCTAGTTATGGATCTATACTATGATGGACACCCTTATAATGGGGATTGTTGGGGTCCATCAGATGTCATCCTTTTTAACTGAACTCAAAGTCAAGCTTGCAGGATCTTTGTGTCTGACGAATTTAGACGGATCTCAGCACTGAAATTCCAACACAAATTATAACCCAGTCTTGCCGTATTACCATCTCAGACATTTATGGCATATCCATAACCACCTTTGAGGCATCTATGTGGATATCCGGTTCCTCTGACCCTCTACTGCCAGGTAAAACGCCCACCACATACAGGTGGGGAACAAGTGGGCAGAGGACTACGAATGTATATGATTCACTCCAATCTGTTCCATGGGAGTTACATAAACAGACAAGCAGGTGTGGATATGGATATGATCTGACTTCAATAGGGAAAATGGAAGCATTACAAATCACAAAAATTAAAAAAACATGTAGGATATGTGGCTTCAAGTAGCATCTATGGAGCCATAACCACACATTGACGCCATATGTTGCTCTGTACTACATAGTAACATGGAGATATTCTGCCTTAGATCGAAATCCTCTTGCGGAGATTACTCCATAATACATTGTCCAAAAGAACTTGGCTTGATTTTGTTTCTGTAGGATTAAAAAGGGATCTGAGAAACACAAAAAACAATGCTACTCACCTCTCCTGGTCTCCTGTGGTCTCCAGTGATACTGACAGGGCCCACTGAGTCCTATGATATAATAAAACACACTGACTGAGTTTGTCCCATTGAGGCCACCTCTTAGGCCTTATTCACACGACGTGTGAAATCCGTTTTTGTAAAAAGCATCACATGAAATTGATAAGCTTTATCTTTGTCTGTCAACAGGAAAATGGGTATTAAACTAATGCCAGTACCTTGTAGGGCAGTTTCTACTCTTTCCAAAGATGCCATTCTTATTCTGCATTGCAGCTCCTTTTTCATGCAAATCTGTGTTTTATTCCTATGCAAATTAGCTAAAAGGGCTTTAGGGGCGTGTCTTCTTCTAGGGCTTGACTCTCTGCTCTAGTTAACTCTAAGTGCTGCCTAGCTCCGCCACCCATTGCTTAAGTGACGTCTTCCACCTTTTAACACTTTGTCTACAGCTAATGTTAGTTATCTAGGGTGGAAATTGAAGTCCTTTCTCAGCTCATTTACATAAGTGTAAAATGCAGATTTTTCATAAATATGGAGCTGCAATGCAGAATAAGAAAGGCATCTTTGGAAAGTGTAGAAGTCGCTCTAGTTAGATAACAATTTTATAATGGCCATGTGACAGACTTTATTTACCATCATGTGAATAAGCCGACACAGCCGTTTTTCACGGGCATCAGGTGCAACAAAAATTTGGGGGATTTCTTGACATTCTCACCCTACACATTGTGGGAGTGAAATCTGTAGTGAAAATCTACAAAATAAATTGATATGCTGCAGGTCAGGTTCAACTTTCTTCAGATTTTTTCAGTGCAAATTCATATAGAAAATTTGCAGCGCCTCGCCCCTATGTGCCAATGCACCTTTAAACATCTATCCTCCAATGGCAATTATGTAATGCACAGTGTACCGCACAGACATAGGAACTGGAAAAAAAAGTGATTTCCTAGACCCTGTAGAAGACCATGCAGAGAAAAAAAATTCTACTTAGACTATTTTTGGTTTCCTGTAATGGCGGGTTCACACCTGCACCCGGTCTCCGCTTTTGGGTTTCCGTCTTCTGCCGTGAGAAACTGGATAGGAGACGGAAACCCGGCGGTCAGTTTTCAAACCCAATCACTTGAATGGGTTTGCAAAGTGACCGCCCGGGAGTGTCTTGTGCCTCTCCGCAGGGAAACCGTTTTTTTTAACCAGACACAAAGTCGGTCATGCAGAACTTTGTGTCCGGTTAAACAAAACCGGTTTCTATAAACCCATCTATACCTCAGCACTGTGACTGTGAAGCACTGACGGTTTTCCATGACATTTAGGCTTCCTGTCAGTATAATATTGACAGCCATGATGCACTGTACTACATAATACGCTCAAATTAAATTTCAAGAACGTGTCAACCTGTTCAAGTGGTTACAAACCCAGCGGAGAAAAACCCAGACCGCACACTGAACTCGCACACGAATATCCGCAAGGGGCCTAAAAATGGGATTTGTCTTAATGCTGTGGCACAAAAACCACTTGTTTTTTAAAGAAAGAGGTTGGGGGGGGGGGGGGTTTAGCAGAAGTAGTAAACTTTATAACTTTGGTATCGCAGTAATAGTAATGACCAACAGAATAAAGTTATTATATATTTATATAGAATGGTGAACACTGTAAGACAAGCTACAATCCCACAAAACTATGACAGAATTGCCGTTTATTTTTCACCTCCCTCCAAGAAATAAAAGGAAAATTTTCTAGTTTTTTATTATATGTATCCCAAAATAGTGGCATATAAAAATACAATTTGTTCTGCAAAAAAACAAGCCCTCAATTATGTTGACAAGAAATTAAAAAATGGTGGCTTTTAAAATGAACAGATAAAAAAAATAAAAAAATCCTGTGTTGTAAGGACCAAGTAGACGAGATGGATGGATGGATGGATAGTTAGATAGATAGATGGATAGTTAGATGGATGGATAGTATATATAGATAGATAGTGGGAGAAGGTGACAGGCAGAGTACTGGAGTATATTTCCCCGAGATTCCTGACCTATGTGTGGTCCGGTACGGGTCTTGAATAGGCTTCAGCTCCAGGTGTAGGTCCCAGGTTCATTACTGGGCCATAAAAGCCTGCCGAGCCTGAATTTCAGGGCAGATCCTGCGAGTGGGTGGAGGTGCCTGGGTCTGTCCTGGAGAGCTGAGTTTTGATGAGACCAAACTGGAACTTGTTGTGTTTTGTTTGATCGTGTGGCCGGAAGTAAGCCACACATACAGTTAGCCTTATTCTGTGTTAGTTAGAGCTCGGTCGTGCAGGAGTTTTGTTTTCCCTTTTGCCTAAGGTTAAGGCTGTATTCTATTTCCTTGTATTCTATTTGCTTTTGCACCTGACGTGAAGGTTTATTTATTTTCCCTTTTTTCTCAATAAACCTGTTTGCACTACATTTTGTGTCCCTGTCTCTGACTGGTTGGGTCCGCAACACTGCTTCCCCACAATAGGAAGAAAGATAGATAGATAGATAGATAGATAGATAGATGCATATATAGATAGATAGATGCATAGATAGATAGATGCATAGATAGATAGATAGATAGCTAGATAGATGCATAGATAGATAGACAGATAGATAGATAGATAGATAGATAGATAGATAGATAGATAGATGATAGATGAACAGATAGATAGATAGATAGATAGATAGATAGATAGATAGATGCACAGATAGATAGATAGATAGGTAGGTAGATAGATAGATGATAGATGAACAGATAGATAGATAGATAGATAGATAGATAGATAGATAGATAGATAGATAGATAGATGCATAGATAGATAGATAGATAGATAGATAGATAGATAGATAGATAGATGCATAGATAGATAGACAGATAGATGGATAGATAGATAGATGATAGATGAACAGATAGATAGATAGATAGATAGATAGATGCATAGATAGATAGATAGATAGATAGATAGATAGATAGATAGATAGATGCATAGATAGATAGACAGATAGATGGATAGATAGATAGATGATAGATGAACAGATAGATAGATAGATAGATGCATAGATAGATGGATAGATAGATAGATAGATGATAGATAGACAGCACTGTAGAATCTTAAAGTCAATAGTAGAATGAGGAAAAGCTGCTAAACCTTGAAACAACGGATTTTAATTTAAAGACGAAAAAACATCTGTAACAATTTGCATTTGCTGTAAGTGAAATTATCTTTCCTCAAAAAAGAGCAATAATGTCTTAATTTCATCATTAATCTTTTTACCTGAAATTATTGATGAGAAAATTAGCCCGAGAACCCCTAAAGCACTTTCACATGAGCACAATATGTTATATTTCTTCTATAATGAACGTGTGCGTCATGAACACATTAGTCCCCTTTAATAAGAGCACATTCATCATCACTTATCATAAACCTGGAGAACCACTATGGTCTTGGAACAAGTTTTTGCAGAGAATCCTAGGACTATATTTTACATAGCACTAAAGAATGTCATATCAGCAAGGAGAAACCAAGGCTCTTTCATACAAACTGATATTGACAATAGTAAGGTGGAAAAAAAAATCACATATTTAACCCCTTCCCGCCACAGGCATTTTTGTTTTTTCAATTTTTGTTTTTGATTTTCCTTCCAAATTCCATTACTTTTTTCCGTTCACAGAGCTATACTCGTATAAAGGCTTAATTTTTGAGGAACAAATTGTACTTCATAATGGTACCATGTAATATTCTGTATAATGTACTGGAAAGCTGGAAAAAAAATGCAGAATGGGAAGGAATTGGAGAAAAAATGCATTTGTGTGACTTTCTTAAAGGCTTTGTTATTATGGCAAATGAATGCCAAACAAGCGGGAGACAACGGGTCTCCGATGTATTATACAGCGGAGAACCAGCAGCTATGGTGGCTGCTATCATTAGAAAAAACTTTTTTAACTAATGGTATGTTGGAATAGCCTTTAAAAAGGCTATTCTACTCCTACCTTCCATTCTTTGCTTCTCTCCACCATTTCTGAGCATTTTCCCCCAAAAAAATAAAGCAGAAAATAACTATCAACAGCTGGAAATGGAGATCTACGCTCTTGGGTCCACAAATGACAAAATGGTGAATGTATTGGATGATCTTTATTGAACCAGAGTAAACTGCACAACACGTTTAGAGCTCTACAAGCTCTTACTCAGGAGCACTATTTCAAGTTAGGTGAGGTCAGATTTACTCTGGTTCTATAAAGATCATCCAATACATTCACCATTTTGTCATTTGTGGAACCAAGAGCGCAGATCTCCATTCCCAGCTGTTGGTATCCATTCTCAATCATCTGGTCCTCATTGACCAGCCTGTGAAATCTGCTGTCGTTGCCCACATTGGTGTTGTGATCCGATCACAACACCCGAAGGTGAAGGACCATCTGGTCCATTTTTTGTCTATTTCGCCTTTCATCCATTCAATACCAACCTTCTACACTATGAGCATGCTCGGTGTTCTCCCCTATTTTTTACTTACTTTTATATGGCCACCTAACTACTCCCAGTGAAGCCAGATTGGCTTCACTTCTGGTTGTAGGGAGGTACTACAGAGGCAGTACGCTCATGTAGAAGATCAACAGAAAATGGCCACCTGGACACGGCCAGTCGGCTCTGTCCAAACCCGAGGTGGCTCATACGCGAGATTTTGCATACGTACAGCGCTGCATCCGATGCTTGCGAAAGGCAGAAGTTCTGGCAAAGAGGAGGAGAGTGAACATAACCAGTGAAGGGGTGGTGGAGAGATAAGACGCAGGGGTGCTCGGAGTACAGCATAACAGAAGAAATGTATTTTATTAGTAACGGCAGGGAGAATCAAAGAATGGAAGGAAGAAAAATAACCGTTTTAAAGGCTATTCCAATGTACCACTAGTTAAAAAGGTGTTTTTCTAAGGATAGACTCTAGAGATGAGCGAGTAGTATTCGATTGAATACCTCGCTCCCATAGGAATGCGTGTAAGCGGTCAAACACCAAGGGGTTAAGCACAGTGAATATTCGATGCGCTTAACCCACTGGTGTTCGGCTGCTTACACGCATTCCTATGGGAGTGAGGTATTCGATCGAATACTACTCGCTCATCTCTAGTAGACTCCCTTTAAATACTCAACATCTGCCATACAGCTGATGTCAGGAAAGGGCTAAATGTTTTATGTTCTCATGGATCACTACCAATGTGAATCCATATTAAAATTGGAAAATCGAACAATCTGAGCGATTTTAATGGAGACTTGGTCATCACTCCTAGATTAGTTGGGGCCAGTTTTAAAAGCTGACCTATATATGGGGTTTTCTCATACAACAGTTTGTATACCTAGAGTATTGTGATTAAGGAAAAGCATGTGGTGAAAGGAGCTCCTGTGAATGTAACGAACTCATCAATAAAAGGGTGAGAGAAGGAAGTCAATAATTCTTCCGAGAAATAGGCAGTATATAGTCGAGCAAATTGCAGCTGAATACAATGCTAATGCTCCCACTAATGTGTCTGAATGCACAATTTGTCATTCTGTAGAATGGATGGGCTATAACAGAAGACAACAAGATTAAGTTTCATTGCTGTCTAGGAGAATCAGACATAAGAAGACTCCAATGAGCAAAAGAGAGCAAAAACTGGATCATTCATCAGTGGAAAAAGTGGGCAGCTGAATCCAGATTTCTGTTGCATCATGGTGATAGAAGAGTCCGGATGTGGCGCAAGTGGCATAAGTTAATGAACCCTTCAGGCTGGAGGTGATGATATGGCCCACAGTGTTCTGATCTCAACATCATCCAGTCTGTCTGGGATTACATAATGAGCCAGAAGGACTGGAGCAAGGCTACATCCACAGAAGATCCAAGTTCTCCAAGATGGTGGGAACAACCTCCGTGCTGAGTTCCTTCAAAAACTGTCTGCAAGTGTACCAAGAAGAATTGATGAAGACATACTACATATATATTATATATATTGGAGGTAGCTCGGTAAAAGACAGGGACACAAAGTATGAGGGAAACAGGTTTATTTAGAAAAAAAAAAAAACAGGAAAATACCTTCACTTCAGGCACAAAATGAGCAAAATAAAATACAGCCTTAACTTCAGGCAAAAAAAAAAGACAATGTGAACCAAAATCCTGCTCATCTGAGCTCTTAACTAAACAGTAATAATAAACTAACTATACGTGTGGCTTACTACCAGCCACATGAACAAACAAATTAGCACAATGCAGTCTCACCAGAATCAGAGTATCAGGACAGACCAGACACCTCCTCTCACTCCCAGGATCCGCCCTCACGTGCAGGCTCTTCAGCCTTTTATAGGCCAGTAATGATCTTATGACCCATACAGTCCTATGAAAAAGTTTGGGCACCCCTATTAATTTTATTCATTTTTTGTTCTAAATATTTTGGTGTTTGCAACAGCCATTTCAGTTTGATATATCTAATAACTGATGGACACAGTAATATTTCAGGATTGAAATGAGGTTTATTGTACTAACAGAAAATGTGCAATATGCATTAAACCAAAATTTGACCGGTGCAAAAGTATGGGCACCCTTATCATTTTATTGATTTGAATTCCCCTAACTACTTTTTACTGACTTACTGAAGCACAAAATTGGTTTTGTAATCTCAGTGAGCTTTGAAATTCATAGCCAGATGTATCCAATCATAAGAAAAGGTATTTAAGGTGGCCAATTGCAAGTTGATCTCCTATTTGAATCTCCTCTGAAGAGTGGCATCATGGGCTACTCAAAACAACTCTCAAATGATTTGAAAACAAAGATTGTTCAACATAGTTGTTCAGGGGAAGGATACAAAAAGTTGTCTCAGAGATTTAACCTGTCAGTTTCCACTGTGAGGAACATAGTAAGGAAATGGAAGACCACAGGGACAGTTCTTGTTAAGCCCAGAAGTGGCAGGCCAAGAAAAATATCAGAAAGGCAGAGAATAAGAATGGTGAGAACAGTCAAGGACAATCCACAGACCACCTCCAAAGAGCTGCAGCATCATCTTGCTGCAGATGGTGTCACTGTGCATCGGTCAACTATACAGCGCACTTTGCACAAATAGAAGCTGTATGGGAGAGTGATGAGAAAGAAGCCGTTTCTGCACGTACGCCACAAATAGAGTTGCCTGAGGTATGAAAAAGCACATTTGGACAAGGCAGCTTCATTTTGGAAACAAAAATTGAGTTGTTTGGTTATAAAAAAAGGCGTTATGCATGGCGTCCAAAAAGAAACAGCATTCCAAGAAAAACACATGCTACCCACTGTAAAATTTGGTGGAGGTTCCATCATGCTTTGGGGCTGTGTGGCCAATGCCGGCATCGGGAATCTTGTTAAAGTTGAGAGTCGCATGGATTCCACTCAGTATCAGCAGATTCTTCAGAATAATGTTCAAGAATCAGTGACGAAGTTGAAGTTACGCCGGGGATGGATATTTCAGCAAGACAATGATCCAAAACACCGCTCCAAATCCTCAGGCATTCATGCAGAGGAACAATTACAATGTTCTGGAATGGCCATCCCAGTCCCCAGACCTGAATATCATTGAACATCTGTGGGATGATTTGAAGCGGGCTGTCCATGCTCGGCGACCATCTAACTTAACTGAACTTGAATTGTTTGTCCAAAATACCTTTATCCAGGATCCAGGAACTGATTAAAAGCTACAGGAAGCGACTAGAGGCTGTTATCTTTGCAAAAGGAGGATCTACTAAATATTAATGTCACTTTTCTGTTGAGGTGCCCATATTTTTGCACCGGTCAAATTTTGGTTTAATGCATATTGCACATTTTCTGTTAGTACAATAAACCTCATTTCAATCCTGAAATATTACTGTGTCCATCAGTTATTAGATATATCAAACTGAAATGGCTGTTATAAACACCAAAATATTTAGAACTAAAAATGATTAAGATTAATAGGGGTGCCCAAACTTTTTCATAGGACTGTATCTGGGCTGAAGCTTACTCTAGACCCGCCCTGGACCACTCATAGGTCAGAAACCTGGGGCTGATATAGCGGGACTCCAGGAATCTGCCTGCCACCTGTCACAATAATATATATATATATATATATATATATATATATATATATATATATATATATATATATATATATATATATAGTATATACTGTATATAGAATAAAAAGCAAATACATTAGTTTTATGTCGGGGCAAAAAATATTGCTTGCCTAATTCTATTTGCGGTAATAGAACCAAGATTAACTCACGAAGCGCTCCGCTCCTCTCCTGTGTATGACCACAGTACATGTTTCTCCACACTTCCCACAAGAAAAATGAAAAAGACATCCCGGTCATCAGATATTACAGGAAGTTATTTGTAAAGTGACCTATTACCTTTCCAAAAGAAATTTGCTTTTGGCTGAAAGCAAAATGAAAAATACAGTAAGTCATTACTCAAGGAAAATGGTTCATCATCTTCCTCATGGGTACAGGCGATAATCAAGTCTTGTGCGTTATTAAACTGGAAAATTTTAATTATATGAATTAGCTAGACAAAATCATTTAGATAAATTAACTCCATGATGGTTTTCCAATGGCTGCTAATGTTTCTTTGGGGGTAGACTTGCCAGAATTGCACATGTTGTAGAGCCGGAGATGTGGATAGAAGAGAATAATTAGGAAATGCTAAGCAGAATTAGGCAATGATACCAGAAACATGAGGCTGGAGATGACTCCAGGGGCAGTTTTTTGGAGAGAATAAGTTATTTGGCGTTACTTGTATGTATAAAAATTAGAGATGAGCGAGTAGTGAAATATTTGAGATTCGATATTCGTTTCGAGTAGAACCTCAATATTTGACTACTTGATCGAATATCGAATCCCATTATAGAATATGGGAAAAAATGCTTGTTTCAGGGGAAACCACTGGTGGAATATTTGGGGTGTGTATAACATATTCAATGACAACAAATAATGGAGGGGGACCAGAAAGGTGAGTATTAAACTTTGCATACATAGTGTTTGAGCCTATTGTTAGGGGTATACACATATATGTATAATAGACACACACTATATACAGATGTATAGTATATAGTGTTGTCTGTCACTCATTGAGGCCATAGTCATAAAAATGTATACTACACAGGGTATTTTTTTTGTGGTGGTCCTGTACATAGCAACAAAAACCAAAGAGGGATAGTCCAAACCCACCACCTACAAGGTATAGACCCACCATTTAGTGTGCATACAGTGTTGGCTAAAAGTATTGGCACTCGTTTTCTTCCAGAAAATGATTACAATCACAAATTCTTTGGTATTATTATCTTCTTTTTGTGGTTTTCCATTGAAGAAAAATTAAATGAATTGTCAAAAATTCCACACCAAACATAAAAAAGGGGGTGGACAAAAGTATTGGCACTGTTTGAAAAACCATGTGATGCTTCTCTAATTTGTGTAATTAACAGCACCTGTTACTTACCTGAGGCATCTAACAGGTGGCAATAGTGGTGGCAATAACTAAATCACACTTGCAGCCAGTTGAAATGGATTAAAGTTGACTCAACCTGTGTCCTTGTGTGTACCACATTGAGCATGGAGAAAAGAAAGAAGACCAAAGAACTGTCTGAGGACTTGAGAAGCAAAATTGTGAGGAAGCATGAGCAATCTCAAGGCTACAAGTCCATCTCCAAAGACCTGAATGTTCCTGTGTCTACCATGTGCAGTGTCATCAAGAAGTTTAAAGCCCATGGCACTGTGGCTAACCTCCCTAGATGTGGATGGAAAAGAAAAATTAACGAGAGATTTCAATGCAAGATTGTGCGGATGGTGGATAAAGAACCTTGACTAACATCCAAACAAGTTCAAGCTGCCCTGCAGTCCAAGGATACAACAGTGTCGACCTGTACTATCCGTCGGCGTCTGAATGAAAAGGGACTGTATGGTAGGAGACCCAGGTAGACCCCACTTCTTACCCAGAGACATAAAAAAGCCAGGCTAGAGTTTGCCAAAACTTACCTGAGAAAGCCAAAAACGTTTTGGAAGAATGTTCTCTGGTCAGATGAGACAAAAGTAGAGCTTTTTGGGAAAACGCATCCATATAACGTTTACAGGGGAAAAAAAGAGGCCTTCAAAGAAAAGAACATGGTCTCTACAGTCAGACATGGCGGAGGTTCCCTGATGTTTTGGGGTTGCTTTGCTGCCTCTGGCACTGGGCTGCTTGACCGTGTGCATGGCATTATGAAGTCTGAAGACGACCAACACATTGTGCAGCATAATGTAGGGCCCAGTGTGAGAAAGCCGGGTCTCCCTCAGAGGTCATGGCTCTTCCAGCAGGACAATGACCCAAAACACACTTCAGGTCAGCACTAGAAAATGGTGGTGAGAGAAAGCCCTGGAGACTTGTAAAGTGGCAGCAATGAGTCCAGCCCTGAATCCCATAGAACACCTGTGGAGAGATCTCTAGGTGGCAGTTTGGAGAAGGCCCCCTTCACATCTCAGGGGGGACCTGGAGCAGTTTGCCAAAGAAGAATGGTCTAAAATTCCAGCAGAGCATTGCAAGAAACTCATTGATGGTTACTGGAAGCGGTTGTTCGCAGTTATTTTGTCTAAAGGTTGTGCTGCCAAGTATTAGGCTGAGGGGGCCAATACTTTTGTCCGGCCCATTTTTGGAGTTTTGTGTAAAATGATCAATGATTTGACTTTTTTTTTCATTCTCTTTAGTGTTTTTTCATTGCAAGCAAAATAAATGAAGATATTACCAAAGAGTTTGTGCTTGCAATCAATATCTGGAAGACAACGAGGATTATCTGACAGAATTGCAGGGGTGCCAATACTTTTGGCCAACACTGTATATATATATATATATATATATATATATATATATATATATATATATATATATATATATATTATAATATATATAGACAGTCTAAGGATGCAGCAGATCAACATCCAGCAGTAGCCACTGTGATTATTCCTGGCACATTCTCAGACTAACTATTAGACAGTCCGGGCCACTGTTTTTTCTGCAGTCTGGCCGCTCAGTAATCACACTGTAGTGAATTGCAGCTGTAGACATCTTATACACACAACGCAGTGAATGTGATATCAGAACTGTAGGCTGGATTATGTGCAGCTGACTAGTCAGTTTTCCCCTTAGAAGTCAATAGGGCTATAATGAAGTATTATACAGTGTATGGAAAAGATAAATGCCTCACTTCTCCCCAGGTAAAGCCTGATCTGTGGCGAGTCCAGGGCAGCAATACGGCTTGTCATATATAGTTTGTCAGTGTGAGGAGACCATGTAGAGAGGCGCTACTGAGTGACTGTAAGGCTAAGGCCCCATGTAGCAAACCACAGCTAAAAAAGCAGCGGAAAAAAATGCAGTACAAGAAATCTTTTAGTTGTGTTTTTGCTGCATTTTTTAATAGCATTTTGCCTGCATTTTTCATTCCCCTTAATCTACAGGGAAAATGCTTGCATTTATGTAGGTAAAATTGACATGTGTTTTTCAAAAATACGGCTCTTAGCTGGTACTGTAAGGCTAAGGCCCCATGTAGCGGGCCGCAGCAAAAATGTGCTGTGGGAAAAAACATGGCGGCAACGCATCATGGTTTTCCCTGCAACGCTTTTCAATTATACCAAAACTGTCACAGTTAAAAAACTTGATGTTTTGGGTGCAGAGCCTGATATATTCCCTGTTTTGGCTGTCATGAATATGTTTTGTCTAATGTATGTTTTTACACTTTCTAATACTTTATTGTTCCTTATTTGCTTTGTTCGAGAATTTTATACATTTGAGAAAAAGCTGTAAGCTAGAAACGCGTTGTGTGTCAATAAAGAAGTATCATTATTACCTACGAGAAAGTGCTGTCCATTTCTTGGCCAAATCCTGTGAGGAGGCGGGTCCATTTCACACGATTTTTCTCGCAACATTTACGTCCCATGCGGTCCTAGCCTTAAGAGTGTTTCTTCCCCCACTGGGGCTTCGCTCTATGCTCTAGATAACCAGCCCTAATTGTCATGCAGAACAAAAATGACATTAATGGAAAATGTAGCAGCAGCACTACAAGATATTATAATCAGAGGCGGACAGTGTCAGAGCTCAGAATCACACCCCTTGTCTGACACCGCTCTCCTGACAGTATAGAGCTTATACAGCATAAGGGGTCATTCACACGGAGTAACACGCCACTCATTTAGACACGTATACACGTGTCAGAGTGCAGCGCTTCAAAACAGATCCCATTGATTTCGATGGGTGCCGGCTACACATTGAAATCAATGGGAGGCTTTGTAACCCATTGATTTCAATGTGTAGCACGCATATGCCGGCACCCATTGAAATCAATAGGATCTGTTTTGAAGTGCTGCGCTCTGACATGTGTTTACGTGTCTAAATGAGCGGCGTGTTACTCCGTGTGAACGGCCCCTAACAGACACCAAAACCAACAGCACTTAATGCTCAGGAATGGTGGGGACTAGAAAAAAAAATTCCAACAATGTCAGAATCAGTGGAGCAGCGGCTAGTAATTGATGTGAAGAGCTGGACTTGTTGGAGGTGGTGAAAGGTTATCTTGAAGCAGGTGATCTCACTTCTTACTGGCTTTCCCTTATTACTGATAGGATAAGAGCCCTCACTAGGACAAGAGAGCTGTCATCTGTCCCTGTAACGTCTCCGACCACTGATAAGAAGGTGATTCTGATAACACATCCACTGGGCACAGAGGGGGTGAAAACTGAGATACCTGAAACAGAAAGTTTGTTGCGAATCCTCTAATGGCAAGAGTGAAAAGCGACAGTATTTTCATTATTCATTATTATTTTTGTATACATTGTGACATGCAAAGATCCAAGGATAAAATGTTTAAAAACAATAAGACACATTCATGAAGGCCCCACATAAAGAAAAGTTGCAAAACTATGGTTTGTGACTTTTTAAAGTGCCACTTGCAACAATATTTAGGAAGGGTCAGTCTTCATAAAGTGTCTGCAGCACGGGCTCGCCCATAGAAGCCAATGGAGGGCTCACGGATACTGGCCAACAGTTTTTTTTTTTTTTGCAAATCCAGATGACACACTGAAGCAATACTGTGTGTTATTACAGATGGACGGCACTGATGCTGGGTTAGCCGCTGGAGATTCTGTCATGGCTAACCCTGTACGAGCTAATGGCACTTGTCCTGAGCCTAAAGTTACATTCATAAAACCAAAGAACAAAATGGCCGTAAAAATGGAACGTTTTTAATCGCCGCTTTGCATGCAAGGGGCACCGTTTTTGGATATCCTTCTTAGCCTTCAGTCTATTGAGGGAACTAAAAGTTGTGGCACCCTCTGGGTCTAGATGTGACGCCGTTCCCTAATATGACTGATAGAGTCGCAGGGCAGCTCAGCGAACTTTAGTCTTGGGACAGAAGTCACAGCCAAACTCGCTATGACTAAGGGGTACAGCATACCCAGAAACGCGTCAGCCAGTTCTTGGGTTTTTATATGCACTTTTGTGTTTATCACTGTCACATATAATTTTTACATTGGATTTACCCATTTTTATATGGACAATTAAAGATTAATTTTTAAGTAAATCTCAGGAGTGCGGACTGGAATATTTTTCTACTACTCGACCTTACAGTCTAAGGATGCAGCAGATCAACATCCAGCAGTAGCCACTGTGATTATTCCTGGCACATTCTCAGACTAACTATTAGACAGTCCGGGCCACTGTTTTTTCTGCAGTCTGGCCGCTCAGTAATCACACTGTAGTGAATTGCAGCTGTAGACATCTTATACACACAACGCAGTGAATGTGATATCAGAACTGTAGGCTGGATTATGTGCAGCTGACTAGTCAGTTTTCCCCTTAGAAGTCAATAGGGCTATAATGAAGTATTATACAGTGTATGGAAAAGATAAATGCCTCACTTCTCCCCAGGTAAAGCCTGATCTGTGGCGAGTCCAGGGCAGCAATACGGCTTGTCATATATAGTTTGTCAGTGTGAGGAGACCATGTAGAGAGGCGCTACTGAGTGACTGTAAGGCTAAGGCCCCATGTAGCAAACCACAGCTAAAAAAGCAGCGGAAAAAAATGCAGTACAAGAAATCTTTTAGTTGTGTTTTTGCTGCATTTTTTAATAGCATTTTGCCTGCATTTTTCATTCCCCTTAATCTACAGGGAAAATGCTTGCATTTATGTAGGTAAAATTGACATGTGTTTTTCAAAAATACGGCTCTTAGCTGGTACTGTAAGGCTAAGGCCCCATGTAGCGGGCCGCAGCAAAAATGTGCTGTGGGAAAAAACATGGCGGCAACGCATCATGGTTTTCCCTGCAACGCTTTTCAATTATACCAAAACTGTCACAGTTAAAAAACTTGATGTTTTGGGTGCAGAGCCTGATATATTCCCTGTTTTGGCTGTCATGAATATGTTTTGTCTAATGTATGTTTTTACACTTTCTAATACTTTATTGTTCCTTATTTGCTTTGTTCGAGAATTTTATACATTTGAGAAAAAGCTGTAAGCTAGAAACGCGTTGTGTGTCAATAAAGAAGTATCATTATTACCTACGAGAAAGTGCTGTCCATTTCTTGGCCAAATCCTGTGAGGAGGCGGGTCCATTTCACACGATTTTTCTCGCAACATTTACGTCCCATGCGGTCCTAGCCTTAAGAGTGTTTCTTCCCCCACTGGGGCTTCGCTCTATGCTCTAGATAACCAGCCCTAATTGTCATGCAGAACAAAAATGACATTAATGGAAAATGTAGCAGCAGCACTACAAGATATTATAATCAGAGGCGGACAGTGTCAGAGCTCAGAATCACACCCCTTGTCTGACACCGCTCTCCTGACAGTATAGAGCTTATACAGCATAAGGGGTCATTCACACGGAGTAACACGCCACTCATTTAGACACATATACACGTGTCAGAGTGCAGCGCTTCAAAACAGATCCCATTGATTTCGATGGGTGCCGGCTACACATTGAAATCAATGGGAGGCTTTGTAACCCATTGATTTCAATGTGTAGCACGCATATGCCGGCACCCATTGAAATCAATAGGATCTGTTTTGAAGTGCTGCGCTCTGACATGTGTTTACGTGTCTAAATGAGCGGCGTGTTACTCCGTGTGAACGGCCCCTAACAGACACCAAAACCAACAGCACTTAATGCTCAGGAATGGTGGGGACTAGAAAAAAAAATTCCAACAATGTCAGAATCAGTGGAGCAGCGGCTAGTAATTGATGTGAAGAGCTGGACTTGTTGGAGGTGGTGAAAGGTTATCTTGAAGCAGGTGATCTCACTTCTTACTGGCTTTCCCTTATTACTGATAGGATAAGAGCCCTCACTAGGACAAGAGAGCTGTCATCTGTCCCTGTAACGTCTCCGACCACTGATAAGAAGGTGATTCTGATAACACATCCACTGGGCACAGAGGGGGTGAAAACTGAGATACCTGAAACAGAAAGTTTGTTGCGAATCCTCTAATGGCAAGAGTGAAAAGCGACAGTATTTTCATTATTCATTATTATTTTTGTATACATTGTGACATGCAAAGATCCAAGGATAAAATGTTTAAAAACAATAAGACACATTCATGAAGGCCCCACATAAAGAAAAGTTGCAAAACTATGGTTTGTGACTTTTTAAAGTGCCACTTGCAACAATATTTAGGAAGGGTCAGTCTTCATAAAGTGTCTGCAGCACGGGCTCGCCCATAGAAGCCAATGGAGGGCTCACGGATACTGGCCAACAGTTTTTTTTTTTTTTGCAAATCCAGATGACACACTGAAGCAATACTGTGTGTTATTACAGATGGACGGCACTGATGCTGGGTTAGCCGCTGGAGATTCTGTCATGGCTAACCCTGTACGAGCTAATGGCACTTGTCCTGAGCCTAAAGTTACATTCATAAAACCAAAGAACAAAATGGCCGTAAAAATGGAACGTTTTTAATCGCCGCTTTGCATGCAAGGGGCACCGTTTTTGGATATCCTTCTTAGCCTTCAGTCTATTGAGGGAACTAAAAGTTGTGGCACCCTCTGGGTCTAGATGTGACGCCGTTCCCTAATATGACTGATAGAGTCGCAGGGCAGCTCAGCGAACTTTAGTCTTGGGACAGAAGTCACAGCCAAACTCGCTATGACTAAGGGGTACAGCATACCCAGAAACGCGTCAGCCAGTTCTTGGGTTTTTATATGCACTTTTGTGTTTATCACTGTCACATATAATTTTTACATTGGATTTACCCATTTTTATATGGACAATTAAAGATTAATTTTTAAGTAAATCTCAGGAGTGCGGACTGGAATATTTTTCTACTACTCGACCTTACAGTCTAAGGATGCAGCAGATCAACATCCAGCAGTAGCCACTGTGATTATTCCTGGCACATTCTCAGACTAACTATTAGACAGTCCGGGCCACTGTTTTTTCTGCAGTCTGGCCGCTCAGTAATCACACTGTAGTGAATTGCAGCTGTAGACATCTTATACACACAACGCAGTGAATGTGATATCAGAACTGTAGGCTGGATTATGTGCAGCTGACTAGTCAGTTTTCCCCTTAGAAGTCAATAGGGCTATAATGAAGTATTATACAGTGTATGGAAAAGATAAATGCCTCACTTCTCCCCAGGTAAAGCCTGATCTGTGGCGAGTCCAGGGCAGCAATACGGCTTGTCATATATAGTTTGTCAGTGTGAGGAGACCATGTAGAGAGGCGCTACTGAGTGACTGTAAGGCTAAGGCCCCATGTAGCAAACCACAGCTAAAAAAGCAGCGGAAAAAAATGCAGTACAAGAAATCTTTTAGTTGTGTTTTTGCTGCATTTTTTAATAGCATTTTGCCTGCATTTTTCATTCCCCTTAATCTACAGGGAAAATGCTTGCATTTATGTAGGTAAAATTGACATGTGTTTTTCAAAAATACGGCTCTTAGCTGGTACTGTAAGGCTAAGGCCCCATGTAGCGGGCCGCAGCAAAAATGTGCTGTGGGAAAAAACATGGCGGCAACGCATCATGGTTTTCCCTGCAACGCTTTTCAATTATACCAAAACTGTCACAGTTAAAAAACTTGATGTTTTGGGTGCAGAGCCTGATATATTCCCTGTTTTGGCTGTCATGAATATGTTTTGTCTAATGTATGTTTTTACACTTTCTAATACTTTATTGTTCCTTATTTGCTTTGTTCGAGAATTTTATACATTTGAGAAAAAGCTGTAAGCTAGAAACGCGTTGTGTGTCAATAAAGAAGTATCATTATTACCTACGAGAAAGTGCTGTCCATTTCTTGGCCAAATCCTGTGAGGAGGCGGGTCCATTTCACACGATTTTTCTCGCAACATTTACGTCCCATGCGGTCCTAGCCTTAAGAGTGTTTCTTCCCCCACTGGGGCTTCGCTCTATGCTCTAGATAACCAGCCCTAATTGTCATGCAGAACAAAAATGACATTAATGGAAAATGTAGCAGCAGCACTACAAGATATTATAATCAGAGGCGGACAGTGTCAGAGCTCAGAATCACACCCCTTGTCTGACACCGCTCTCCTGACAGTATAGAGCTTATACAGCATAAGGGGTCATTCACACGGAGTAACACGCCACTCATTTAGACACGTATACACGTGTCAGAGTGCAGCGCTTCAAAACAGATCCCATTGATTTCGATGGGTGCCGGCTACACATTGAAATCAATGGGAGGCTTTGTAACCCATTGATTTCAATGTGTAGCACGCATATGCCGGCACCCATTGAAATCAATAGGATCTGTTTTGAAGTGCTGCGCTCTGACATGTGTTTACGTGTCTAAATGAGCGGCGTGTTACTCCGTGTGAACGGCCCCTAACAGACACCAAAACCAACAGCACTTAATGCTCAGGAATGGTGGGGACTAGAAAAAAAAATTCCAACAATGTCAGAATCAGTGGAGCAGCGGCTAGTAATTGATGTGAAGAGCTGGACTTGTTGGAGGTGGTGAAAGGTTATCTTGAAGCAGGTGATCTCACTTCTTACTGGCTTTCCCTTATTACTGATAGGATAAGAGCCCTCACTAGGACAAGAGAGCTGTCATCTGTCCCTGTAACGTCTCCGACCACTGATAAGAAGGTGATTCTGATAACACATCCACTGGGCACAGAGGGGGTGAAAACTGAGATACCTGAAACAGAAAGTTTGTTGCGAATCCTCTAATGGCAAGAGTGAAAAGCGACAGTATTTTCATTATTCATTATTATTTTTGTATACATTGTGACATGCAAAGATCCAAGGATAAAATGTTTAAAAACAATAAGACACATTCATGAAGGCCCCACATAAAGAAAAGTTGCAAAACTATGGTTTGTGACTTTTTAAAGTGCCACTTGCAACAATATTTAGGAAGGGTCAGTCTTCATAAAGTGTCTGCAGCACGGGCTCGCCCATAGAAGCCAATGGAGGGCTCACGGATACTGGCCAACAGTTTTTTTTTTTTTTGCAAATCCAGATGACACACTGAAGCAATACTGTGTGTTATTACAGATGGACGGCACTGATGCTGGGTTAGCCGCTGGAGATTCTGTCATGGCTAACCCTGTACGAGCTAATGGCACTTGTCCTGAGCCTAAAGTTACATTCATAAAACCAAAGAACAAAATGGCCGTAAAAATGGAACGTTTTTAATCGCCGCTTTGCATGCAAGGGGCACCGTTTTTGGATATCCTTCTTAGCCTTCAGTCTATTGAGGGAACTAAAAGTTGTGGCACCCTCTGGGTCTAGATGTGACGCCGTTCCCTAATATGACTGATAGAGTCGCAGGGCAGCTCAGCGAACTTTAGTCTTGGGACAGAAGTCACAGCCAAACTCGCCGTGTGGCCCGAGCCATATAAGCGAGGACCGCACAGCTTTGGCTGAGAAGCTCAGATATAAAATACTGATCTGAATACTAAATAAAACATTATAAAACTATATCCTACTAAAAAAAAAACGGCTTGACTAGATCACTGAAAAACCAAAAAAGGTTATTGCCCAGAGGCAGGAGGGTTGGCGAAAAAAAAAATTGCTACATCATAAAATCAAAATCTTGGGGGCGTGGCTTGGCCATGGAGGAGTGAGGACGCGTGTTGCCTCTGCTCCGTCCCTGGCCCTCGGTGAAAAGCCGTCTTTCTGCTGACCTACACGGATTTCACTTACCTGGAGATGGGGAAGAACCGAAGGCCTTCCCAGCGGTCCTCTTCTACCCCTCCTGGACCCTCGTCCCTTGCCCGCTTCATCCGGGTGCCGCGCGGTGAAGAGTCTTCTTCCTCGGCCGAATCCAAAATGGCGCCCGTCACTGCAGCTGCTCCACGCGGCCGGCCCTCCGCATCGCCGACTCGCTCACCGGGTGCCTCTAATGCTGCTGGCGGCCGCTCCCCTGCCTCCTGTGCTGACATGGTCGCCTCGCCTCTGCCTGAGTCCAGCTCTCCGGTGCTTCTTCCCAGCGGCTCTACCCTCCTCTCCCCTGGAGTGTCTATTGTGGGTCAGGTAGGCCATGTCTCTCCCCTACCCTCCCTCCTGCCTACACAAGGATCAGACAGCTCCTGGCCGTCTCTGCCGCCCTCCCCTGCAGCTCCCCTGCCATCCCCCTCTCTGGAGCCTATGATAGTCGTCCCTGGGGCTCAGGCTTGGGGAGAAGACAGGCCTGCTTGGCTTTCTGCTGGATCCTCCCCCCCGCATTTGGACCCTGCTTCCCTACTGGGCCCCGCTGCTGTGTCCCTGGATCCTGGGACGGTACCCCTGCCTCATATGGCCCCTGATTGTGCACCTGTTAAGGACTGTGGACTATCCCCCCTGTTGGCTGAGCCTAGGGGTTCTGGCCCCTCTTCCGTTGCTCCCTCCCAGCCTCTCCAGGGTCAAGATATTTCTGGTGCCTCCGTGCCGGTCCCTCCTGGTTTGTCCTCTGCTGTGGTGGATTGTGGGCCCCGTTTTTGTATTGCTAATGACATTGCTGGCGCTTCCTCTGCCTCCATTGCTGATACCCTTATTGAGCTACGCCGCCTTAGTACCCACTTGGCGGCAGTCCCCACTAAGTCGGATATGGAGGACTATGTGGTGCGTTTGGAGCAGTCTTACAAGTCGGAACTCTCCGCTGTCCGGTCTTCTGTGCAACAACTGGAAACTAAAGTGGATTCCCTTGAGGCGGCCTCTACCTCCCACGTTTCTCAGCTTTCCACTCATGAGGCGACCATTGCTTCTCACACTCGACAGCTGCGGTTCCTATCCGATATGCTGGATGATCTGGAGAACCGGAACCGGCGTAATAACATTCGAGTGCGGGGCCTTCCTGAATCCGTTGAGCCGCAGCACCTGGATGCTACCCTGCGCACCATCTTCAATTCCATTCTAGGGGCCCCCCCGGATTCACCCATTGAACTTGACCGCGCACACCGCTCTTTGGGTGCGCGCCCTCCTGATGACAATAGGCCTCGAAATGTCATTTGCAGGGTCCACCGCTATCAGCTGAAGGAGGCAATCATGCGCAAAATACGGGAAGCCCCGAAGGTTCTGTTTCAGGACACTGAGATTCAGCTACTTCCGGACCTGTCTCGCCTCACTCTTGCTAAGCGGAGGGCGCTGAAGCCCCTCTTGGAAGTCCTCAACCAGCATCAAGTGCCGTATACCTGGGGCTTCCCCTTCCGTCTGCAGGTTCGCCATGGCGGCCGTGTCATTTCCATGTCTCATCTGGATGAACTCTACCATTTTGCTTCTGCTTTGGGCCTGCCGTCGGTTCCTGCTCTTTCTTGGCCTCCGTTTCCGGGTGATCTTCTGTCGGCTCCTTCTGCTCGTCCTCAACGGCGCCCTGGGAGGCGTCGTAAGATCCGCTCCCCGGAGGGGGCGGACCTGTCCCTGGCTGCTTCTGGCACCCCCACCTGATTGCTGCAGTGTTCGCTGTCACTCCTGTTTACCTGTAGTGGACTCTCCCCCCCTTTTTTTTTTTTTTTTGGGACATTTTTGGGAGGGTTCCGGGATATGTTTCGCTTCTGGTTCCTACCCTCTCTAAGGTTTGGTTGTTTTTGTTTGGTCCGCCTGCATTTTTCTTTCCTTTTTGCTAAGATGCCCTGGGCGGCGTTGTGCGGACCCCTGATGTGCTATTTTGTTGGTCAGCATTTTATTTTGTGTTAGATTGTTCATGGTATTGGTGTTTTCGCCTGGGGGCCCGGGATGGGGTGCCGGCTTCTTTATTTGGAAAAGCCCGTTTCCCACCGGGGTCTCCACGCTTTCTGTTTGCGTGGTCTTTGGCAACTCTTTTCTTTGCCGTTTCCCCACCCTTTTTTTTTTGTGTGGAGTTCTTCCCTCCACCCCACTTAGTTGGTCTTGTTTGTCTATTTCTCGTTTATTTTCCTTCTCCTTTTTCTTTTCTCATTTGTTTCCCTTGCTTGTTCTTCGTTTGTCCCTTTGTGGTCTCGTTCTTTTTGTTCCTCTTCTTTTTTTTTCCTTGGCCATGTCCTCTGTTAACTTTTGTACCCTCAATGTAGGGGTCTCAATGTCCCCCAAAAGCGTAATCAGATTTTGTATCAGTTGCACAAACAGCGCTCACATGTCCTTGTTTTGCAGGAAACCCATTTTAGGAAGGACCACGTCCCGGATATCCGCAGCCGTTACTTCCCTAAGTGGTTCCACAGTGTCAACCCAGTTGCTAAGTCCAAGGGTGTCTCGATTGCTATCCACCGTTCGCTGCAGCATGAGGTTCTGGACACCTGTATCGACCCCGAGGGTAGGTTCCTCCTCCTGAAATTGCGCACCGGTGGTACGATTCTCACCGTGGCGGGTTGCTACCTTCCAAATCAGGGTCAGTTGGCGTATTGTAGGTCCCTTATCCGCAGATTGGCAGACTTTAGTGAGGGGGTCGTGGTTTTGGGTGGTGATTTTAATTTTGTCCTGGACCCTCAGGTGGACTCCTCCCCCCCCGCGCCCCTCCCACGCTCCCTCGCAATTGCGCCGCTTGTTGTTGGCTCTTCATAACTCCCAATTGGTTGATGTTTGGCGCATTCTAAATCCTCAGGGTCGAGATTATACTTATTTCTCCCCGGCTCATAACTCGCATTGACTTTTTCCTGACTAGCCATCATACCCTTTCATGGTCCCCGGTAGTTTGTATTGATTCGGTTCTTTGGTCGGACCATGCTCCGGTCCATTTGTCCCTGGACATTCCTGGCCTGTCACGGCGCCCCTTTAACTGGCGCTTGAATGAGGGCCTTTTGAAAGACATCCCCTGTAAGGAGGCTGTCGGGGAGACCATTCGGAATTTTTGGCTAGACCATGCTCTTGATCCCACTTCTCTCCCTATGCAATGGGAGGCTATGAAGTGCGTGGTGAGGGGGGTTCTTATCCAACACGGCGCTCGTCTTAAGAGAGAGCGAGCCGCTGGGGTTATCGCCCTTTTAGACCGTATTCATGGCCTGGAGCTGTTTCACAAACAGTCTGGCTCCCGTTCAACCTTTACGGAGCTTCTTAATGCGAGGGAGGAACTTCGCGCCCTCTTGGACGGGAAATATCTGCGCTTTAGGGACCGCGTTAAGAAACACTACTATGAGTTTGCTGATAAATGTGGTCGCTCGCTGGCTCGTCGTCTTCACCCGCGAGATTCCCCTGCGTATGTTCCGCGCCTGCGTACTGGGTCGGGTGGTCTTGTTCATAACCCCACTGATATTGCTGCGGAGTTCCGCTCGTTTTACTCAAACTTGTATGATATTCACGGTCATTACGCGGATTTGGACCCGTCGGTGCTTAGAGACAAGATCCGACAGTATGTAGCCGACACTGCTCTTCCCTCTCTTTCTAGCTCTGACGCGGAAGCCCTTGAGTCGCCATTTACGTTAGAAGAAGTCGCCGCGGTAATCCAGTCTACACCCGCGGGTAAAGCGCCGGGACCGGACGGGTTCTCTGCTCGCTTTTATAAATGTTTCAGTTCCCTCCTTTCCCCGGATCTGGCGCGGGTGTTTAATAGTGTGGGGGATTCGTCTCCGTTCTCTGCGCAATCCTTGTCTGCCCTGATCACTGTGCTTCCTAAGCCTGGTAAGGACCCTGTATGCCCGGGGAGTTACCGGCCTATTTCCTTAATCAATATTGATGTGAAATTGTATGCAAAGTTGTTGGCGAATCGCCTCTCTTCCTTCATGCCTGCTTTGGTTCATAGTGATCAGGTCGGCTTTATCCCGGGTCGGGAAGCGCGTGATAACGTTTGCAAAACTGTTCTGGCCATCTCTATAGCCCGCTCCTCTAAGGTTCCTCTTTGTTCGCTCTCAATCGATGCCGAGAAGGCGTTTGATCGCATTCATTGGGGTTTTCTTCGGGAGACCCTTGCACAGATCGGGGTTGGCTCCGGTTTCCTGGGCAAGATTTTAACGGGAATGCGTCGGCGCGTGTCCGGGTGAACGGAGTGATCTCGGATTTTTTTCCGGTCCGCAATGGTACCCGCCAAGGTTGCCCCCTCTCGCCTTTGCTCTTTGCCTTGGTGATGGAGCATCTGGCGGTGGCGTTGCGTCGTTGCCCCGATGTCCACGGTATACAGTTGGGTTCCCGTATGGTCAAGGCGGCGCTATATGCAGATGATCTTCTGCTGTATGTCTCTGAACCACGGGTTTCGTTTCCGGCTGTCTTACGTGAATTCTCCCGCTTTGGTGCCCTTAGCAATTTTAAGGTCAATTTATCTAAGAGCGAGGCTCTTAATGTCTCACTTCCCCCTTCTGAGGCTGAGTTCCTGTCTTGGTCTTTTCCGTTTCGGTGGCAACCCTCTTCCTTCAAATACTTGGGGATCCGTATTTCTCCTGATCCTGCTTCCCTGTTCCAACTTAATTATCTCCCGCTTTTGGATACTATTACCTCTGATCTACGTTTCTATGGAGCTCGTCTCCCCTCTTGGTTTAGTCGCATTCATGCCCTTAAGATGGATGTCCTCCCTCGGTTCCTGTACCTATTCCAGGTCTTGCCCATCCCTCTTCCCCACGCTTTTTTAGCCAGGGTACAGTCGTTGTTCGGGAAGTTTGTGTGGGGTTCCTCTCGGAGCAGACTGGGGTTCAGTACTCTTGTCCGGCGTAAATATAGGGGTGGCGTTGGTCTCCCGGATGTGCGCCTTTACTATCGTGCCTCGGTTTTGCTTCGTCTGTTCGATTGGCAGTTCCGTCGCCATGATAAGCAGTGGGTTTCCATCGAATTTGATCTGATTTCGTCTTCGCTTTCCTCTTGGCCATGGATCCCTCCGCACTTTCGTCCTAAATCCCCTGGCCTCTACGTTCTCCCTTCGCATTTTCTGAAAGTATGGGATCTGGTCTGTTCTTCTGGCCGCTTGGCCCGTGTCCCGGGCCCTTTGACTCCCCTCTTCGACAACCCTATGTTCCCTCCTGGTTGCTCGGTTGACCGGTTCCTCTGCTGGGACCGAGCGGATTCTACTTGTCTTCAGGAGGTGGCGGGTGATTCTCCGCTCCTTCCGTTCGCCCAGCTGTGTAGTTCTCACCCTGACCTGCGCCTCTCGTGGTTGGAGTACGCTCAACTCCAGTCCTTTCTGAAGCAGTTTTCGCTCACTCCTCGCCTCTCTTCTCCTCCATTAGCCCTTGAATCCTATGTCGGGCGTCAGACCTCCCCCTCTCGTGCCCTTTCGCTTCTGTATGATGTTCTCCTCTCGGATGTCACTGCGGAACTCCCTCCCTACGTCGCCGCTTGGAACGCCGACCTTCCTGTGGGTTTGTCATCTGCGGATTGGGACCGGTCCTTTTTGCTCTCTCACAAGCTGGCCCTCCCTTGTAGTGCTCAGGAGAGGAATTATAAGATTCTGTCCCGGTGGTATAGGTGTCCAGTGCTTCTCCATAGGATTTTTCCCGCTGTTCCGGACTTGTGTTGGCGCTGTGGCTCTGCTAGGGGTACTATGTTGCACATATGGTGGGACTGTGACGTTCTGCGCCCCTTTTGGGACGCGGTGTTTTCTTTGTATTCCAGGGTCAGTGGGCGCTCGGTGACTGTCTCTCCCCAGCTGGCACTTCTGTCGGTTATCCCTGGTAAGCTGTCGGAGATTAAGAGGGACCTCCTGGGGCACTTTCTCGTGGCCGCCAGGACCGTCATCCCCAGACACTGGCGCAGCCCTACCCCTCCCTCCTTGATTGAGTTCCTCCAGGAGTTCCTTCTTATTCAGCGGATGGAGACCTTGGTGGCGGAAGATTCCCCTGACTATTCCAAGTTTGAACTTCGTTGGCGTCCCTGGATTATGTTCCAGGAGTCGTCTGCCTTCTCTTCTGCCTTTGCTTGAGTGTGACATGGCCGTCTGTTTTCTTCTCCTTTTCTTCTTTTGCTTCCGTTGTGGTTCTTTTAGTCTTCGTCTTGTGTTTGTTTGTTTGTTTCTTGTCTATTCCTTTTCCCTTTCTCGTTGGGCTATATTTGATTTGTGCGGAGGGGGGTCTTTTTGGCCTCCCTGTCCGCGGACTGTTATGTTTTTTCATTATTGCTCGACTTCATGTTTGTTCTGTATTATTTTGAAAAATCTTTAATAAAACCCGTTTAAGCATAAAATCAAAATCTTAGGGTCAATGCACACGGAGTTTTTGTGCGCTGATTTTGACATGGAATTTTTTGGCGTTTTTTGGTCTTTGATGCACTTTTTACATCTCGTGGTTTTTGCCTATTCCGCAACATGGAATTTCCGCATCCCATTGACCGCATTGGTTTTTGCAGGCGGAATCCACCTGAAGGAAGCTTTTTTCCCGCTTGCGGAAACATTCCACGAGTAGAAAAAAAGCGAGTGGAACCCATAGAAGTCTATGGGGAGGCATTTTTTTTCCACATGGATTCTGCGCCAAAATTAGCGCACAAAAACTCTGTGCATTGACCCTAACTTTCTCTAGGGTCACCCTAGCGTTTGGCTTTGCTTCATTTACACTTGCATAGGGACTCGAAAAACAGAGAGCTCTACCACTTTAGGGTAAGTTCAGATGGAGTTTTTTGGTCTGGAATCTGAGGCGGTGTTCCGAACCAAAGACCGGGTAGCCATGACTGAAAGTGCGTGCACTGCACCGGTATCTAGCCGCGCACTCCGCTCCGGATTAGGACCAATGAACGGGCCTAGTCCAGAGTAGGGAGCGTCTTCAGGCCGAATCGTGAGGCGACTTGGCCTGAACAATGAGCACCTCGCTTCTTTTTCCGGAAAAAAGCCCTGAGCAGCTCCCATCGATATCAATGGGAGTCATTTTTTTGGTCAAGATTTTGAGACGGCTGAAAATCCTGACAGAAAAACTCGGTGTGAACCTACCCTAAAAAGTGGTTACCTGAGGACCCCCACGGACCCCATAAACTATAATCCGCCTTGCAGGGCTTTTCTCCCCATAGGTGATACCTACGGAGACTCCAATGCAGATGTGAACCTGAACTTAAGGGGTTAAAAAACTGCACTGGAAACCGTACGGCTCTAACAGGTCTAAAGTCACGATGGAAAAAACCGCACTGTGTGAATATAACACGTCACACTTTATTTGCACAAGCAAAAGAAAATTAAACTTATTACAAAAAAAGCTATTAGTGGAGTAAAGCTGTGGTCATGTACAAGCTGGTATCAAGGAGACTGTGGTGACTGCTCCCCCTCAGACATGGAGTGACAGACAGGCCCGTCACACCTCAGGCCGCCTCACAATACAATCCTCCGGCGCGTCACATTCGGCAATTTCCGTCCAGTGTCGTCGCTCGGCTCGCCCAGCGCTCGGCTCTTTCCGTCCCATCGGGCGGCGCCATTTTGTTTATGTGTGGAGTCGGCGGCGGAGCAGCAGTTTAAGATCACGTAAGGAGCGGAGACCAATCCGGCAATGGACGGGTAGGTTTTTAGGCTGCAGGCTGTGGTGCTATGTGCGGAGTGAGTGTGGCCGTGCTGACAGGGTGTACGGGCACCGGGCCGCTGTGTGAGGTGAGCTCCGCCGAGTTACCTCAGACCTTGTGCATCCCCGTTATGGCGGGAAGGAGTCGCGGCTCTGCTTACAAGCTGGGCCGTAGGAGCTCGTCTCACAGCTGGTGTGCCCGGTTAGGGCTGTGGGAGGGAGGGTTTAGGAAAGTCCGCTGGAGGCGGAGGACGGGCCTGGGTGTGAAGGCCGTCTGGAGATGTGTCACCTGGGCCTCAAATTACATATGGCTGTGTACTGTCATTGTTATCGGCACCTCCACACTCCTGTGATGAGAGAGCTGCCTCCTTCTTAAAGGGATAGTGCACTTGTTATCTGCCTTCTATTGTTCTCTGGGTGCAGCCGCTTTGGGCTGGGGATTGGCTGACTATAGTCACTGAGGCCAGGGCTACGGTCTATGGCAAGTGAATGCGGTTATGTTTCGACTACAACACCAGCAAAATTTTGCAACTATGAAGGATTTTTTGCATTAGTTGTAATTTGTGAGTGTGACAGTATTCATGGTCATTATTGACAATAAAGCTGCGATAGTCTGCAGACTTTGGCTTTGCACTTAATATTACAGTCAGAACCACTCCATAGCCTTAAAGGGATTGTCCAGGGAGCATTAAATCACTTACCTGTTGTCGGGGATGCTATTGAAGGATCCCGGGGGCTTCGGCACTGTCATAAGGTGACCCAAGCAAGTGTTCAGCCCCAACCAATCCTTCTCCCATCTCACATTTGTTACCTGTGAGATCGGGCAGCGAGGGATGGGGCAGAGCAACCTGGGGAGCCCAACGTTGCCTCAGATCATAGGACCCCCGAGGTTGTCGTTGCAGGAACTCCGGGGTCCATGGAAAGCATCCTTGGCACCAGGTAAGTGATTTAACGCTCTCCGGACAACCCCACAGGTTTTATTGTGGACGATCTTCAGGTTTCCAGGCTGGTTTCTTCGTCTTTCTTCATGTGATCATTGTCAGTACCTGTCTAGTCACTCGCTCTCCTCTCCTGTGTTCAGGTATAATATAATAATTTTTATTTATATAGCGCCAACATATTCCACAGTGCTGTACAATTTGTAGGGTTCAAATACAGACAGAAAGATACATTACAAAGAAAGTCGATTGAGGGCCCTGCTCGCAAGAGCTTACAATCTATGAGGTAGAGGAGGTGACACGAGGTATTTCCAGGTCTGGCTTTGCTTTTACAATGATTTATATATACAGTATATATAGGGGTATACACTTTCTAATATTGATTACCTATTGTTTATATAGGCTGTTAATAATAGATCTGCCAGGGACCCCTACAGATCAGCTGTTAGGGGACATTCAGCGCCTCTCCTGGTAATGTTTACATGTCAGGAGCTGCTTACTCGCCATATAGGTGATTACAAACTGACCCCAAATTCTTACTTTAGAACAGGGGTAGGGAAGAATAATAATAAAAAAAATTTATTTCTATAGTTATATTTCTATAGGGAACCTTCGGCTCGCCAGCTGCTGTGAAACTACAACTCCCAGCATGCCTCATTCACTTCCATGGGAGTTCCAAGAACAGCAGAGTAAGTATGCATGCTGGGAGTTGTAGTTTTGCAACGGCTGGAGAGCCGTACGTTTCCTACCCCTGCTTTAGAGCATCCACGTTAGTGTGGGAGGGATCATGTGACCTCGGCCACTGTAGCCTCCTTGTAAGAAGTCTTAGACGCGGTCGTATGATGCGGAGGTCTAGACTGTTATTAGGGGATCTCATGTGCCTGGTGACAGAGTCTGGTCTCATACTGGTTCTACAATATCGATGAATAAGACTTGCTAAAATTCTCCTAGACTTGCAGATTGCCGTGTGCATATCACTTCTGCTAAATTCATTTCTTGCTTTGGCTTAAAAAACAAAAAGTTTTTTTTCTGGGACTTAAAGATCGATAGGGGTCTGACATCTGTGATCCCGGCCATTGAGTGCTGGAGCCTCTTCAGTAGTAGCCAGGGGTAGTGCCCACACATTTTTGCATTGGCCGTGCTTAGTGTCGTAGCTCAGCCCATTCTCTTGAATGAGACTGAGCTGCGATCCGGCCATGTGATCTATGAACAGGAGGCCACATGGCCTGTGAAGCAGAAGCCATGCTCTGGGAGAGGTGATGCTGCTTTGAACAGCTGATCCTTGCAGGTCCTGGCTGTCAGACCCTGCAGATCTTCAGATAGGTCATCAATTTAAAACTCATGGAAAGCTGATCTGGATATAGTGTTAAGTTAAAGCCTTCATGGTTGCAGCCAAAGATCCTATCAGCAGTTTTGGAGACCTGTTGTTGGTATAGTAAGGAGTCTGGTTATGTCTATGGATGGCTGCGCTACCCTTGTGTTTGATTCCTGTTTTTTCCTAGGACTTCTCGGCGCCTGCTGTCACTTCCCTGTACATTTGGTTACCATTGGGGAGCAGCAGTGTTATCTATAGCCTGCGACAAGTCATGTCTGGTAATGGCTTTCTCCCCCTCCGACAGCTATATAATGTGTATGTCCAGCCATAGACTTCTGTAGGGTCCTTCTATATATTCCTACTATTTCATATGGAGATTTACTGTCAGCATTGCACAGAATAATCCTATGACGGTGTAGACAGTGGCTCTGTAATACTGAGCCTCCTTGTACCTCTAGGTAAGACGGCTGCATTGTCTGCCTGACATCAAAGGTTGCTTTTACATGAGCTTTATGCAGACACATTTTAGTGTTGACTTAGGCAGGGACCTAGCATAGAAGTAGGAAATCTGGCTACAGTTTGGTGGAGTGGAAGCGTTGTATGTGATGTATGACTCCAGACTGAAGCTTAAAGGGATCCTATCATTGGATACCCTTTTTTTCTGACTAACCTGTAGGAATAACCTTAAGCAAGGCTATTCTTCCCCTTCCTTTAGATGTCTTCTCCGCGCCGCCGTTCCGTAGAAATCCGGGTTTTCGGCGGTATGCAAATGAATTTTCTCGCTGCACTGGGAGTGTCCCCAATGCTGCGAGAGAAATTTCCAGCGACGCCTCCATCATCTTCTGGAATGCCCTCTCCCTGTGTCGTCTTCCATCCTGGGTTTCAATCTCCTAGGCCTCAGGAAAAGCTGACTGCACATGCCCAGGCCACAAGAAAATGGCTGCTTACACAGTAAGCTAGTGTATGTAGCCATTTTCTTGTGGCCTGGGCAAGCGCAATCGGCTCTGCCTGAGGCCTAGAAGATTGAAACCCAGGACAGAAGAAGACAGAGGCGTCACTGGAGAGTTCTCTCGCAGCTTTGGGGATTGGTGTAAAACAAACAAAAAGGATATTCATATCCTGGGCATTTTGTTTCCCTGTCTCGGTCACCTTTCTTCCTATGCAAGAGGTGGGGAGGGTCACATGACCACCAGGACCAACCAGTGGCCTCAGCGGTCCATGGTAAGGAACTAGTGATATGTGAGTGATGTCACCGATCCCAATCCAATCATGTGGCTTCCTGCACAGGAGAGCAAGGGAGCAGAAAAGAACAATGGAGCATCTCATATAAGGGAGTATGATCCCTGATCCATGCCCAAACGATCCTGAGGATAAGCCATAAAGAAGAATAGAACTCCCTGGATAATCCCTTTAAATATTATCTATTGTGTTTTAACTTATTCTTCTGTCAATTTTTGGCGGACTTTGCAACGGACACAGATGTGAACCTAGCCTTAACCTGATGCCTTCACGTTGTGCCTGTATACACTGTGTGTATGACATGTATACTACGCTAACCTATGGCAGGCACTCACGGGTTACTACAGCCATACCCATAGTGATCCACTGGTTGGTCCCAAATATATTGCAGTGACTACAGTATAATCAGGATGGGGGTTTTGTGAAAAATATATTTTGGTAATGTTTCTTATTCACCCTGAGTGGATATATTTTCACAGGAAAAAAACAAGACACGTGTGAGAAGTTTCTGGATCAGGTTTTAATACGTGTAATCTTGAGGGAGCAGACCTAGACGGCTCCAGCCATTCATCCGGCTTATCACTTATACTGTACACATCTAGTAATATAGATCTGTGACTTTAAGCTTTTTCCATTACATTTTGGTTGTTCTCCGTACAATGCAAAACCTCCTTAAGCAAAATTCTCCAGAAAGTATGGATTGTGAATAAATCTTGTTTAAAACTGCGCTTGAAAATGGAAGTTGTATACTGCTTGCTATGGGCAAGGAGACTCTTTAGGGCTCATTTACATGGGGCAAGGGGGGCAGATTCTGATGCCAAATCCACCTCAGAATCCACCCCCTCACAATAGAGGTCCATGTAGACCGCTAGCTTCCTTTGTTTCCGTGAGCGGTATGTTCCGGCCCTTTCTTCAGGCTGATTCAGCCCCGGCGTCCGCCTCACGACTGCACCCTCCGGATTAGGCCCATTCATTTGGGCCTACTCTGGAGCGGGAAGCCGCGACAGTCGCAGCAGGTGCATTTTGGTCCACATCAAAATCACCAAAATATGCTGTCCCGTGCCCCGTGTGAACTAGCCCTAAGAGTGGGATGTGTATGTAGTTTGTCATGATGTCATTGTATGGTCAGCAATGTATATGTGGATCATAGTAGAAAGCTCCTTTTGCTTGCTTTGTCCCTCCCTGTATGCTCCAGTGTTTGCCCCATTAGTATCAGGCAGAGGAGAGGTAAATGGGCTTATGTATGTGCCCCGACATATCTCCCTTGTATCCCGATACTTTATCATTGTCCGGGCCTTCCCTCCACCTATTGTAAAGTGAGAGGCGGCTGCTTTGTCCGCGCACATTGTGATCCTGCCACTTGGATATGATATCTCCTTTTAACACATTATTTGTATAATCTTCTGCTTTAATTTGATGCACAGTAGAAAAAAAAAACCGCTTATGGAAGAGGGAAGCTTTGTTTTGAGGACAGTCTGGCAGTGGAGGCTTCAGCCATATGGAATTGGTCCTTTGTATTCTGGCATTGCTCCAGAGAGAGCAGTCAGCACATTACATGACTGTGTCTGGCAGGGAGGGGGGGGGTCTCTGCTTATTGTGACCACTGCATCCACCTTCATAAATGCAGCATGATGGAGATAATTGAGGCAGACAAAACAATGGCCTGGCCGAGATCAGGCCTTGAGAACACCCTGTAATAATAGCTATATGTATCATAGGGCTGAGGAAATGCTGCTGAGACTCGCACTGGCATCTGATGTATTAACACAAGCCTGTAATAAAGATGGCTTTCCTCTTGTGGCATTTTCATGGCAGCCTAATTATTTTATTTATACTGAAATCAGAAAATGTAGTTTGTATAGCCTGGAATAAGCAGTGTACTGTTTCTGTATATAGGGAGGCAGGCTATGGATTTGTTATGCGGTGTTGTCAGGCCATTGCTACAGTCTGAGTAGTAGGGGGGTCAGGTAGCCAGACTATGACACCACAGACCACTGAAGCACCTGGTTATTGGGCATGCTGAGGGTATGGATGGCTTACCTAATAATAGTCTGTCCTTGAAATACCTCTTTATTATGATACAAGATTTCCCCATTCAATACTCAAACCCAGGCCACGGATATGAAAAATGGTTGACAGTGGACGGTTGAAACACTGACTTTGCCACAGATTGTGAATGGATTGTTTCTTTATGTGATTTGGGCTTGTTCCAGGAAGGCTTTGTGCATTCCCCAATTTGATGGGGGTGTGACTGCTGAGACTCCTACTGATGCCTAAGAATGGGGGATCCTTCACCCCAAAGCCTGACTGAAAGTGGACGTGACTGGTGGTGGACGTTGCTTCTACTCTCTGCCGTTTCTGTAAAATCTGTTTCTTGCAATATGTAAGTTACGCTCAAGGAGCACAGGGGGCGTTTATGTACACGAGTGTACTGCACCTGTAACAGACCACTGCAAAATGGCGGACCGAGAATGCACAATCTGCTCTGCCTGAACCCAAAGTGGCAGAGAGGATTGCCCATGCACAAGATTTCATCCCCATATAATAATAATAAATTTTATTTATATAGCGCCAACATATTCCACAGCACTGTACAATTAGTACAGCCTTAGATGCCTACGCAAGGCAGAAGATCAGGAGAAGATGAAGAGGGGCATTAACAGACTTAACTAAGGGGTGGTGAGAGGTTATAACGCAGGGGTGCTCGGAGCACAGAAGCAATGCGCCCTGTGCTCCCTGAGAGTAATTTGCATATTGTATGTCGAAACAGATGTTTACAGACACAGTGGGGAGAAGAAGAGTATGGAATGTAGGAATAGAGTGGCCTTCTTAAAGGGATTCTACCACTAAAACGCTGTTTTGTGTGCTTTAGACGTCGGAATAGCCTTTAGAATGGCTATTCGTCTCTTAACTTTAGACATTGTCTCCGCCGCGCCGTTCCTTAGAAATATCGTTTTTTACTGGTATGCTAATGAGTTCTCTGCAGCAATTGGGGTGGGCCTCAGCACTCAAACGGTGATGGGGGCGTCCCCACTGCTGCCTGAGAACAGGCTCCAGCGACGCCTCCATCTTCAGCTGCATCCCCTTCTCTGTCCTCTAGAGCCGACTGCGCATGCTGGCCGGCGGCCATATTTTCGAGGCTGCAAGGCAAGACTGCGCAGGTGTCAGAGCTGACGAAGAAGGAAAACGACAGCGAAGGGGAGGATGCAGCTGAAGAAGAAGGTGTCGCTGGAGCGGGTTCTCGGGCAGCAGTGGGGACGCCCCCATCGCCGTTTGAGTGCTGGGGCCTGCCCTCATTGCTACGGAGAACTCATTAGCATACCGCTAAAAACGATATTTCTAAGGAACGGCGCGGCGAAGACCACGTCTAAAGGTAAGAGACGAATAGCCTTTCTAAAGTCTACTCCAACGTCTAAAGCCAACAAAACAGCGTTTTAGTGGTAGAATCCCTTTAAAGGCTTTACCAACGTACCATTAGGTAAAAAGGTGATTTTCTAATGACAGACTCCCTTTAATATCTTTAAAAAATGTGACCTTGGAAATGCGTCCTGAACGTGTCTTGTTCTGGTTGATAAAATGGAATTTGAGCATTGTCTGTAATGGCTGCATCGCCGGCTGATGGCCAAACTTTCCAGGAACTTTTAGTGCATAGATCACTTCTTCTTCTTCTTCTTCTTCTTCTTCTTCTTCTCATGGTTTTATTTACTAAACCTTTTTCTAAGGTGAATAAAACGTCTTATTGTTTGTGTTTGCTACAGTAATGATAGATGTATTCATTATTAAAAGGGGTTCTCTAGGTCATTGTGACTACAGCTCAGATAACAGACTATAAGACGTACTGGGATTTCCTAATAGAGAAAGTTTCATTAAATAGTGTAGTTTATTTTTATGTTTTGCTGAAAAGCTGTTGGTTTTATCCTGGTGGGGGAAGCTGAAATCCGGGACCCCCGCCATTCAGCGGTTCTCAGCACCTGATATACAGAGAATAGAACAGTCAGCAGACCAGGTGAGGCTCGGTTCACACTAGCTTTCGGGTTTCTGTTTTTAGGGACACAAAAAATGGAAACCCTATCCACTTAAAAAGCATTTGTCTGCAGACCACAGACTATAATATGGGGTCCGCCATCTTTATGCCCAAAATCGGTGGAGAGAAAAGTCCTGCATATTTTAAGTGGAATGGGGGACATCATCCACAAACTTTAGTGTGACCATAGTCTTACTGCCGATCTTCTGCCATGCACTTGGTTGTGGGCTAAGCTTCAGTGACTTGATTTGTAGCCTCAGCTCGGCACAGTTTTTGGCTGGGCGGTTGCCAATATGTTCGGACTTGACCTCAAATGTTAATTCTAATGGGGCGACCAAACAGTTTTTATCTACATAAAGCGATTTTAGCAGCAGTAGGTAGCCTTAGTGCCCTGTCAGAGAACTAGAGCAATGTCTAGGTGGACCACTACAACAGGAGCACGATGACCCCCATTACCAGTGAGGGGTCCATTGGATGTCCTTTCTTTTAAACTGAAACCACGAGACAAAAAGTCAGACTTTTGACACTTTTTCGTCTGGTGATTTTTTTTTTTTTTTTTTTTTTTTTTATTTATTTTTTGACCCAAACAGATGTGAACGTAGCCTTAGGGCTTATGGAGACCATCATGACGAACAAGACTCTTCACCGTTATGGGTTGAGTTAAGTCCTACTCTGCACACTTTGGAGTGACCTCAGTCTAGAGGTTTTAGATGTGTCCACCCCTCACCCAACAGAGATCTGGCTAATTAATCTGCAGCCGGCCCGAGGTTCCCTTTGAACGCTTTAATAGGTCCCATTGTATAAGGGGCCTCAGCTGTCTGGTCTCCTCTCCTGTCAGATGGACCTCTAGGAAGCCTTGAAGAATCTCGCTGTATTGAAAGATTCCTCCTTTCTGTTTCAAGCTTTTCAACATATGTTAGAGAGATCCTTTCATGTCATCAGGCACATGCGGTTTCAGCTGTGGTTTCCCGTTTTGTGCCCCGGGGCTGGAGATATCTGTCATTACTGATGTTTGCCCACTGTCAGAAGGGCGTTCCTGACTGTCTAGCTGGGCTATGAGGAACGTCCACCCGACTGTACTTGTCCATAGCCTTGTATTGAAGAGGAGGGGGATGTTCCTCACAGCTTAGCATCATTGCTGGGCGGTAAGGAACACCCCCTCTGACTTTGGGCAGAGATCAGTACCGAAACTAACGGTACCAATATCTCCAACCCGAGGGCACATAATGGGAAAGCCGCCAGTGCGTTGAATGCAGTGCCCTGTCAGCTTTCTAGCGGTATATAACACCGCATGTGCAGGAGGCCATGAAAGGTCATCTTTGTATTTCAATGAGTCAATAACTAGCTCAATTTTCAGCACTTAAAGTGACCATCGCCATGTACGACGTTTGGCCACTAGGAGGCGCTGTTTCAGTTGGAGTTGAGCCTTAATAACTTTTCATGTCCCTTTAAAGCTGTTGGTGAACATGTTTTGTTAGTCACGTTGTCTGCTGTGGATACTTGTGTAAGATGTATTGTAACATCTGCCGAGACATCTGTGCACTTCATTATACAACACCAAATCTATCTTTTCCTGTTTTCATGTCACATAAAATATGCCTTAGTTTTCCTTTAAAATAGGAAACTATCTAGTTTGTCGCTGTCGTACGTTCATTTACCAGTATTTCGGTCAAAATATTGTCACTCATCCATTTTCCTTTTTTTTTTTTTTTCTTTCTTTTTTTTTTTTTTTTTTGTGTGTGTGTAGAATCTGGACATTATTTTTCTTTTGTTGTCATAACTTCGTTGTATGAGCCTAAATCTCTGCTCCATTTTAATAAATGGGTCACAATTTGATCCATACTTTTACAGATTCCTCAGGATGAGTTCACACGTCAGGTCTAAATAGTAAGGTTTTTTTTATTTATTTTTATTTCCATGTCACTTGCTCAAAGGCACAATCAGAGGAAAATATTATAATGGTTGGAGTCGCCTTTAAAGAGGACCTTTCATGGTCTGGGGCACAGGCAGTTCTATACACTGCTGGAAAGCCGACAGTGCTCTCAATTCAGAGCACTGTCGGCTTTCCCAATCTGTTCCCCGGGTAAAGAGCTTTCAGTCTCGGTACCGCCCTTCACAGTCAGAAGGGCGTTCCTGACAGTCTGTCAAGAACGTCCTTCTCCACAGCAGCGCCTATCGAGCTGTACAGTGTGAGCGGGGAGGAACGCCCCCTCCCTTTGCTCACAGTGCTGGTCCATAGACGAGTATTATCAGGAGGGGAGGGGGGCGTTCCTCCCCCATTTACACTGTACAGTGCGATAGGCGCTGCTGTGGAGAAGGACGTACCTGACTGACTGTCAGGAACGCCCTTCTGACTATGAAGAGCTACGGTACCGGGACAGAAAGCTCTTTACCCGGGGCACAGATCGGGACAGTGCGCTAAATTCAGAGCACTGTCGGCTTTCCTGCAGTGAATAGAACTGCCTGTGCCCAAACCATGAAAGGTCCTCTTTAAAGGTGACTCTAAAGGCACCAATATCTCTAAATCACATAATAGTATATAATACACGGTGTTTGCAGACAGGACACATTCTAAGGCAGCAAGAATTAGATGAAGACTGGAGTGTCAGATGCCAGAAAGCAAAAATGTCACAAACTAAAACCGTTTGGGACAGATTTATCCAAACTGTCTGATCGTAAAACTATCATAGCATCCGGTCACAGAATAGCTTGGATGCTACTGTGGAAGGTTAAGAAACGAAAGCCACCCCTGGTTACTTGTGGCCACAAAGACACCTTTTTACTTTTAGACAGATGGGTAAATGTGCCCTAAAGGTTTGTATGTAGATGCTCTTCTGCTGCTTCATGGGAAGTTGTCTGTCTCTAGAAGATGACCTAGATCTCATCAGACTGGGATTTTTGCTTCCTTGAATGAAACTTGAAGTGTTGGATGGGGCGTAGCACAAGGTTCAGTGTTATTTATGTGCTATAGGCATTTGTGGTTGAGAACTTTATATAGAAGGCAAACGCATCCAAAGTGTTTTTTTCCGTGAGCGGGAACATGCCGCTTACGGAAAAAAAGAAGCTAGCGTTCTGCATAGACCTCTATTGTGAGGGGGCAGATTCGGATGTGGATTCAGCGCCAAAATCTGCCCTCTCTTGCCCTGTCTGAACGAGCCCTTTGGTGCGGATCATTTCATTTACTTGTGCTGCAATAGGCTCTGTGCATATTATATTTCATCCTTCCAGCGTCAGAGGTGTGCATTGGGAGGGTTTGCTCACTTGTACTTGCAATAGCAATGATTTCAAATTGTATAATATATATAATTACTCGGCTTCATAATGTGGCTTGTGTTTTGGGCTGGTAAGACAACACTACTTCAGCCGTCTCTTCTGGCGAATTTGGACTCCCCTGGTGGGGTTCTGGACACAAGTGGCGTTGTGTAGTCCCCAGTCACACAGTGATTTAGCGTACTTGTGATGGTAACGTGCAGGAGTTCCTGACTTGCACATGACTGGCTGGTAGGAGATTTCCATTAGGTCATTTTCCTAAACACAGATTGGTTTGTGATCGGGGAGATTAATGCATTCCTTCCTTCTTTCCTTGCTGCTTTCTGTTTTAGTCGCTTGGCTCCTGTACAGGCTTTCACTTTCCGCCTTGATCCCATTCATTGAGTATATGGTCTGCTTTTAAACCTTATTTGGCTTTTATAATAGAGGTTTATTGTGTTGGTTGCCGACATTTGTTTCTCTGCTTCCAGAATATTTCTGTACAGCGATGTTAATATGGTTGAACAAAGACATTAATCTTTCTTCTTTTGTTTTACAGCGTTGTTACTGATGTTGCAGTGGGCGTTAAGGTAAAGATTTCCATTTGTGTAATATGTATTGGCTGTTGTGAGGCCTATTTGCCTTCAGTACGGGTGCGCCAGATACCTCCTACATATCTATTTTTTTTTCTCAGTGGACATTAATAAAGTGAAATGACTTTATTACTTGCATAATGGCAGTCACAGTCCTTTTTCTAGTGTGTACACCTCGAGGAGCGGCCTTCTTACCTTTACCTTTCCTTCCCTTTCAGAGAGGTTCCGACGAGCTGCTTTCAGGAAGTGTTCTTAATGGTCCCAGCTCCAATATGACCAGCATAGTTGTGACAGGTGGGTAAAAGGGTCCATGGTGACCATCGCCAGTTATTTGGTCCTATGACAGCGCTATAAAGTCGCATGGGATTATAAAACAAGTTATCCAGCTTGTGTAATAACATGGCGTTACACAGCCGGGCGGCCGACTCTGCTCCTTACACAGCATGGAAGTTCTCTATTCCCACGTATCAGATTAAAAGGGAAGTCCGGACCTTTTAATTTAAGATTAGCCTTTTATTTAGACTGACCAAACCTGAGAACTTTCTAATGCTCCTGCGTTGTGCAGTCACCGCGTAAGGGCTTTGTGTCTAAGGGTTCAGCTCACAGCACTTTACGCTTAATATTCCCAATGTCACGCTGCTAAATCACCGCTAATAATAGTGAGTGTGATTGCAAAACGAAACTCAACAGGTTTGGATTTTTAGCGGCAGTCGGATTAACTTTTTTTGCTGCAATCCAGTCGTAGTCAGTATGATTAGCTGTGATTTAGCAGCATAGCATTGCAATCTTAAAGGGGTTTTCCAGGATATACAATTTTTTGCAAAAAAAACAACCCACAAACCTACTTGTCTGTACCCTGGTGCTTATTTTTTTGTCGGAAATCCTCGTCTCACATGACCACTGGGGCCGATCAATGGCCTCGGGGAAAGGAACGGAGACGTGACTCGCGTGTCACCTGTCACATCATGTGTTCTTTCTGTAGGCCGCTGATTGGTTTCAGTGGTCACGTGCAGTCTTTTCTACCGGAACAAGGCAGCAGGAGTGGAACGCACTAGGAGATACCAGAGTATGGTTTCGTCTTTGCCTTCCACTGTTTTCTTGCAGAAAACTATATAAAATCGACAACCCCTTTAAGGTCTCTTGACCAAAGACTAGCCTTAAAGAGGTTGTACCATTAAGAACACTTATCCCCTGACTGTAGGAGGGGGAATAAGTGTCAAGTCATTGGGAATTTGACTGCCAATCAGGAGAATGGGAACGCAAAGTCCCCACTCCTCTCCCCTGTGATTAGCATCCACAAATTCCTCTGTGTGAACACATCCTTGTGTAGGTTTTCTGATTTACAACAAATATATCTCCTATTACATAACTGTTGTCACATAATCTTTTGAGTAATTTTTTTTATTTTTTTTAGAGTTACTGACATCTTTTAAAATATTGAACATCTTTCTAAAATCAAATTGTAGCGGTTGTGTTATATATATTACAATATAATATAATTAGAGATGAGCGAGTAGTATTCGAAACGGCCGTTTCGAATCGCCCGCTTCCATAGGAATGAATGGAAGCGGCCATCTGCTGGCAAAGTCTGCATGCCGGCCACTTCCATTCATTCCTATGGGAATGACCGCTCAGCCAATTGGAAATGCGTCACTGCCGATGTCACTAAGTGGCTGAGCGATCATTAGGTGTGTGTAGAGAAGGACCCATAGTGCAGAGGGATATGAGGTCTATCACTGTGAGGTGAGTATCACTTGCTTCTAATTACTTGGGTTTTTCAATGTGTTATCAACAAAGGGGTTAAATATGGAATCAAACCGGAGCCGCATTGTGACCACCCCCCCCTTCCCCAGTCCAAACGCTCCAGTATTGATTCCATAAGTTTTAACTTTCCGGGGTGATGAAAAGCATCCAATTTCTCGATTGTGATGCTCGTGTACTTTTATTTTAATTTACCTTGAAACAGCCATCATCTGGCCCTCCAAAAGGGAGCTTCTTTTCTTTGCGTGTTCTCGCTGGATGTGAATAGCGGTTTTGTAAAGGCTTCGCATTTAGGACACTTTAAAAGTAAAGCTGTTGAGAATGTGTAGAGGCTTTTGTTAGGCGGTAAATGGGATTCAGACATACAGTGTAGAATTATTCCCCATGATTATGACATTGTAAAGAATCTATTCATTGCTACTTTCCTCACTTATTCCAAGGTCATTTTCTGCTGGGAGAAGACAGTAAAGCAGGTGCAGAAATGCCCACGAACAGAGACCTAAATGTTTTACATTGGCGGTTGTCAAACAAAACAGGAGATTTCTCTTCTGCAAGAACAAAAGCCTTTTATTGATACGTTACGGAAAGTGAAGTAGCGTCAAAGAACTTTTTTTTTTTTTTTTTTTTTTTTTACATTTGTTATTTTCACCTTCCTGTACATAGACATGCCTCAGATGTACAAGGTGCAGCCATATTGTAAAAATGGAGCTAAATTTCTGGAATTATTAGTGGCAGGTCTTTGCTCTGCCACCAGGTTTATGCCGTTCTGCCTGAGACCCTGCATTTATTACTGGGTCATTTTCCTTTTTTTTTTTTTTTTTTTTTTTTTTGGTATCTGCCTTTCAGATAGGGCGGCATAAACCTTGGTACAGAATTATCTTTAAAGGGTTTTTCCCAGAAGACAAAAAATTATGTAAAAAAAAGCTAAACACGGGGACATGAAGAACATTATACTCCCTTCTCACAGATTCCTCGCTGCTCTGGTTCCAACTATGCGCAGGTTCACACCTGCTCCCGGTCTCCGCCTTGTGGGTTTCCGTCTTCTGCCGACAGGAGACGGAAACCCGGCAGTCAGTGTCTGCCCGTGAGCGTTTTGTGCTCTCCGGTGAAACCTTTTTTTTTTTTTTTTTTTTTTAACCAGACACAATGTCCTGCATGACCGACTTTGTGTCCAGTTAAAAACAAAACGGTTTCGCCGGAAACCACAAAACGCTCACGGGCAGACACTTTTGCATTCAAACAAAATGGGTTTGAAAAGTGACTGCCGGTTTCCATCTCCTGTCCAGTTTCTCGGGCAGAAGACAGAACCCTGAAAGCGGAGACCGGGCGCTGGTGTGAACCTGCCCTATGGCTGTGTTTTTTGGTGTACTCTTCATGGTGTCTTTGGCAGCCAGTCTGTGACCAAAACTCCTCTGGCACGGTGCACATCAGCCAAAGGGAACCCTATATGCCATAATGTATCCCAAGAGGCGCCGCTTCTGGTGTCAGATGGAAAAACACTACCTGCATTCATTTTCAGTTATGATGATTTATCTTATTTAATTTTTTTTTTTTTTTTTTTTTTTACAGCCAATGGAAATGATAACAAAAAGTTCAAAGGGGATGATAAAATGGAAAGTGCTCCTTCCCGGGTGCTTCACATCCGAAAACTTCCTGGTGAAGTAACAGAAACTGAAGTCATTGCTTTGGGTTTGCCTTTTGGGAAAGTGACAAATATCCTAATGTTAAAAGGAAAAAATCAGGTAATGTCTTTTGTCTTTCCCACACTTTATACCTCGTTCACACTTGCGCTTGCTGTCTGTCCGTCTGTTGTGGATTTGCTGAATTTGTGGAAAAACAGATTGGGAATGGTTTGCAAAAGGTCCGTCTAAAAACCTGTTCACTTCAGTGGGTGTTTAAAACCATCCGCAGGTGTCCGTCCGTTTGCAGCCTCTCCGCCAGGAATCTGCTTTTTTTGGACAGACACAAAGGTGGACACGCAGGACTTTGTGTCCGTCAAAAATAAAGCGAGAAAATCTTTCAAATTCAGCAAAATTTTTGATTGGTTCTATTTCCAAAAAAAAATGTTTTAACTTTTAATTGTCTACAAATCTAAATCTGGTTATGTTCATGGGAAAAAAATCTTTTAAATTCCTCCTCACACTGGTGACCAAAGGCTGCCATTTACACAGGTTTAGGTCTGCAACTCCTAGCCGAATAAAAGAATGTAGAATGTAGGTTTAGGGGTCCTAGATACAAACCCAGCAAAAATCTTAGTCCCCCTATCTTATGAAGAAGTCTGCAGAAAACCAGGAGTGTTTTACTCATCCTTTTGCCAAGACCTTAAGGCCGGGTTCACACGGGGTATTTTGGTCAGGATTTTGAGGCCGTATCCGCCTTAATCCTGACCAAAAAGACGGCTCCCATTGAAATCAATGGGAGCCGGTCAGTTCTTTTTTCCGGGAGCCGTTTGTTCCAGCTCCTGGGAAAAAAGAACGGACATGCTCATTCTTCAGGCGGAGCTGAAAGCTCCTCCGACTAGGCCCATTTATTTGGGCCTAATCTGGAGCGAAGTACGCGACTGGATGACGGTGCACTGCATTGCACTGGCCTCCAGTCGCAGCTACCCGTATTTTGGACCGGAACCTGAGGCGGCCTCTACCTCAATTTTCGGGCCAAAAAAACCCTGTGTGAACCCGGCCTAAAGACTTTTTGGCCAGTTTCACTAAACCTTCAGCCATGTTCTATAGTCAGCACATATTGACACTTACTAATAATCATTTCTCCAGATGCTTCAATGTCTCCTGAGGATCCAGCTGTAGCGCTGTTTATCACCGATACAAGTGATCCTCTGTGAGCGGCCATGCCTGGATGCCACTTCACTTATGATACTGGTGATATTCTGCAAAGGAGAAGTATGGAGTTGTGCAGAAAGTGTCATTAGGCTTGGTGTTACTAGAAGTCCAACTCTTCAGAATATGTTGGAGATGTTGTCTCCAATAGAAAAATAAAGGAGCAGTGCAGATCATTGCAAGAAACCTTCTAATCTATGTAATAAAGAATTAGTACTTTCTGCTCTATTGGGCCGTTTCCCTGATCGCCCTCCCTCTGCTACAGGGAGTTTCACTGTGAAAACGACTGCTTCATTCATCTGGAAATGGATGAACTGCAGGTCACATGACTTAGATAATTCATCTCTTTTCGAGTTTATAGAGCGGACAGAGCAGATACAGAGGGATATAAGACGACAGAGAGCTTCTAGTCCAATCCTGAGGCTTTCTATTACAGCGCTTTACGCACATAAGTACAGACCAGTATTTCTCTCTACATGTCCTGCATGGTGCTGCGGTTTGGGAGTGAGACAGATGGTTACAGAGAAGGTTCTCCTGTATTTCATGTGTTCAGTGTATAGCAGAGAGTCTGCACCCACCAGCTCAGAGAGGACTGCAGGTTACAGATGCCACATGGTGAAGGGAAAACTGCTAAAAATGCAGAATACAGGTTAAATAATGACCAGAATTTGCGTCACTCCTTGTGTCCACACGCGGCACCTTATCCTGAGATATTAAATGAAACAACAGCTCTGCTTTATAGACAGGCCTAGCATGAATATCATTGTCCCGCCGTTATGTGTTATCCTAATTCCAGGCTCTTTATTGTAGGCTTTTTTGGAATTGGCAACAGAGGAAGCCGCTGCCACGATGGTCAATTATTACACGTCAATGACCCCTCACTTACGTAACCAACCGATCTATATCCAGTACTCCAACCATAAAGAACTTAAAACAGACAGTGCACTAAACCAGGTAGGCCTCTTGTAAGGTTTAGCACATTTACAGAACTCGTTCCTTGTCTTGGCTTTTAAAATCTTCACTTTTGTCTACACTGACCTTTTCCCGTACCGCAGTATACAGCAACCAATTATACAGTGGTATTTAATGAGATTTTTTTGGAACTTTAACATTTATGGTCTAAAAAAAAATACTATTTGTTTTTTTTCTTTATTTCATAACCCAATAGTGCAGAAATTCTCTGTTTCTTCACTTATGTTGCTCATTCTGTTTATGGTTTTGATGTAAGTCAGAAGTCTATTCAGTTTTAGTCAGCAGGCAAAAGAAGTTCATGAGGAGGGGAACTGGGACGTGGATTTGGAGAAGGGACCAGTATTGGGGGTAGTTGTTAAGAAATAGACTAAAATTCCAGCTTTTTTTTTTTTTTTTTGGAAGCAACACTTTTCTGTCTGCATTTTTTGTGCGGAAACGTCACGGAAAGCATTATAGACTATGTGGTCCGCGAGTTTCCTAAGGTAACTGCTTTTTTTTTTTTTTTTTTTTTTTTTTTTTATGCGGATTAGGTTTCCATTCAGCTGGTCCCCAAGGGGACTCCCCAAACGGAAACCTGAAAGCAGATGTGAATCTAGCCTTAGGCCAGTGACCCACGGGCCGGAAAAGCTGCAATTTGCCACAGGAAAAATTGCAGCGTTTTACAGTACTTGCAAAGTGGATGGGATTCATGTGAATCCCATGCCCACTTTGTGGAAAAAATCGCAGCGCGGATACGCTGCAGTTTACAAAACCGATGCGGTTTTGAAAATCGCAGCGTGTCAGTTATACGCCGGCGGCTTTCCCGTAGATATAATGGTAACAGAAAGTCCGCAAAGAAAACTCCATGAATTTTCTTTTCAAAACGCTGCGGAAAGAACCGCAATGTGTTCACGCCGCGGTTGTTCCTGCAGCACTTTAGCATTGTTTCCAGCCCGTGGGACCTTAGCCTTAAAGAAACTTTATTGCTTTTGTCTGACCCTGGCTGTCAGGCGTTTTTGAAGGAGTCAGAGTAGAAGTCGGAGTTGGGCTGTGAAAAAATAGGAGTCTGATTCAATACTGAATTTTGCTTTTACTGATTCCACAATTCTCTAAATAGATTGGTTAGATGGATTTTTGTTACTCTGAGGGAGACATGAAAAAATAAATTTTAATCTGTCAAATGCCTCAAAGCCAAGTGTCCTCTGGGTGCTTTACCAACATCAAAGTTTCCCCTAACCCTCCGCTCTGCTTGAAGTGTCCTCTGGGTGGTGCTAGAGTTGCCCTTGGAGCAGACGGGGAGTTTTAGGCACGAAGAACCTTGACGCAGCCGATGTGGACCGACCATGTGTAAATACTATTTGTAGCGTAGAAATGTCTTTGCTTCAGAGGCCTGCCAATGTAACATTGTGTTTCACTGAGAATTAAACAAACTTTTCCTTCTGTATTATTCCCTATTCTGTCCTATATCAGCAGTGTCTGCACATTCCCTTTCTTCCCTTGTACAACGCTCGCCGCTCTCATTCCCACCACCTCAAAGTTGTTTGTGTTTTCTTTCAGCGTGCCCAAGCCATGCTTCAGGCGGTATCCGCAGTTCAGAATACTACTAATTCCTCCGTGGGTAATACCGCAGGAAGCGAGAATACGGTGTCTTCTGCACAGAGCCCAGTGCTGAGAATAATCATCGACAACATGTACTACCCTGTAACACTCGACGTCCTTCACCAGGTTCGGGAGGCCAATAGTTCTGTTTTGCTTTCATGAATTGATTTGTACAAGTAACAATGCGTTTCATGTCCCTTTGTTTTTCGACCCTTAGATCTTCTCAAAGTTTGGCACGGTCTTGAAGATAATCACATTCACGAAAAACAATCAGTTTCAAGCATTGCTACAGTATGCAGACCCAGCGAACGCACAACAGGCAAAGCTGGTAGGTGACCTTGTATAGTCATTGTCATAGCTGATGTACAGAAATCCCATCAGTCTGCAGGATTGTGGGGCTCTTCACTTAGAGGACCTTTCACGGATTTGAACACATGCGATGTTATATACTGCTGGAAAGCCAGCGCACGGTCTGCTTTCCTGATCTGTGCCCCGGGTAAAGAGCTAGTGGTCCCGGTACCATAGCTCTTTACAGTCAGGTACGTCCTTCTCTACAGCAGCGCCTATAGCACTGTACAGTGTGAGTGGGGAGGAACGCCCCCTCCCTCTGCTCACAGTGCTTGTCCATAGACGAGTATTATCAGGAGGGGAGGGGGCGTTCCTCCCCGCTCACACTGTACAGTGCTATCGGCGCTGCTGTGGAGAAGGACGTAGCTGACAGAGTGTCAGGAACGCCCTTCTGACTGTAAAGAGCTACGGTATCTGGACCGATAGCTCTTTACCCGGGGCACAGATCGGGAAAGCCAACAGTGCACTGAATTCAGCGCACTGTCTGCTTTCCAGCGGTATATAACACCGCATGTGCCCAATTCCGTGAAAGGTCCTTTTTAAGGTTCACGGCTAAACCTTTTTTTTTATTTTTATTTTTTTCTTGCTTTATAATGCAGGCATTAGACGGTCAAAATATCTATAACGCTTGTTGCACCCTCCGAATTGATTTCTCTAAGCTGGTGAACCTAAATGTGAAGTACAATAATGACAAAAGTCGTGACTACACGCGTCCAGACCTGCCATCTGGGGATGGGCAACCCGCTTTAGATCCAGCAATCGCTGCAGCGTTTGCCAAGGAGACATCACTTCTAGGTATGTCTTTCTGCAATCGCGATTCCATCCCACACAGACGCTTATTTCATACACAGCCTTCCCTTATATAGTGGTGTGAGCTGTGCTAAAGTCTTCTCGCTGCAATGTTTTATGTCGCTTCAGATCCATTCCAGGTTCCTGTTGTTAACCTAATATGGCGTTCTCCAGGTTTGCTTACATAAATGAGGAGACTGATATTAACTGTTCTGTGCATCTGGAAATCTTCACCTGCTTACCCCAGGATGGCTCCATTTCTACCCTGTTATTTATAACTTGTGTTACTATAAAGCGTCGCTTTCATATCGTACAGACGAGTGCAGGCCACAGGCGCAACTTCCACCACCTCCCAATAGCTCTCATTAAATTCTTACACTGTTTTCTTGACCAGGCTAGTATGCCCTAACAGTATTCAGGCAAAAATCCATCTGTTCTTGATTCCTTCCTCTCTAATCTTAGTATAGAAAACAGTACATTGCCCATTAGCATCAGAGGCGATGAAAACATTTGTTGTTAAAATTCTAATGGTGTCCCGTGTGAAAGAGAACCTGTCACCACTCCTGACACGACTGTCCTAGTGCTTACCTGTATTCTCCATAACTTATAACTCTGGTGCACATTCTCTGATGTTCAGGCTGAAAATTGTCAGATGCTGGCAATCTAGCTGCTAGATTTTGGCGATGTGTCTCTGCACGCTCTTACGTTGAACATTCGGTGCGGATGGTGTCAGGGACACAGCACTAAAGGGAATTGTTAGGCCTTTTTCGCATGTCCACATCTGCAGCTCTTCACAGACGGCACCTCACCCTGCTCATTTGCGGACGCTGTGCTGTCCTTGGTTCACGATCTGCATCAGCGGCCTTCGGCAGAAAGACACTGGCGGCTGATTAAACGTATTGCAATGAAATGAATGGGTACATATGGTGTCCACACGTGAAATGCAGGTGTGTGGATAAGGCCTTATTTTAATACAGATATGTACTGAAAAGTGTCTGGAGAAGTCATAGGTCCTCTGTAAATATACTTGTTAGGCCGGGTTCACACCTGCGCCCGGTCTCCGCTTTCAGTTTCCATCTTCTGCCCGAGACACTGGACAGGAGACAGAAACCAGCAGTCACTATTCAAACCCATTCATTTGAATGGGTTTGCAAAGTGTGCGCCCGTGAGCGTTTTATGGTCTCCACGGCGAAACCGTTTTTTTTTTTTTTTTTAACCGGACACTAAGTTGGACATGCAGGACTGTGTGTCTGGTTATTTAATAAAAAACCCGTTTTTGCCGCGGAGACCTCAAAATGTTCACAGGCGGACACGGCCTGCCGCGTTTCTATCTCCTGTCGGCAGCAGACGGAAACTGAAAGCGGAGAGCGGGCGCAGATTTGAAGCCGCCCTTACCAGCAATCCTCTGTACATGTATCGATAGATTCACGCTTCTGTTATTCACTGTCATCAGTCACAGGATAAGAGCAAAAGACATATAACGACAGATGCAGACCGAGACCCTTCTGTGTGTCCGTCTGCATTCACCCCAATGTATAATAATAAATAGAATGATGGTAATGGACATTAATAACGGGAGTGTGAACATAGCCTTACATTAAGGGCCTCTTCATTGACCCAGTAACCAGGGCGATTCATGTCAGGACTGAGCGTTACGTCTGGGTTCTCACAGGGCGTTTTGTTTGCCTTTTTCTGCGGTTTCATAAACACAGTTGAAAACCCCATGTATTTTTTTAATTAAGAAAACCCATAAATAACTGAGCTGCAGCTGTACACGGCGACAGAGCTGGCTTTCTATATTTATCATTGCAGATGCTGCTTTGTTTATTGGTGTGTTTTTAATTACAAAAAAAATACACATGCATTGTCTCACGTGTTTATAAGATTACGGCGAAGCCTACAACGCGTCTCTTGTGAAGTGTAGAAGAGAATCTATATCACATTGCCCTGCTAATAACCAGTGCCGCCGAACAGGGTAGGGGGCCATCTTGGCGGCAGCCATTCCTCTCCTATTCATTCTGCATTGGCTCTTGTCACTAGGATTATGACGGACAACTGGCGCTGTTTTTATGCCCTCACCTGCAAGAATAAATTTACCTTTACACTTATCAAGGGCAGCTCAGTTAGGCTCGGCTCACATCTGCAATGCCTGTCATGCCGAGTCCGGCCGTGAGCGCCGATGAGCGTTTTATGCTCTCCGTGGCAAAAGTTTTTTTTAAAACTGGACACAGAGTACTGCATGTCCGACTCTGTGTCTGTTTTTTTTTTAAAAAAACTGTTTCGCTGCGGAGCGCATAAAACGCTCACTGGCGCTCACGGCCGGAGACTTTTCAAACCCATTTAAATGAATGGGATTGAAATAGTCCGGCAGGTTTCCGTCTCCTGCCCTGTTTTGTGCAGGAAATGGAAACCTGCAGAACGGAGTCCCAGGCGCAAATGTGAACGAGCCCTTAGCAGTGTTTAAAAAAAAAAAAAAAAAAAAAAAAAAGCTAGGACCAGCAGCAATTGGCCAGGACCAGCAGCAATTATTTGGGCGTCTTTTCTATCCCTTCTTCTGAAAAGCGGAGAATAAATCTATTTCTTTACTAAGATAAGATGTATTACCAAGTTTCTTATATTCACTTGCACTATTCATTCATGAAACGTTGCATTTATCACATGTACTAGAGGTACGAGCTGTACAATTAGATTATTGGCCCCTTATTCAGATTTGATGACATATAAAACAGAATCTTCCTCTTCCCAAAGCTTCATATTAAAGGGATCCTATCATTGGAATCCCTTTTTTTTTTCTGACTAACACATAGGAATAGCCTTTAAGAAAGATTCTTCTCCTACCTTTAGATGTCTTCTCCGCGCTGCCGTTTGGTAGAAATCTGGGTTTTCTTTGATATACATATGAGTTCTTGGGCCTTGGACAGAGACCACTGCGCATGGCCGGACCACAAGAAAATGGCCACTTACACAGTAAGCTGGTGTAAGCGGCTATTTTCTTGTGACCCAGGCATACGCAGTCGGCTCTGCCCACGGCCTAGAAGATTGAAACTCAGGATGGAAGAAAACGCAGGGAGAGGGCGTTCATGAAGAAGATGGAGGTGGCGCTGGAGATTCCTCTCGCAGCACTGGAGACGCCCCAAGTGCTGCGAGAGAACTCATTTGCATACCAACGAAATCCAGGATTTCTACCGAACGGTGGCGCGCAGAAGACATCTAAAGGTAGGAGAAGAATAGGCTTTCTTAAGGCTATTCCTACGTGTTAGACAGAAAAAAAGGGTATCCAATGACAGATCCCTTTAAACCCCACTCTGTCCAAGTCCTAATCTCTCCTAAAACCATGATCGCTATTAATGCCGCAGGTTACAGGTGACTTCTACTTGCTGTGCCGCTGACTTTCTAATGTTTCCCATCTTCATTCTACATTTGTAGTGTGCACCATTGAGAGAGTATTTTTTTTTCTTCACGAATATTTCAATTTTGCAGCGGTTCCCGGTGCGCTAAGTCCATTAGGAATCCCGAATGCCGCTGCTGCCGCAGCCGCCGCTGCTGCGGGCCGCGTGGGTATGCACGGCGTTCCAACGGCTAGCAACACCGTTCTCCTTGTAAGCAATCTGAACGAAGAGGTCAGTGATACAAATTCACGTTCAGCACATGTAAATGTGACTCTCTCTGCTTTCTCTTTTTTATTTCTTTTTTACACCTTCTCCATTTTTTCGTTATTTGCTCCATCTTTTTACTTTGCACATTGAGAAAGAATTGAACTATTGGCTAAAAGCGTAAAAACTAACACAGGTGAAGTGGGAAGACCGCCATGACACCGGCTATACGTTATGAACGCGTCATCTGTGTCAGTTCTTACCGCGCTTGGGTTTTTTCTTTTATCTATCGGTTGCCTGTTTATTATGTGTTTCATTCTTTTTTTTTTTTTTTTTTCTTTATTTTAAATTTTTATTATTTCTACAATTCTCAATTTGTATCAACTGCTCTAATACGTGTTTCTTTCAAGGTTCTTCCAAAGATTTTGATGAAGCTCTCTTCCTGTTTTTTTAGTAATCTCTTATTCTTTACAGTATCTGGCCATTACTCTCCCCTTCTCTGTGGCTGTCTCTATCTCTTACGACCTGTCTCTCCTCTTCCCGGTGCTGTCATATATATATATATTTTCTCCTCTCCCTCATTTCTGTTTGGATGCGGAGTATACGGGAATGAAATGTGGGAAGTTTGAGATCTTGTCTTTTCCCGATGGCTGTTTTTGTTTTTTGTTTTTCTTTTGTTACGACGTTCTAGAGTGAAGGCGGGCGACTTGCTTTCCTCCTTCTTGGGCCTTGATCCTCGGAAGCGAGGCGAGTCGCCCTCCTGCGTTCTAAAACTTGTGTTCATTTCTGGGTAACCTAGGCCACCTGTATATCGTAGGTCTCATCATTTTACATGTCTTGATAATGAGCCAGCCATCCACGTTGATACTTCCTACTCATTTCAGAGCCAGACGCGCAGTAAAGTGTAAAGCATAGTTTGTTTCTACAGCATGCCGCCCCCATGTCCTGCCAGATTAGCACTGTGATCTCTGATATGAATGTGTTTTGTTTTTTTTTTCCCCATATTTGTCTCGGATGACTACATTTTAGTTTTTCTTGTACAGTACATAAGCCAACCATTATTCTGACCAAACTCCTGCATTTCCTTTGTACTGACCTTTATTTTATTTTCTCCCTTCTTTTTTTTCTTTTGTTCTGCATCATCTCCCCGCCCGCCTTCCCTTCCCCCCCCTTTTTACATCCTCTTCCTCGTGTGTGATGTTCTTTCCTGTATCTTATTGTTTTCCAAAAAAAATACTGCTGTCAAACTTTTTTTTTTTTTTTTCTTCCCATTTTTGTGTCTGTTTCCCCTCCCTCCTCCTCTCCCCTCCCCCCTCCCCTCCCTTATGTTCACGCTTCTTTGCTTGAACAATATGTTCCTCGGACCAACTTGCCCCAATTAACTGCCTTGAACCATGATCCATGACCACCTTCACCATTCTACGGGAACCACCCTTCGTTATGGATGATCTGTTCATCTCCGCTCTTCCTCGACTCTTCTCTCTTCTTGTCTTACGCTGCTTGCTCTTCTCTCCTTCTAAAGATGGTTTCGCCCCAAAGTCTGTTTACCCTCTTCGGTATGTTATTGTTAGCACTATACTTTTATTATTAATTTCATTTTTTATTTCACCTTTAATTTTTTTTTTTTTTTTTTTTTTTTTTTTAATTTGTAGCTAGCACTTTGGTGTAATTTTGAATAGTAATTTTGATTTATTTTTTTTCTTGATTTTTATTTGTTTTTTACAATGTTTTTTTGTCTCTTTTTATCATTGTTTTCTTCTTTAAAAAAAAAAACAAACAAACTCACCATAGTCACTATTTATTTTTTAATGCATGTTTAATTTTATTTTGCATGGTCTTTTTTAATTTTGTCATTCACATAGGTTTGAGGGTATAGCGAATATATTCTTATCCGAAATTCACTGTTCAAGATCTGCTTTCATTCTTGTGTATGTTAGGCGCTGGTTGAATGGGTTACTTTTGGTGTCTGGTTGTTTCATTTGAACTCTCAGTATCTAAAGTCGCCGGCCGGACTCGTATTCGTTGTTTTACACTCTTTGTTTTTTCCTCTCGGATTTTAATAAAAGGTGTTTATGGAGACGTGCAGCGCGTGAAGATTTTATACAATAAGAAAGACAGTGCTCTTATACAGATGGCTGATGGCAACCAGTCGCAACTGGGTAAGATGTGTCGTACTGCATTAAGAACTGCCAAAATAATACTACTATTGTTTTCTATTTTTTTTTTTTTCTAAACGAAAACCTGTTAACTTGGATTCGGAGGGGCCTTTTATTCTAAGTTGTGAAATATAAGGTAAAAGAAAGTTCATAAAGGTAAAAGGTTTATGCCTCCTTCCTCCCGAACGGAAATCAACAATAAAGTAGCAGAGACCGATCCAGAAGAGGTCACAGCCCTGCCAAACCCTGCAAAAACTTGCACCAGCAATCACACTAGTGTCTCCTCTCTGTTCTTCTGGTCCTGATGGACCAAAACAACAGAGAGGCGACCACTAAGGGTAAGTTCACACGGGGTTTGAGGCCGTATCCGCCTCAAAACCCTGACCAAAATGAGCCGTTTATTCTGGCTCCCAGAAAAAGAAGCGAGGTGCTCATTCTTTCAGGCGGATTCACTTCGGGACATCAGTCTGAAGACACTCTCTTTCTTCTCGACTTGGTCCATTCATTGGGCCTAATCCGGAGCAGAGTGCGCGACTGGATGCCGGTGCAGCTAACCTTATTTTGATTCGGGACCTGAAGCGACTCCACCTCAGGTTCTGGATCAAAAAACCCTGTGTGAACCCGGACTAAAATAGAGGCAAAACAAGGAGTCCAACAGACCTTATTGACTACAATGGGGTAGGTAGGGCGTCCGTAAAACTGATTTTGAGGTGGCCACTCTGATGGAGACTGCAGCCTTAGTTGGCGCAGTACTTGTTACTTGTTCCTAAGACTTACGTTTGTTATTATTTTCAGGTTATTACAATTGGATATATTGGTAGATCCAGAAAGTTTTACTTGAATCTAACCACTTAAAGGGGTTGGCCACTTTCAGACCAATACTGACAAATGTACAATAAAAAGATATACAATTTTCCAATATACTTTCTGTATCAATTCCTCACTGTTTTCTAGATTTCGGCTTGCTGTCATTCATTTTGTTACTTCTAGAGGATAAAACTCTGTCCATGGTCATGTGATTTACGGTCCATGGTCATGTGACTTGCACACAGGTGCACAGCTGATTACCAGGCAGATGTCTGATTACTGTGCTGTGACTGTAACGAACGGCACCTGTGTTCTCATCACATGACTATGGACCGTAAATCACATGACCATGGTCAGAGTTTCATCCTCTAGAAGGAACAGAATGAATGACAGCAGGCAGAGATCTAGAAAACTGTGAGGAATTCATACAGAAAGTATATTGGAAAATTGTATATCTTTTTATTGTACATTTGTCAGTATTGGTCTGAAAGTGGCCAACCCCTTTAAGAACTCTGTAGACATGACATTTGTTAGAGCTCGCTCTTCCCTTTTACATAATGAATAAGCTTCCTGTCACCCAAGCACAGATGTAAACCTGCTGTACCTTGCTGTACTTTTTAGCCACGACCACCAGACTAGTGGCGTTCTGATTGCTGAGACCATCACCACTTGTCACAATGGGGGACACTAGTACCACCCTCAGCTGTGGGGTTTTTTGGTCTGTGCCGTATAGGGTGGCCGCAGCCCAAAAGTGCTGCCGAATAATCCAGACTTTTTTTTAACAGAAAGTCTGCAGAGTTTTCCTCTGCGGAATTTCTGCCTCCATTATACCTATACAAAAGCAACCAGCGTTTCCATAGGAATAATTGACCATAATCTGTCACGTTTTTGGAAATCTGTGGTTATATTTTTGCAGAGTCTGGATGGAAATCTAGCGAATCCCATTCACTTTGCAGGGACTGTAAAACACTAAAAGCCAAACTACTCCACGTAGGGCTTCAGGCTTAGTTTGTAAACGTGTGCCAAAAACTCTTGGATGATCTTTCAGGATAAGCAACCATTTTTTGTGTACATTTCAGTGTTGCCTTCATTCACTTGTACTTTTTCATTATACAGTTATAGTAAGTGAACATTTAATGTCATAAATAGACCCTGCATAGCCACATTGACTATGAATTATTACTGTATATACTCGAGTATAAGCCGAATTTTTAAGCACAGCTTTTGTGCTGAAAAAGCCCCCTCGGCTTATACTCGAGTCAATAAGTTTTCCCAGTTTTTTGTGGTAAAATTAGGGGGGGTCGGCTTATATTCGGGTTGGCTTATATTCGGATATATATGGTAACTGTTTTTACACCACGTGCTTTGTGATGTAACTGAGTAAGATGCCCACAGCGAATAAAATCTAGTTTGGCTGACAAATATTGTGTGTCATTTATTTTCCATGCACTCTGTATTTTAATGCCAATATTTCTTTCTCAGCCATGAGTCATCTGAACGGACAGAAGATGTACGGGAAGATTATCAGGGTTACATTGTCCAAACATCAGACAGTACAGCTACCTCGGGAAGGGCTGGATGATCAAGGGTTAACAAAAGATTTTGGCAACTCCCCTCTCCACCGTTTCAAGAAGCCTGGCTCTAAAAATTTTCAAAATATTTTCCCGCCCTCCGCAACTCTTCACTTATCAAACATTCCGTAAGTAAAGGCACAATGTTCCGGCCGTGTCTTCTCTCCGCTCCCCGGCCCATCTTCTAACCATTCAATAATACCCACTGGGGCATTTTTTTTTTTTTGGGGCTGCAGGACTAAGTGGGTTATAAAGAAGTTTTCAATATTCAAAAGTTAACAAGTTTTCCTTGTTTGATATGTGTTTTTTCCTTAGGCAAACAATTTCTGAAGATGACTTGCGCACACTGTTTACCAACACAGGAGGAACCGTGAAGGCTTTCAAATTTTTTCAGTGAGTTATATTATATTTCATGTCATGTAGAGACCAAAAAAGGGAATTTTGGCAAAAAAGAAAAAAAAAAAAAGCAGATTCATATGAGAGCCAGTAAGCTCCTGTTAACTATTAACTGTCGTTCAAACATCACACATAAGGCATTTTTCCCATCACCAATCTTTTATCTATAAAATCCTTTTAAAGATTTTCTGTATCAGGAATACAGATGAAGAATTTGCTCCTAGCGCCACCTGTTGGAAGGTACTTCCCTATTGATCAGGGATCGGGAACCTTCAGCTCTCCAGCTGCTGTGAAACTGCAACTCCCAACATGCTCTATTCACTTCCCTGGGAGTTCCAAGAAGAGCAGAGCGACTATGCATGCTGCGATTTGTAGTCTGGCAACAGCTGGAGAGCCGTACGTTCCCTACCCCTGGTATAGATGAATACCTAACGTCAATAACCTAATACCAAAATTACCTAAGGGGATAATCTAAGAATAACAGCTGAACCAGTGTCACTCCTCCAGAAGGTAGAGGTTGCTATCCGCAAACAGCTGTTTTTAAGTTTTTGCCTCTCACAAGTGCAGAGCAGGGAAATGTCTGGTTGTCCGAGAGGTCCTGATCTGGGGATTTTCTCTCATACAGGGACTTATTAGACTATGCAACATACTATTGTTTGCTTTTAACCAGAACAAATCAAAGATTCTGAGATATTAGAGGGGCAACACGGTGGCTCAGTGGTTAGCATTGCAGCCCTGGATTCCTGCCTTCGAATCCCACCAGGAATAACATCTGCAAGGAGTTTGTATGTTCTCTGCATGTTTCTGTGGATTTCCTCCCATTCTACAAAGACATACTGATAGGGAAAAACATGTACACCTCGATCCCTATACGGGGCTCACAATCTATATGAAGAAAAAAAAAATTAAAAAAATTTCTGAGATATTAGGGTTATATTCACGCAAAAAAAAAAAAAAATCCTAGTTGAATTTTTCAGGTTCAGGGATTTTACCTAGTTTAAAATCTCATGAATCTGAAGCTGAATTTTTCCACTTGACCATACTCCGCATCTGCCAGGCGGTATTTAATTTTTCTGACTCCCATTCACTTCGGTGGGGGTTACCAGGTGGAATCCTCCTGGAGATCGAGCGTAACGCTTTTTTTTTTTTTTTTTTTTTTTTTTTTTCATTCTTTCTTTCTTTCGCTAACTGAAAAAAAAATCAGCCAGACAAAAAAACTCAGTATCTGACTCCCATTGAAATCAATGGAGGCTGGTTTGAGGTGTACTATTACCGTGAGAGGTGGCAGTCACTCAGGTTAGAGTAGACACCTTAACCAGGTTCATACAGCAGAGATCTGACAGTAATGCCCACGATCAGAGTCTGCCTCGATAGCAGGGCATTAACCTTTTACTTCTACCCTATTTTACCCTCTGATGCTCCTCCCGTGGCACCCGCACCTCTTCTCTTTAATGTTGCAGGATCTTTCCGCACAGCAATGTGGCAGGAGCTATCTTGTGTCCATGTCGGCCAGGAGGCCTGTCATAACTGTATATCTATTGAGGCTTGCCTGAGGTAGGGATTTTACCATAGACTGCAATACTGATTATAGGCAATCCGCTGAAACCAAACATCTTTAAAAATATTTTTTTTTTCTGATTTCCAGTACATTGCACCAAATATTATATGGTAAAATTCTAAAACACAATTTGCAGCGAAAACAAAACAAAATAAGGCTGCCTTCACACGGAGTAACGCCGGGCTTGTAAAAATACTCATTCACAGCCGTACACGCGAGCGCTGCGGAAGGATCCCGAACACTTCCCATTCACTTCAATGGGAGCGCTCGTAAAGCCGGCGTCACATGACCGACTTCATCCTACTGAATGGAACTGTGACCAGAGTCACTGTGGAGTCTGAAGTGGCTACAGGGGAGACACAGGAATGAGAGTTATGGCCTCCCCTGCAGCCCTCTGCAAAAGTAATGACCAGGAGATCAGGGTGTACATTAGTCCTGAAGCTTTACCAGTGTGTAACCTTGCCTTGCCCCCGACCCTATTGTGTTTCCCCATTTTAGAGTTTATATAACAGCATGTCATTTTTCTCTTGAATTTCTTCCATTTAGGGACCATAAAATGGCCCTCCTCCAGATGTCCACTGTGGAAGAAGCTATCCAGGCGCTGATTGACCTCCACAACTACAACATTGCTGATAATCACCATCTGAGGGTCTCATTCTCCAAGTCCACCATTTAAGGGGGCGAGGAGGAGGCCGAGCAAACAGAGCGTCTGGTGTTATTGCATTGTTCAGTGTATTGTCACCAATAGACTGTTCACAACAGTGGGGACCAGAGTCTATTTTGTTCTTCACTCTGTCATCATTCCTTGGTTCATTACATGAATTGATTTAAGACGCAGTCAACATTTAGCTGCAGCTTGTACCAGGTGACTAGGGAAGCCATTTGTGTTTAAGTTTCCATTTCAGCTTTTTCTTTTTCCTCCATGGACATGTGCCTTATGAAAGTGTGTATTTTTTCCTTAAGTGTTACCATTTTAGACACCGGTGAACCATCATGGGCACATTGTTACATGTGTATAAATACATTATGCACCAGATGTGGGCAAAGGTTAAGGTTTGCTGCTTCTGCTCAGAACCGCTTTTGCTTTTTACCCCTTTTTGTTGCCGTTCCTATCGATTGCCTTGTTATGTGTTCTGGGATTCTTTATGTTATTAGTTTACCTGTTTATAATCTCAAGGTGAGATTGAAAGGGATTCGCTCAGAGCCTTGGTCACTAGTGACTGATTTTCAGCATTGGGTAGGAGTGTTAGGGTAAGTTCAGACGGGGGTTTATGGTCCGGAACTTGTGGCAGAGGCTGCCTCAGGTTCCAGACCAAAATACGGGTAGTTGCGACTGGATGCCGGTGCAATGCATAGGCATCTAGACGCGCACTCTGCTCTGGATTAGGCCCAAATGAATGGGCCTAGTCGGGAGGAGGGAGTGTCTCAGGCGGATGTCGTGAGGCGAATTGCCCTGAAGAATGAGCATGTCGCTCCCAGAAAAAAGAACTGACCAGCTCCCGTTGATTTCAATGGGAGCCATCTTTTTGGTCAGGATTTTGAGGCGGAAACGGCCTCAAAATCCTGACCAAAAAACCCAGTGTGAACTTACCCTTAAATGCCACAGACTAGTTAGCGAGAAAATGGATTTATCCAGTATGTCCAGTGGACAGTCCTAACCGTGCTGAGATCCCAGGACAGCACGTGTATCAGAAACAGTATGTCAATGTGGCGGGTAGCAAAGCCGCAAGGTACATACACAAGATTATTGCGCCACACAGAGTGATGTCGAACTGCAAAGGGTTTATTTGTCAAAGCTGGGGGGAGACCTTAAGAGTACTTGGCACAGTCAGGAGCGTCTTTTGGGCACTTGTGGTTCGTTTGCACACTGGATACATTTTCATTTTCTCTCCAATTCTAAATCAAGGCGTTCACACTTGTGCTACTGTCTTCCCACCGTGATGCTGCTTGGGACGGCTTGCATACAGTCAGTTTAAAAGCCCACTCATTTCTAGGAGGTGTGTGTTTTGTTTTTTTTTTAATGTAGATTGTGAGCCCCATATAGGGATCACAATGTATTTTTTTTTTTACGATCAGTATGTCTTTGTAGAATTGGAGGAAATCCACGCAAACACGGGGAGAACATACAAACTCCTTGCAGATGTTGTTCCTGGTGGGATTCGAACCCAGAACTCCAAGGCTGCAGTGCTAACCACTGAGCCACCGTGCTGCCCCACTTCAATGGGTTTTTAAAGCAAGACGGTGGTGTCCGTATGTGGCCTCTCCGCTGTGAAACCACCTTTTTTTTTTTTTTGCATGGACACAAAGTCAGACATGGAGGCGTTTGTGTCTGTGCTAAAATAAAAACAAAAAACAGTTTCACGGTGGAGAGGCCTCACACGGACACCGCCGACTTAAAATGAGAGGGTTTTTAAACTGACTGTATGCAAGCCGCCCCCCCAAGCTCCAATTTCAGCGGGATCATGGCAGGCGGACAGTGGCGCAAGTTTGTACGCCCCCTTACCCAGTAGTCAGTTCAGCGTTGACAACGGCTCTGACACGCGCCCTTTATTCTATTTTATTTTGCTTTTTCCTCATTTGGCAGCAAGGAAGGTTCCGGAAGTTTCGGCCACACGATAGAAAAACCTTGTAAACGCTTAACCTTTACCCTCCACTCTCGTGAGTCGTATCATTTAAATGTCGGCACTAAAGTAACGTCTTGTTTGTGGCTGAATATTTTCTGTAGTTTTTTGAAGTTTGACATTGACTGATGTGCATTGAACTATATATTGCCATCTTCTGTTTGTAATTCTACTTGGATATAGTTGTGGATTTCTGAGCATGTGCAGACTGGTCAAGCGATTTTCAGAAACCGGTGCATGTGTTCTTACTATGGCAGGGAGAGCCCTTTTGACCTACGACGAGAACAGTGGCAGTTTTTTTTTTTTTGAGAACTGACAAACCAGGTGGGACCAAAGTTTATGTGCCTTTAGTCTTAAATTTTTTTTTTTTTCTTCCTTGCATTGTAATATTATGTTTTAATAAAGAACTTCAGAAATATTTTGTATTTTAGAAACAGACCTGACTTATAGACATGGCTCAGAATCTACAGGCCACTGGCAAGAGAGCGGCTCCTCGTTTTCCCCTCCCCCACCGGAGCCATTCCCTTGATTCGGTCCAGGACAAGTACATTTTACCAATTGATGTATTTGGTTACAATCCATAGATTCTGTTTATCTATGTAGGAAATAAACGGTCATGTATATTTTCTATTAGTTGAGTTTTTACATCTTTAGAAAATGTAAAATTCAGTCTAGTTTGGTTGCGGCACAATTAAAAATTAATTTTCTAACAAAGTCGGAAGGTTTGACGGTGGTTTTGATTTCATCTTGTGTGTATCCTGCTTACCTCTGTAGCATGCTCAATAAACACTTCTGTAGCTCTGTATTCTCTCTTCTGTCTCTCTCTTGCTGCCTCTTCTTTCCTCCGCTGTTTCTTTCTACTATGCTTCTAAATTCACACTTCTCTCCTCTGGTGGGAATTCATGGTTTACTTTAACAAAGTTGGAGGGTTTGAGGCGTTGACGGAGGATAAACAGAAAGCAAAGAGTCCGCACAAATGTTATTATATTCCGATTCCGTTTAACATTTGAATTTTATTTATTTTTTTAAGACTCTTTTGCATTCCTCACTTCCTGGGGTTGTCATTGCCTCATGTAGAACTTCCATTCCCATTCCTTTTTGTATTTCCAATAGATGCAAGTGGGAGTCAATGAGTAAACTATTTGTCCCCTATTGTCAATAAATGCAAATTGTCTCCTATAAAGCCAAGGCTGATAGTGTTGGGTGACCATTTGGAGACTCCGTCTCCCATTACTTTTGAAAATAGGCAAACAGGACTTTTCACTCCACCTTGCGGACCCCATTATGATCTATGGGCTTTGCAAATTTCTGCGGGTGACCGTTTTTGAAGCAGATGGAGTATCCTTTTTTTTGGGGGGGGGACCCAGAGAACGGAAACCCGAATGCTAGTGTGAACCTAGCGTATCTGTAAAATAACCCCCCCCCCCCCCTCCCTAATTTTTGCAATTCATTTTTTACCAAAAAAAAAAAAAAATCTTAAAATTTGTATCCATAGTCTATAGACATTTACTTGGCTTATGTCCACCTTTAACAACATTTTACATATAGAATTCAAATGTTTTCCCCTTCCTAGGATGTACTGGGATGCCACCCGCATAGAGATGAGCGAGTACTATTCGAAACGGCACCCATAGGATTGAATGGAAGCGGCCGGCACGCAGACTTTGCTGGCGGCCGGCCACTTAACCCACTGCCTGCCGGCTGCATCCATTCATTCCTAAGGGTGCGTGCTATTCGAAACGGGAGTACTCGCTCATCTCTACACCCGCATAAACTTCAGAATGAAGGGAGCTATAAAGTAGTTTTCTGGGCTCGGCATATTAATAGCCTGTGCTAATGCTAGGCTGTCAGTATAATTAGGATTGTAATAAAGTGCCTGTACATTCAGATTTTGATCAGGTTTTTCTTATGCAGTTTTCACTGCAAAATAAAACTGTCCAAAATATACATGGCCAGCATTATACCACAACACTGAAATGTTTAGAATCCGGTATATAAATGGACTTAAGGGTGAGGTCTATGTCTGGATGTCGGCCATATTTTCCAGGCAGAAGCCTATGCTGTGACCTGGATTCCCAGAACCGTAGTCATCAATGCTGATAGGAATTGCGTTTTCTTCATGGTGACAATAGAGTTCTGGGGGGGGGGGGGGGTCTAGGTCTGGGCTGCGGCTCTCTATTTGGGGCCTTAGCTATAAGAACGCTCAGCTATTTGTATAGATATCCCTAGAAAGATAGTGGACAGAGTCACACGTGTGGCCATCTCTCCCTTCACAGCAGCAAGTTTAGCTCCTCAATATCTATTCTTGGTAAAGGTGGATATGCTGTAAATGTCAGTTTTCTGAATACAGAATTCTTTACCACTTGCCTAAATGTAATATCTTTTAGATGCATTTCTTGGCAACGTCACTTGAGATGTGGAGCTTAAGAGTCTGTTCCTTCACCACATTCCCTACACTTTGATGGCTGCTTGTCTGATTCTGTTTAGTCACAAAGAAGGGGAAGGGGTTGCTTATAGGGATGGGGTCCATCTTGTTGTAAGCCTAGAAGTCCAAGTATTTGAGTCCAGTCTTGCTTGGCTTCTTATTAAACTTTTAACCGAAGAGAATGGAACGTGCAGGGAGATCTAGTTTCACTACAACGAGAAGGCTGAAGGTTATGGGCATTTGTTTTCGGGGTGGAGGGAATAAAAAACACCCACAGCTTTGTGCTTACAAGAAAATTTGGCACTAAAAAGGCACCCAAGAATTTGTAAAATTTCATATTTCTAGGCAAGCCAACGTTCTCATTGTATTACTGCATTGTCAGTAATTCCTCCATGTGTCATGTCTTATTTATTTAGGGTTTTCCTTAAACAGCTTCCATGTATAGCCACAAGTTTCGAGCCTCATCGCCCCCCTACTATGTTATCTGAGGCACTCCCATTACCTAGGGATCTTAGTACCTTCTTCAGTCTTTACCTTTATACTATGTCTTGCCGTTTTCTCTATTTGCCTCTGCTATTTTTCTATCTCAAATCTATATTGCTTCTTCTATAACTTTCCCTGTTGCATACAGCTCTACTGTTAATGTCTTTCTCTTCAGTTAATCTTAATTATCAGGAGATATTTTTAATATGATTCTTCACTCTATTGGTAAGTTTCTGAAATTATAACATGGTCATACAGAAGAAGAGTTATCTGAGCGCTGCCCGTCTCTGCCCTAAGGAGTAACGTCCTGTTAAAGTTTGAGGTCAAGACCTGACTACTCGGAGACAGGCTACTTTTCTCACAATGTAAAGGAGCCTTCACACGGAGTAAACGCACATGTATATTTGCAAAATACACATGTAAAAATAAGACTCCCATTGACTTCAATGATATTTTTTACACGTGTAAAAATACGCCTGTAAAATGTCATTGAAGTCAATGGGAGTCTCATATTTACACGTGTATTTTTACACGTGTATTTTGCAAAAATATACACGCGTTTACTCCATGTGAAGGCTCCCTAACACTCCAAATAACCTTTTTCTGGCTCGTTTTTTAGGAAAAAAACAAAACAAAACCTTTAGAATGCTGTATGCCATTATGAGAGTCATAATGTCCAATCCCATGCTGTTCCAGAGCTGCCATGTCCCTCTAACAGTACAGTGATATCAGTACCAAAGTTAATGGTACCAATATCTCTGCAACCATAATGAAGTCAGCGCACGGTCAGTTTTCCTGCAATATAAAACACGGCTGATGTTGGAGGACATGAGAACCTTTCCCCTTCACCACCAAAACTGCTTCACTGATTCTGGCCCAGTTGGATTTTTTTTTCTCTCTAGCCCCCTCCATTTCTGAGCAATCAATGCTGTTAGTTTTGGTGCCTGATGTGCTATTTAGTCTCTGTACTGTCAGGAGATGGCCCACACATTTGACACAGTGCAATAGAAGAGGCCTATGTTTGTGCAGCCTTGGGCAGAGAAACACCGGTCTGTTTCGCTGGTCATTTTTGGGACATTCCAGTTCTGGCAAAAAGCAGTATGTGGCGCAGAAGCGACGTAAAACCGGATCCGTGGTAGGTGGCAAAAAAAAAGGAGACAACAACTTGTTCAGAGGTAAGGAGAAGACAGGGATGAAAATGACACTGAAATCTAAGATGGTCAGGAGATACAGAAATTATTGAACTCGGCTGTCGTACACTGTTTTTGTAACTCCCATAGCGGTAAATGGGAATTAAGGAAATGGTATAGTACAATGGGGCTATACTTTCTCTGTAGCTCCCGAAGTTATGGAAGCACTATATGGGCACTTTTCCTAAAACTCCTATTCACCAAGCCCTGTCTTCCTAAAATAAGCTTATGTGTAATCAGCATTGTCTAATATGGGTTTTTTGAATATCAAATAGAAGTATATAAAACAAACTTAGCAGGCATTCCTGAGAAATTTCTTCCTTATATAAATGAGTCTTCACAAAGCACAGGGTGCATCCCTTGTGCTCCCCGAAGACTCTCCAGCAATGCCTCTGTATTGTTCCGTCACTGCGTTATCAGCTGGCAGAGTCGGACACTCGTGTAAGAGGAAACGCAAAAATGGCCGAATGAACATGCGCAATCGGTTCTGCCGGCTAATCATGCGTGTGATGATGTGGCGGAGAGATGTCAGCAGAATGAGACAGCAGCGTCGCTAGATCAGAATAACAAAGGTAGGTGCAATGGTCTGGTTCAGAGTCTTAAGTTGCTACTACTTGGAAGGTGACTTATTTGCAAGGCTGGTAACTTAAGAGGAAGCCAGTGGTCAATGCACAAGGTGAGTGGCAGTAGAGCAGGAGAGTCTAGCTCAGGGGTAGGGAACCTTTGGCTTTCCAGCTGTTGCAAAACTACAACTCCCAACATGCATACTTGCTCTGCTGTTCTTGGAAGTGAATGGAGCATGTTGGGAGTTGTAGTTTCACAGCAGCTGGAGAGACAAAGGTTCCCTACCCCTGGTCTAGCTAGATTACAAGCAGAGCTCAATAATCTCACAAGGCAGGAAGTGGATTATATAGGAAGTTCAATCAGAGAACTTGGTGGAGCCCAAACCAGAGAGGCGGTAACTGAAACTAGAGGCAACGGGAACTAGGCTCAGATCAGCTGTCCAGTTGGAAGAGGTGCAGCCTTGGACACTGAAGTCCCTGGGTTCAAGTCTTGACAGTAGGAGAATAGCCTTTCTAAAGTCTATTCTGACGTAGTCTTTGTATGAAAAACATGAAAGAATCCCATTAATGACCGACATGTTTTTTTAAATTAGGAGGCAGGAAGAGGATATATTGCAAGCAACTAAGATTGAAATAGTTCATACAGTAACTGCCTGAGGATTCGGAAATACTGGAAGTCAGAGTGTTATTCCATTGTAGTTCATATAAGTTTTCCCAGTTTTTTTGTGGTAAAATTAGAGGTCTCTGCTTCTATTCAGGTCGGCTTATACGCGAGTATATGCGGTAGATTGATATCGACAATTGCCCATGAACTTGAAAAAATCGAGACAATATTTTTGCCAAAATTGCTACTAGTATAATGATGTATGGGAAGTATTGTGTATCTGGTCTTAATTTTTAAAAAGTCATATTTTAGAATTTTCTAAAACCTCAGCTTCTTATTAGCCGTTCAATATTTTGCCGGCTGGAAGGCAGAAGGAAAATACTTTGAACATGTTAGTTTGATTATCTCTTAATCCTCATCTCCAACCCTCTCTGTATTTCTCCACATTGTGCAATAATACACATTGCCGGAGGTGATGGTGGGACATGTGTGGTTTCACCTTTTTCATTAAAATTCATCTCCGGCTCTGACTTTTTATTCACCGTCCATTAAGGTAACATAATTAAATCAGCAATTTTGTAACTTCTGCAATGTCAGTAGACATTATGGTAATTAAGTGAATAGCGTTGCTCAGCCAGGTGAGCCCGTTTAGATGTAAATAAGTTTTGATCCCATGAATTTAGCTGATGAAGAGTAAACGTTAATGATTGATTTTATTAAAATCTTTTCCTGGGTAGGTAGTAATTGCTGTAAAAACTGTTCACGATACACTTGATGTATTTGTGTGTAGTAGGTGGCACTCTATCAAGTCTTATTAATGGGGTCCTTAGTGGGCACCCTCTTATAAAATGGCCTTGGTAGAGTTTTGCCAAATGACTTTTAGCTGCGTTATTCCATTGTTTAATACAACACAAGATTGTAATAGGCAGGGGTCAGAAAGGGTACTACGTCTCGTAATGTAGACTTTGCCTTTGTTAGGCCTGGTTCACATCTGCGTTCAGTATTCCGTTAAAGCAGTCCACTTGGGGACAAGTAGAGCTGATCTTGAGATTTCAGGATCGATTTTAAAATCCGATTTCCGATCATTTTCCAGCAGATCGCGAACGTGAAATTTGCTCAATCGCCGATCAACATCCGATCCCAAACGCTCAACCCTATTGACAAGCGGTGAGCTTATGAAGGCACACGGACCCCATAGACAATAATGGGGTCCGTGTGTTTTCCCACGCGGTGTCCAAGTGAGTCATGTGGAGAGGAAAGTAGTTCATGAAGTACTTTTCTCTCTGCATGTTCCACGTGGAAAACACACGTCTATAGGGTCCGTGTGGAAGTAGTTCATGAAGTACTTTTCTCTCTGCATGTTCCACGTGGAAAACACACGTCTATAGGGTCCGTGTGCTTTCATAAGCTCACCGCTTGTCAAGTGGACTCCGCAAACGGATTACTGAATGCAGATGTGTACCAGGCCTTAGACCATTATACAGTGTGTAGAGCAAGGCTACGCTAACCATAGGGGCAAATAGTGCATCTGCTCCAGGTCCGATGGTAGGGGGTCCACTCACCAAACCAGGATGGATGACAGTCCCGCTGTTCTGGTGCGGCTCCACTGTTGACGGCAAGTATCAATTTTAACTCTGTCGCTATCTGTATCTTTTATACATTAAAGTATTGCACACCCAGAGTAAAAGAGGATCCTAATGGGGACATATAGTAGGGAAGATTTATTAAGAGTGTTGTATCACACTCAAGTCTTAATAAAGTCCCTCACTGGTGTAAGGAATAAATCATTATTTATGAAGAAGGCCTGGACATCCAAGTGCAAGAATGGAAGTCTATGCCATTAGGTAATTGTGTAAATTTCCATTATAACTCGCCATAAAACTGGTGTGAGTTCTAATGAATAAGTCAGGCCTAGACGTCCCTACCCCATCCTGTCCTGTTCCTAGCCCCCCCTCCACCCACAGCTAAAAAAATGTGTTAGACAAGGCGCAGATTGGGGGTTGTGGTGCACAGTTGGTGCAAAAAAACGCCTTTCACCAAATGTGCGCCACATTCTGGCATAGAGGGATTGATAAATCTCCCCCATTGTCTTAAAGCCAAACCAAAAGTAGAGGGTCGTCTTTAAAGGGAGTCTGTCAGTAGGAAATGGACATGAAGGTAATCACAGCACCTTGTTTCCAATTCTATCTTCTTGTCGTGGACCGAGAAATTTTATAGTGATGCAAGTGAAGTGGAAAAGCTTTCGGGGTGTTTACTCAGCAGCTAGGGGTTCTCTGACACTTCTCTCTCCTCGCTCGTTTTAGGCAGAAGTGCATTACTGTGTGTACTGCACCAACTGGAAGAGCCACAGAGCAGCTTCAGTGCAAGGCAGCAATGGAGAACTTCAGTATTGTGTTTGCTAGGATGATACAAGCGAACAGCAAGGAGCTGTTAAGTGTGCCACAGGGGTAACCTGGCAGGAACAGATAGTACATGGCAGACACGTTACATTTCCTTGAGCTAACTTGTATTAGATGAAGTTATAACAGGACATATAAATAAGAAATCCCAAACCATTAGTCCTGGATGAACATCTGACCAGCTCTAGGATCTGGACCGGGGCCTTCTAAAAGCATTGTCTCTGGGCTGTTACCACTTGGCTCTCGTATTAATGATGATGACTCTTTTGGCAAACATTACACTGGAATGCCAACAGCCTGTGGTGTATTCTGCTTTACGAAACCTATTCATTGTTTTGCGACTTTTAACGGTTGCATTAATGCAGAATACTTGGCCAAATGCATTCGGGAGTTCGGCCACAGAGGAGGAATCTACTAACGTACCCACGGTTTAATGTTAACCCCACTCGCATGTCACCGGGCGATGATGTAATTCTCTGTTAATGGCCAATGTAACAGAACATCTTTAGAAGTGAGCAACGGTGTGAACGCTGCGAGTCTCCGACTGTTATTGAGTTGGATTTGTCAATTATTTTGTTTGTTTTGCCCATCCTATCCCATTAAGCCAAGATGGCTCAGCAGGTTTACCAACAGGCCTATGGAAATTGGAGACGGCACATTGTGCTATTTTCAAATTGACAAATTCTTAAAAGAAGTATTCATGCCTTTACGTTTTTTAAATACATTGTATTATTGCCTAAAAAAAACTATGGGAAGAATATGCAAATCTGTCTTCCATGATGTAATTAGGAAGTCAGCTGCTGCCTCAGTGTTGCAAACCAATAGAGGGCGCTCACTGGAATGTGCAAGCTTGTCTTCCCTGATGTAGTTAGGAAGAAAGAATTCCAGTGAAATAACCCAATAAAGATTTGCTCCCTTTACGCATCATGCTCGACCTTCTAAGAGGCCTTTGTTTTTCAATGACGCTGGGATTATTACCAGGTATAGTCTCTCAATCGAGGACGGCCGTTTCGATATACTTGCATCTCCTCAGCTCGATGTAGAGAGGACTATAACCTGGTAGAGGTGAGAGGCTTAGACAGGGTTAAGGGGATATTGTCACTCCTAAAGGCTTAATAAGTCTCCACACACCTATATGGTGGTCTCTCCCTAAGGAGTGACAATATCCCCTTAAAAAAAAAATAATCCATGGTGGATTTTCTTTTTTTAATAAGACTTTTCAAAAAATGAAAGTGCAACAACATGTGAATACGTTTTAATGTTATGGCTAAGGCATTGTTCACACTACTGTTGGTGAGAGTCAGCAGTGTCCGTTACAAGATTTTAGCAATGTACACTAGCTGAACCATCACAAATCCGTTAAAAATTCCATTAATCTCAAATGTATTTTATCTTTTAACCTTCATGAGTAGGGTTGAGCGATCGGGATCGGATTCCGATCAGCAATTGAGTAAATTTCACGATCGGAATTCCGATCTTTTCCGGCGGAATCAAGGTCAGAGGTTATCTCAAGATCGGCTCAACCCTATTAATGTAAATATCATTAATAGGGTTGAGCGATTGGGAAAGATTGGATCCCGATCAGCGATCGAGCAAATTCCACGATCAGGATCGGCTGTAAAATTATCGGAAATCAGATTTTAAAATCGATCCTGAATTCTCCAGATCGGCTCAACCCTATTCATGAGTTATAGACAATATTACTGAACATATTATGCTATGGGAAAGCATCTTTGCAGCAGATTCTGGAACATTTGTGAAGTTAGAGCAAACTTAAAAGCAGCAAAATACAGAGAAATCCTGGCCGAAAATCTGCTGCGGTTGGCAAGAGAACTACGACGTGGATTTATTGTCCTGGAAGACAATAAACTCAAACGTAGGCTTAAGAAAATTGTCTTAAACAACAATGTCAAAGTTTGTGAGAAACGAGTCAATGCATTGAGCACATTTCAACTGAAAATTTGTGGCTGGACTTCAGCATAGTTGCATGTTCACTTTTCCCAGGGAGTTTGACAGAATGTGTAAAGTTTTGCATGAATGTGAACAACAATGGCAGCGCCCACATGTGCAAAGTTGATACCGAAATTGCTGACAAGGGATAGTCAATTTTTTTATCCATTTTCAGCCATTTGTGCAACATTTTTAGAGGCTATAGAACCTTTAAACAAATCTGAATCTCCTTGCTACTAATATTATAAATGTGAAAGTTTGGATGTTTGTTACTCGATCACGCAAAAACAACTGAAAGGATTTGGATGAAATTTGGCACATAGATAGTTTGTAACCTCGATTAACACACAGGCTACCTATGGTTAATGACTTGGCTTCACGACTGTTATGAATTTATGTTCATATAATATACGGTATTACACTGCTCTTATCTCAGCTATCAGGTTGCTGATAAAGCCAGGTCTGTTATCTCTCTATGTAAACACACAGATAACGCTGAGTCCATTGTGTACATGCATTTGCATATTATCTGATCTGCTCCAGGCAGTGCTGACAAACCCCTTTAATCCAAATTGGCAGTTTGCCAATTTTAAACATACCTGGAAAAAGAATGAGTTCAGCGGCAGGCCAACTGCCGAAACGCCGGAGCAGGCGGATTCGCAATGCCAATAGCACGCTCATTATGTTTTTTTACACCAGATTCTAATAATTTCACTTTCACTTCATACTTAATTTGTTTGACCTGAAATGAATCAGCGACCCCAGCCACCTAAACCCAAAACTAAATGGATCTTGGGAAGTTTGCTCAACTCTACAGGTAGGCAATATCTATGGGCAATGCCTTGCATATACTGTAGCACCAATTTTTATTCTATTAAAACCAGATAGAGAATTTTTGTTTTTTATTACCTGATGATAGATTTTAGGTTACATTCACATCTGCATTGTGCACCTGACATTGGCAGACTGAAAATTCCTCAACGCACAACGTTTTGAGCCACCACTTTCAGTTTAAAAGCAATGGACACCCAATGGATACAATTGTAAGCACTGGGATCTGTCAGGCTCCATATAGATCTGCTATTTTATCAGTCCACCCATCCATTGTTCTGATGAGGACCAGAACAATGGACATGCCAATGTGAATGTAGCCTTGCTCTGTTTTCGGTTCATGGGGGCTGCCATTTTGTCTGAGCTTCTCCTTTGCTTTGTGAACAGCATTTGGTCATAGTTTTCTTGGCACGCCCTGTGTAAGGAAAGGGAGCAGCAAAGATGTGAAATCTTCTATTGTCAGTAGTAGATGCAAGGAATGGTCGGTGGTATTGTCTACTGTAATACTGTCTGTGATGTAATGGACGGAGGCTTAGAGGTCAGAGTGAAAATTGCAGGACATAATTAATTTTTTATATAGATAATGAAATGGAAAATTAAAAATAAAATCAACAAATAAATCTTAAAAACATAACAAATAATTTTTTGGTTTACATTCCCTTTAAGCTCTCGACTCGGCATCAACTTTGTTTCCGAACTTCCACTTTCTCTATAAAGTCGTCCTCGCATTCCTATATGCTTTGCTCTTCATCTATTCGTGATGTCCTCCTCTGTTCGTGATTTTAGTATTTTATGTGCGCCATAGGGGGTGAGGGAAAAACAAAAGGTGAACAGTCGGGGGGTTCGGGCTCCCCAGGTGAAAAGCAGGATAAGCACTTTAAATTAATCATATGAGAGACGTGAACATGAAAGATCGGTGTGAAAATTATGCTGATAGAGGATTAGTAAGAAGATGTGACAATAAAATGAACCTTGAAGTTATGACAAGGGACTTAAATAATCCAGTGACAAGAAAACTGGCAAATGTGACAGACTATGTAAGCAGTCGTGGGAAGATTATCAGAGTACAGGTGTTATAGAAAACAGGATAATACAAGAGATCAAAGCACAATCTGCACTGCAGCTCCGGCGCTGACTGATGTACTGACTCAATTTGTCTACACAAATTTCTATTAGAGGGCAGAGATTTATGCCGAGGCTTACAGAGCATTCCCTCTAAAGTCAAAAACTCACAGAAGCGGAAATGTCCTTGAGCTGTTTCCTTCAATGAAGTTTCTAGAAATCCTATTCAGATTCTTAGTTACAAGAGTGGACATAATGGACCAGTTGGGAAGGGCAACACGGTGGCTCAGTGGTTAGCACTGCAGCCTTGCAGCGTTGAAGTCCTGGGTTTGAAACCGGCCAGGAACAACATCTGTAAGGAGTTTGTATGTTCTCCCCGTGTTTGCGTGGATTTCCTCCCATACTCGAAAGACATACTGATAGGGAAAAAAATGTACATTGTGATCCCTATATGGGGTTCCCAATCTACATATAAAAATAAATAATAATGGACCAGTAGGGACCCTGGGTGGGAAATATTGGAAAAACTCAACAAAAGTGTAGAAGAGAGTACTGTATGAGTGGAGGAGATGTTGGGAATGGCACATATGGCATGTTATTCACTTTTTGTTGGGGCTACACCAACTCATGGCTGACATAAACAGATAGCAATATTGTTATCTAAAAAATTAAAAACTCTTCTAAGACTAGATTCCCACTTGAGCCCGGTTTCCATTTAGGGATTTCCAAATCCGCTTGAAAAATGCTAGCAGGACTTTTCTCTCTGCATTTGTCGGGCGAAAAACCGCCAGACCCCATTATAGTCTATGAGGTCCACTGGTTCCTGTGGGTAACTGATTTGTAAGCAAATTGGGTTTCCATGTTTCGGGTCCCCAAGCGGACCCAAAGAATGGGAACCTGAACGTAGTTGTAAACCTAGCGTCATATATGTCACACATTCAACAACTCCTATTAATCACTCCCGGTTTTTTATGCGTTTTTTTTTTTTTTTTTTTATAACTGTCAAGGTAGGTGTGAAATGGGTCAGAGACTGTAGTCAGTGTAGGCTGCGCGGTAGTGAGCAATCAGGGCGACCGCACGCGTGCCGTCATAGAGGGCTCTGCGTGCCCTCTCTGGCACGCGTGCCATAGGTTCGCCATCACTGCCATAGACTATAATGGGGTCCATGTGCTTTCCGCACAGTCTCTGCACGAATCATGTGGACAGAAAAGTAGATTGTGAACTACTTTTCTGTCCATTTGTTCCGTGCAGAGAGAGAGTTTATTGTGTTTCATATGTACATTTTAATTTTATATATTTATTATCTTGTTGTATATCTAAAGTTTGTTTTGTGTATTTACATATCTCTCATTATTTTATTATTTTTATATCTTTATTTTGTTTATTATGTTTTGTATATATGTCATTATTTTATTATTTTCTATATTTTTTTTGCTATTTTGTATACAGCATTTATTGTATTTTTTTGTCATTTTTTTTTTTTTATTTGTTCCCCTCTTGCCTTGCCCTGTACAGCTCAAGCAAACATAATCTTATATTATAATATAAGAGCATAGTAAGATTTTATTTGAAATTATTATTATTAAAAGAAAATATGCTTGGTACAATGAACTTCACCTAATCTACAAAGAACTTCACCTAATCTACTTCTCACTTTATTCAATTAAAGCTTTGTTCAGTGTCTAAATAGACCTGAAGGAGAAAGGATTCTGTTAAAAGCACAAAAGTAAGCTTAGAGTCTGGAGAGCTTATCAGAAGTGTGTCTATTTTAATAACTCCCTGATTAATGTGAATAACGTGTGGGTGTAGGAAGAAAGGAGACTAATCTTTCCTAGCGCTGGTGTCTCTGCAAATATAATTAAAAAGTGAGAAAGTATTGGTCAACAGGATTCCCATTGTCATTCATATCACTTTATATTTACATTTTTTGTTGTGCAGGTTAAAACATAATTCCCAATATTGATGTATTTTGAAGGAGGGATTTATTTTTATTAACTTGTGAGATTTTCACCTGCGCTACATGTGAAAAATTAATTGGTTCTGTTCCAGGCAACTGGAAAACAGTCTTTGACCAGTTGATATATTAGTTTCTCCATTATTCACATGAATGGCGCCTTCTCCCTGTGGAGTCTTTTCAGGGCATCATATTATCTGTAGGAAGCTCTAAAAAAAACCTTTATATAATATCAGACAGAGGTACAGATTTGATTCTTAGTAACAAAGTCAATAAGCGCTGTATATGCACGTGAGTTATTAAAGGGGTTTTCCCATCTCAGTGTTTCAGCTGCTTCTTCTTCTCATTTCCCGCATTTTTCCCTCCCCCTCTCACAGCTTGCTGATAAGTATCACAATACTTATGTACATTCCAGTGAGCGCCCTCTATTGGTTTACAACACTGAGGCAGCAGCTGACTTCCTAATTACATCATGGAAGACAGATTTGCATATTCTTCCCATGGTCCCTTGCGAAGTGGAGTGCTAAAGGCTTAATAAGTCTCCACACACCTATATGGTGGTCTCTCCCCAAGGAGTGACAATATCCCCTTAACCCTGTCTAAGCCTCTCACCTCTACCAGGTTATAGTCCTCTCTACATCGAGCTGACGAGATGCAAGTACATCGAAACGGCTGTCCTCGATTGAGAGACTATACCTGGTAATAATCCTAGCGTCATTGCAAAACAAAGGCCTCTTGGAAGGTTGAGCATGATGTGAAAGGGAGCAAACCTTTATTGGGTTATTTCACTGAAATTCTGTCTTCCTAACTACATCAGGGAAGACAGGCTTGCACATTCCAGTAAGCGCCCTCTATTGGTTTGCAACACTGAGGCAGCAGCTGACTTCCTAATTACATCATGGAAGACAGATTTGCATATTCTTCCCATGGTCCCTTGCGAAGTGGAGTGCTAAAGGCTTAATAAGTCTCCACACACCTATATGGTGGTCTCTCCTCAAGGAGTGACAATATCCCCTTAATACTTATGTAGATCAGATAATATGCAGATGCTTGTACAGAACAGGCTCAGTCTTATCTGTGTGTTTACATAGAGAGATAAGAGATTCAGCTATATCAGCAAACTGCAGTCCTGCCAGCAAGAGCAGTGAGTAAGTGACATCATTTGTCCTATAGGTCCGTGGTTATAGCAACTCTGTGTAAACAATAGGAGGAATAAGTTCACATAGCAGGCAAACAAAACAGTATTTCTAAAGCAATATATGTAGGAAAACTGTTCAATTTACATAAGCTACCAGTATAGATAGGATCCTTGAGATGGGAATACCCCTTTAAGGTGCTACATGGGCCAACCAGAATGTATAAAATCTGCAAAAACTTAAACAAACTTAAATAACTTTTCTAAGCTTATGAACATAGGAAGTGGCAAATATGTATCTGAATGCTTACTAGATGATGGCAACATGACATCAGAAGAAGTTATTTGTCACTTTCTCTACCAATTCTTTGCAGCACGGTTGTCATGCTACCATGTCTTTTTGTGGATGGGATTAGTAATGTAATGGTCTCCAGTGTCTTGTTCAGAATTGTTAACTCTTCAGAATTACAAAAAAGACCCCATATATGTGGAGTATATGAATGTAAGTGTCAGAAATTTCAATTTAGCTGCTATTGCTTTATGGTTACTGTGCCAACCTGTGAAGCTTCTCCAGTTTTCAGGGTTCTCCTATGTTGATCCAATTAGCAGCTGGGGAGGAATATTGAAACCCTCTTCCTTCTCAGCCAGGTGCCGGCTATTTGGTTACACTCACTGTGTCTGCTATATCCTCTATTGTGTGTACTGGACTGCTCTATTTTGACCTTTGACTTGTTACTGTAAATCTGCTTGTTGGCTGAGACTGACTTTTGGTTTGGACATGTTCACTCTTCTGATTCATCCCCATTGGTTCTGATTAAACTTCACTTTTTGGAGTGTTTATTTCTTATCTCTGTTCCTGTGGTGATAACTTGGGCCCCAAATTCAGCAAAAGTCTATCTGACTTTGCCGCTGTCAGTAATGAAGTTGCTTGATTGTCCGGTAACACCTTGTTCTACTGCTCTCTGTTTTCAGCCAGGTTCTGCAATTTCTGATGTTTGCTTCAGAGATACTATCATAACAATAAGCTGGTAAAGAACTCTGGACATATTCGTTCAATAGAAAAAAAAATGTCTGTCAATGATGTGTACGTTAAGATACATATTGTGGCACCAAAATAAGTCAACGAGTCAACACCTTGAACTCTGTTAAAAAAAATGAAGTGATACTCACCTACTACTGGTCCTCCATTTGGTGGATGCACCCCCCCATTCTCTCCATTGCTGGCTCAGTAGGTCTAGAAGTGCCCAGGCTCAGGTGACTGATGATATGTCACTGTGCCCAACGTCTGACCACTGAGACCAGTAATTTTCCGCACCATACACCTGAGACCCTACACTTTCAGCTTGGCACCATGCCGTCAGAATGTAGGTGGGGATTAGATGAGTATCACTTCTTTTATTTTAACTCACCCTCAACTTCTCCTTGTTTTTTCAGGTAACCTAGAAAACCCAGGATAACATACAAGATGTGTTCCCATTAAGAACCTCCCTTACTCTATGTATTAGAGATGAGCGAACACTGTTCGGAACAGCCGTTCCGAACAGCACGCTCCCATAGAAATGAATGGACGTAGCCGGCACGCGGGGGGTTAAGAGACCGGCCGCCGGCAAAGTGTATGTGCCAGCTGCTTCCATTTATTTCTATGGGAGCGTGCTGTTCGGAACGGCTGATCCGAACAGTGTTCGCTCATCTCTACTATGTATATGAGATAGTGTGTGTGCACTACTTTAATGCATGAAGATACAGTCCAATGGCGAAATCCAGAATATTTTTGGAACTAAGGGTCATTCTTCATTGGACTTTTCCAATGAGATGGTGGGCTAAGTCAATTTGCCGTATAAAAATGGTAACCCTCTATAAGAAATGCATTTCATTCTACACGTGGGTTCCAGAACATATTAATAATAAGCGGCTAATCCCGTCATCTACTTGATAATAAAGAAAAAATAATACTTTCTTGCATCCCACTCAAGATTGATTAACTTAAATTGGAATTATCAACAGAGAAGGCTTTTATTAATTTCATATAGACGAAGGACTGTGGAAACCTATGGGGTGTTAATTGAAGACAAGAAGTTTCCTGGCTTTTTCTTCTTAATCTCTAAGGATGAAATTGTACCAGGGTTTTCTGCCTTGACACATAATATATTTCTAGTGTTTTCTTATAAATGAAGTTTGGGCTCTTGTGTGGTTGTCACATTGTATAACAATATTGATACTGCCAATTCAATATACGAATTTGATTGCCTGCAAATGTCATTCCTTACATGTCGCCGGTATACATTTATATACATTTTAAGGTTAGAAAGATAAGAAATGGCTAATCTATATGCAGAAAAATTGGGTTTGGGAGAATAGGTCTTTTTAAAGAATATCGTAAATTACTTTTTGACATCACTTGACATTTACTTAGGTATACTTGAAAACGGAAAAATTCATGGAGCACTGTTCACTGAAAGATAGGGCAAAGTGTTGGCGCCTCTCACCTGAGATAGTACACCCGGGGGATGTCTATTATTTAAAGAGCATATCGTACTGTTTTTTGAGTTATAATCTCGATGTCAGCTTATATTGTATCCTCCTGGGTGTATTCAATTAGTAGAGGTCTTCGATTTTTAGTTTCCTCCTGCAGAATTTTCGAGGAAATTTCCAAACTATATTGACCTCCTAGACAAAAAAAAAAAATCTAAAAATCAAAAAATGCTGGCAGCTTCTACTATGACTCCATGATGGGTGCGTAGGATTGCCTATTGTCTTGAATGGAGATATAGAGATATAATGTTCCCCATAGACTCAAGTACAGAAAGTGTGTCACAGAAGTCTAGTTCACACTGTTACCATGCAATAGTCCCTGTGTGATATATAGAGATAGAAGCAGCAAGATAAAGAACAAGTCAGAAGCTGTTCTGCAATAATCTTAAAGGCTGTGTTTACACAGTGCAAAGAAGACCTAGATTCTTAGTCATTCAGTAAAAAGACAGCAAGGAATGTTCCGATTCTGATGCTCAGTTAGTGACTGAAGAAAATTCCCAGAGGACTAGGAGTGAGGCCCCAGCGAACCAGACCACACCTATCCTTTTCTACTCCTTTATTCCCATTTTATTTTCTGTATTGTATTGTGCTTTTACCTGTATTTGCTTCGTGAGCCATTGATATATATTTCTGGATATGTTAGTGGCTTTTACCAGCCCACTTGGGTTAAGAAATATATAAAATTTATAAAACTCGTTTCATATTATCCTATGAACTCAGAAACTCACGGAGCATAAGTGGAAGGTAAGAAGAGTGATCGCAGGTGTGCCAAATGACTTGGCAAAGGAGAGATCCTTCACACACTGGCTGATAGGCATAGTAGAAATGTGCAACTCAGCTGAAGTGCATAATAGTGTGTGCTACACATTACAGCAAATAAAAAACATGCAGTTCTTAACATGATTTTGCCTATAAAAAAAAAGAAGTGAATCCAGCTAAATAGAACATATGGGGAAATTTCGTTTTGGTGAGGTATGAGCGAACAAGCCAGGGTTATTATGAATTTTGGGGTTGGCTAAACCTGAGATTTTGGGGGCTACTCACAAACCAATATTAAGCTCTGGGGTCTAAAGAGAACTTAGCAGAGGTGAGTTATTGTTAGAAACACTCACATCTTTTGTGCTTGTTGCAGCATCATATGCGGGTCCTAGTCTTCTTGTTATGACCTTCTGAATATTGTTAGAGGCCCAGGAGACTGCTAAAGCACAATCACAGTCAGGTGAAGCACATTATGACGCTTGTCTTCCAAATCAATACTTGGTGTGATCGTCCTTTGCCTCCAAAACACCATCGATTCTTCTTGCCACATTTGCACAGGAAGCTTGTTCTAAACATCTTTGAGAACTAAGCACAGATCTTCCATGGATATAGGCTTTCTCAAGGTCTTCTGTCTAAAAAAAAGTTGGGGCATACTATCAGCATGCTTGGTTTGCCACCTGAAAGAGGTAGAGTATCTTCTAAAATGGAAAGGATTCTGACCCTGAACACAACACTTGGAAGGCAGAACAGAATCACAGATCCTTCACTATCTCCACCATTACGGCAACTAGTTTCTGAGGACACATGCAGCACCTTATATAGTGTATATGGCATTGTAAGGTGTCTACCTACCTCTAACTATTGGCTAAAGGGCTGTAAGGTTGCACCAGAATGTTACAGTAACTCATAAGATACATGCCTATTTTATTTACTCTGTAATTCATCAGGAGGAACATACAAATACAGTAGCCAGGGTGATGGCCGATACATAGCAAAATCCTTACAATGCTGGAGAAACCAGTAGATGTCCATGCAAGAACAAACTACGCTGTGAACCTGCAGTGCTCTGGCAAGGTGTGACCTTTATACCTAAGGCTGTTAGGGATTGGTTGGGGAAGGCTCACAGGTGTGTACATCAATTTGCAAGGTGGAAGGTCAAACCTGCTCTATGTGCAGGTTGAGCGGCATAAGTAGCAGGAACCGCACAGTGAGAAGGAAACCTAACCTGGTGGATGTGTTTGCTGGGAGAGCTAGTACGCCGGTTGGTGTTATACTGTTCACTACTGTGTCTCCCATAGTTTTTAGTTGTGATAACTTTCAGTTACTTGTCTGAAGGATACTTGTTTATTCTTCTATTTTGGGTGCTCTCTTATGACACGCTCATCACGTACATAAAATGTGGATATTTTGTTTTCCAAACCAGTTGTCATAACAATTATCACTGTCAATCAGCTCCGAGTTCTTTACTCCAGAGAGCCCGGTCATTACCTCCAGCCCATCCTAATGCTATCATTCACTCCAATTATATGGAGAGATAAGAAAATACAGTTTGCAGTTCTGCAAATTGATAACCTGAGATATAGTGAACAGTAGTTCAGGTCACAGGTAACTGTTTCCATTGTGCATATAAATGTGAATACTGGAGAGAACTTGCCTGAGGTCTTGCATAGGCGGATTATTACACAGCATGCTTTAGCTGAAAACCTTTGCTATACTAAAACCCAAGTCAAGTTACTTAAAGGAGTCTTCTAGTTCTCTTTGTTGCTTATATTTTAACCATCATATCCTTGCTGTAATAATAAAGTATAACATAGTAGAGTATCGTATAGATTACAGTCACCTTTGTATTAAGGATTTAAAGGGATTCTACCATTAAAATCTAATTTTTGTCGGTCACACGTAGGAATCGCTTTAAGGAAGGCTATTCTTGTCTTACCTTTAGATGTCTTCCCTGTGCCGCCGTTCCGAAGAAATCCCGGTTTTCATTAGTAAGCAAATGAGTTCTCTCGCAGCACTGGAAGCGGTCTCCAGCGTTCAAACAGCACTGGGGGCGTCGCCAATGCTGCGAAATCTCCAGTGACGCCTCTATCTTCTTCAGGAACGGTCTCTTCACATGTCTTCTTTCGGCGCTGGTGGTCAAACTTCAAGGCCTCGGGCAGAGCCAAATGCGCATGTCCACAGGCCACAATAAAATGGCCGCTTACTTACTGTATAAGCGGGCATGCACTGTCGGCTCAGCCCGAGGCCTAGAAGTTTGACCCCCAGCGCCGGAAGAAGATGCAGGAAGAAGTTCCTGAAGAAGATGGAGGCGGCGCTGGAGATTTCTCTCACAGCTTTGGGGATGCCCCAGTGCTGTTTGAGCGCTGAAGACCGCCCCTAGTTCTGCGATAGAACTCATTTGCATACCGATGAAAACCAGGATTTCTACCAAACGGCAGAGCAGAGAAGACCTCTAAAGCTAGAAGAAGAATAGACTTTCTTAAGGCTATTCCTTCGTGTGATCAACAAAAAAATTTGATTTTAATGGTAGAATCCCTTTAAGGATTTAATTGCTGATTTATTGATTGCTGAAGTTGTCAGTCACTGTCCCATATTAGCCTCACAATCTAAATTCCCTATCAGTATTTTGTATATAGGAAGAATCCCATATAAATACACGGAGAACATACAAATGTCTTGCAGATTGGTTGGATTTCAATCAAGGACTCTAAGAGTTCAAGGCAACAGTGAGAACCACTGAGACACCATGCTGCCCTGATCTGGTTTGGATTTGGGTGCCTTGGGTCCCTGATGATATCATGACACTTGGTGTGGTCATGTGACTACTGTGACTCAATCACAGACCTCAGTTAGGACCCTGGGTGGATGATGTCATGACAAAAGTGGAGGCCCATAAGAGGAGAGGGAAGCTCAGCGACCAACACTGAGCCCAGGCTGGTAACATCAAAGAAGAGTGCTGGACACTGCAAGGAGGCCCAAAAAAATGTAATGAAAGGTGATTATATTAATGTTTTTTATTTTTTTTAACCTCCTCAAGGCTTCTACCTATCATACTCTGGGATCTCTTCAATATGATGATTTACCACAATGCCTTCCGAGGCATCCATTTTAGCTAATTCAAGTCAAATCACAAATTGTTTTGTTTGGAATATTCGGAAGATTCAGGTCCAACCCATCTCAGAACGAAACAATTTGCTCATCTCTAAGTAATATGAAACACAGCCATTCACGTTACTACAATACTCATGAAAAACCTTAATGCTCAAAAATTTGCAATTTGAAGGAATATGTCAGAATCTGTGTGTTAGAACCTGTGTTTCATCATCATGTGAAGATGCTGTTCCAAGGATCTCCACTGTTGGCCGCTATTCAAATGTCATTACTACTCCCACCACTGGAGGCTGCTGTTCCCTGACTCTTGCCCACAGTTAATATGGCGAGTATTGCTTCATGACCATGGCCATCTTGTTTCCTGTTGGCGGCCATCTTGTTTCCTGTTTGGCCCTATATATAGCCAGAGCATATTATAAACAATGCTTGAGTATTGTGTTTGTTCCCAGTCCTCTAGCTCTGAGGTATTCTTGCTCAGTATACCTTGGCTTCTCCTGCTTACCCGCTCCGTGTACTGACTCCTGGCTTCTCCTGCTTACCCGCTCCGTGTATCGACTCCTGGCTTCATCTGACTACCCGCCCCGTGTACCGACTCCTGGCTTCACCCGACTACCCGCTCTGTGTACCGACTCCTGGCTTCATCTGACTACCCGCTCCGTGTACCGACTCCTGGCTTCACCCGACTACCCGCTCTGTGCACCAACCTCTGGCTATCCATCGACCAAGTCTCCTACTCCGCTGTGTCTGCCGTCCTTCCTGGCTATTGGATTCCAGCTGTATCACCAGTATCGTAACAGGATACTCAAGCCTTAATAATGGAATCCGCCGGGATTAAGAGTCTGGAGGACCGTGTGAACCAGATGCACGGTACACTGTCCAAGCTTCATAGTGAGGTGCGTGACTTCAAGACTAAACATACGGCCTTGGAAAATCAGACTACACACCACATTCAAGTTTATGGACAAGCCATCCAAAACTTGCAGGAATTGGTACGTGATCTAACTGACCGCGTGGTCAAACTGGAGTCCCAAGAGCGTGGTGGAACAGCATCTGCCCTTCCCACTCTGCCACTTCCACCCTTTAGGTTTGGTGGGGACCGAGATAAATTTCGAGGATTCCTCAATCAGTGCCAACTCTTTTTTGAAGCTCATCCCATGCATTACCCCACAGACCGATCCAAGGTTTTGTGCGTCATCATGCTCCTGACACATAAGGCATTAGCCTGGGCTAGCCCTTTCATCGAGACAAACGATGTTCGGCTGAATAATTTAAAAGACTTCCTGGCAGCTATGAGTGAAGTGTTTGACGACCCCAACCGAGTGGCTACAGCAGAGGCGACTTTACTAGCACTACGCCAGGGCAAACGCTCAGTAGCTGAATATGCCTTGGAATTCAGGAGGTGGGTAATTGACACTAAATGGAATGATGCTGCTAAGCTTACAATCTTCAGAAATGGACTTTCTGGGACAATAAAGGATGAGTTGGCACGTGCTGAAGCCCCCACTGAGGTGGATAAATTCGTACAACACTGTATCCGGATTGACACTAGATTGGCTGAACGTAAACAGGAGAGATGGGGCTCCTTGTGGTTCCGTAATAATAACAGCTATACTTCTGTTTCAGCTCCAGCTACCAGAGACTCCCAGGAGAAAGGGTACCAGGAATCCGGAGTAGAGCTGATGCAAGTAGACAGCATGCAGAGACGTGAAAATGCTGAAAGAAGAGAACGTAGGCTTCGAGAGAATCAATGTTTCTATTGTGGAAAGAATGATCACTTCCTCATTAATTGTCCCCACCGGGGGCGCAAGACTGTTGCCGCTATGGTCGAACCAGAATTTTCAGATGAGGAATCTGTGTGCTCTGAACATGTTTCACCTGTGGTTGCAGTTACCCGCTCCATCGCACCTGGTATAGGAAAGGAGAACAAGGACTCCCACTGTGTTATGTCTGTAAAATTCCTAGCCAACTCCCAGTGGATATCCACACAAGCTATGGTCGATTCTGGAGCTAACGGTAACTTTATGGACATTGACTTTGCCAGAAGACATGGGGTGAAACTGCAAAAAAGGCGGTCTCCTATCGTTATGGAAACTGTGGATGGGTCTCCACTGAACTCAGGACCAGTTGATCATGAGACCGAACCCCTGGAGATGGTCATGGAGCTTAATCACCATGAGGTCCTATCTTTCCTTCTAATTTCATCTCCACACTTCCCTATTATTTTGGGATTGCCATGGCTGCGTACACAGAACCCTATAATTGATTGGGAGACTAAGAAAATATCCTTCCCATCTGAGTCTTTACAACAGGAGTGTTTTTCGGAACAACCCCAGAGCAAGCCAGAGGAGAATCCTCAATCAACTACAGGATTGCCATCCATATATGCAGAATTCGCTGATGTCTGCGATAAGAAGAATGCTGACAAACTCCCGCCACACCGCGATTATGACTGTCCGGTGGAGTTGTTACCAGGTGCGGCTATACCTTTTGGAACCATCTATCCTTTAGCCAAACCAGAACTGAAGTCTCTCAAGGAATACATTGATGAGAATTTGGCAAAGGGATTTATTCGTCCATCTTCATCACCAGCAGGCGCACCCATATTTTTTGTTAAAAAGAAGGATGGTTCCCTTAGACCATGCATCGACTACAGGGAGCTGAATAAAATTACCATTAAGAACCGTTATCCCCTCCCATTGATTCCTGAGTTGCTGGAGAGAGTCCATCAGGCAAAAATATTCACAAAGCTAGACCTCCGAGGAGCCTATAATCTTATTCGTATTAGACCAGGGGATGAATGGAAGACAGCGTTTAGATCACGATATGGGCATTTTGAATACATGGTCATGCCCTTTGGTCTTTGTAATGCACCGGCAACCTTCCAACACTTTGTCAATGACCTTTTCAGAGATTTACTAGACTTATTTGTTGTCATCTACCTTGATGATATTCTAATTTTTTCCAACACGTTAGAAGAACATCAAAATCACGTGAAGACCGTGCTGAAACGTTTGAGGGACAACCAACTCTGCATCAAGCTAGAGAAGTGCGAATTCCATCAAAGGGAAATACAGTTTCTGGGTTATGTAATCTCTCCTTCAGGATTATGCATGGACACTAGTAAAGTTCAAGCAATCATGGACTGGCCCATTCCCAAAAATGTGAAGGAGGTGCAACGGTTTGTGGGATTCGCCAATTTTTATAGACGTTTTATCAAACATTTTTCGGAGATAATTGCACCAATTACCCGATTAACAAAGAAGGGAGCAGCCTTCGTCTGGTCCACACAGGCACAAGAAGCTTTCTCTCAGCTAAAGACAAAATTTACAACAGCTCCCATACTGATACATCCTGATCCGGAACGTGCATTCATTGTCGAAGTGGATGCCTCGGATTGTGCAATTGGAGCCATTTTGTCACAAAGAGTTGGGGAAAAAGACATGCTACACCCTTGTGCCTACTTCTCAAGACGCCTGACCTCATCAGAAAAGAATTATGATGTAGGAAACAAGGAGCTCCTAGCGATCGTAGCCGCTTTCAAAGAATGGAGACATCATTTACAGGGCGCAACACAGCAAATAGTGGTCTTAACTGACCATCGCAATTTAGAATTTGTCAGATCTGCCAAATGTCTGTGTCCTCGTCAAGCCCGATGGAGCTTGTTCCTGAATCAGTTTAATTTCTTAATTTCCTACAGGCCTGGTTCTCGGAATGGTAAGGCCGACGCCTTATCTAGAATGTTTTCCACTGAATCCTCTCCTGCAGAGCCACCAAAGACTATCCTCCCTGAATCAAGATTCTTTGGGGTGATCCATAACACAGACCTGCTGGGGAAGATAAGAGAAGCCTATACAAGTGACCCAGTCTTGGCACATCCCCCCAATGATTTATCATTAGTCTTCAAGAACAAGGTGTGGATCCATGAGGACCGTCTCTATGTTCCTGAAGCAGTACGACTAGAAGTCTTAAAACTAATTCACGACTCCAAGATAGGGGGTCATAAGGGAGTGCAGAAGACACAAGAATTCCTATCCCGCTTCTTTTGGTGGCCTGATCATCTCAAGGATGTGAAGAAATATGTGACATCTTGCAGTACCTGTGCAATGAATAAGATTCCACGCTTTTCACCTATGGGGTTGTTGCAGCCCTTACCAATTCCATCTCGCCCCTGGGGATCAATTTCTATGGACTTTATCGTTGATCTGCCAGTTTCGAAGGGGAAGAATACCATTCTGGTGGTGGTGGATCGTCTCACTAAGGCTGCACATTTTGTCCCTTGTTCTGGATTACCTTCAGCTGAGGAGACAGCTGATCTTGTGATTCACAATATTTTTCGGCTTCATGGAGTGCCTGATGAGGTTGTCTCAGATCGTGGAGTACAATTTACCTCAAGATTCTGGCGAAGTTTTTGTACGGCATTAAATATCGATATTAATCTATCATCTGCCTTCCACCCTCAGTCTAATGGACAAACAGAGCGCACCAATCAGACCTTGGAACAATACCTACGATGTTATACATGTCATCTGCAGGACGATTGGTTCGATTTACTTCCTGTGGCAGAATTCTCGTACAACAACTCACAGCATGCATCAACGAAACAAACTCCATTTTTTGCAAATCTAGGTTACCACCCCAATATTCTTCCTAACTTTCCGATAGAAACCTTCATTCCTGCAGTCACCGATAGAATCCAAGCATTACAGCAAAATCTCAAGATGTTAAAAGAGACTCTGAAACTTGCTCAAGAGAAGTATAAGAAGACAGCTGATAGATTACGCAGACCTTCTCCGACCTTCCAGATAGGGGATGAAGTTTGGCTGTCTACTAAAAACTTAAAGCTCAATGTACCATCAGTAAAACTGGGACAGAAGTTTATCGGTCCTTTTAAGATAACAACACAAGTAGGCTCTGTGGCTTTCCGTCTCCAACTCCCCAGGACAATGAAGATACATCCAGTATTTCATGTTTCACTATTGAAACCAGTTGTTCCTAACCCTTTTCCAGGTCGTCTGTTGCCTCCTCCGGGTCCCATTAAAGTTGCTGGAGAAGAACACTACGTGGTTGAGAGAATCCTGGATTCTAGGATCTTCAGAAACCGTCTGCAATATTTAATACAGTGGCAGGGATACGGTCCTTCAGAAAATTCATGGGAGCCCATCAGCAACATCAATGCTCCTCGTTTGATTAGAGAATTCCACCAAAGATATCCAGACAAGCCAAGTCAAACAGCGTCCAGAGGCCGCTGTTAAAGGAGGGAGTAATGTCAGAATCTGTGTGTTAGAACCTGTGTTTCATCATCATGTGAAGATGCTGTTCCAAGGATCTCCACTGTTGGCCGCTATTCAAATGTCATTACTACTCCCACCACTGGAGGCTGCTGTTCCCTGACTCTTGCCCACAGTTAATATGGCGAGTATTGCTTCATGACCATGGCCATCTTGTTTCCTGTTGGCGGCCATCTTGTTTCCTGTTTGGCCCTATATATAGCCAGAGCATATTATAAACAATGCTTGAGTATTGTGTTTGTTCCCAGTCCTCTAGCTCTGAGGTATTCTTGCTCAGTATACCTTGGCTTCTCCTACTTACCCGCTCCGTGTACTGACTCCTGGCTTCTCCTGCTTACCCGCTCCGTGTATCGACTCCTGGCTTCATCTGACTACCCGCCCCGTGTACCGACTCCTGGCTTCACCCGACTACCCGCTCTGTGTACCGACTCCTGGCTTCATCTGACTACCCGCTCCGTGTACCGACTCCTGGCTTCACCCGACTACCCGCTCTGTGCACCAACCTCTGGCTATCCATCGACCAAGTCTCCTACTCCGCTGTGTCTGCCGTCCTTCCTGGCTATTGGATTCCAGCTGTATCACCAGTATCGTAACAGAATATTTCTATTTTGTAATACGAAGATAATTATCTCAAATTTAATATTTTTATCTTCATCGATGAGCAGTTTTCGTCTTTCTTTTAAGAAATAGCCGGGAAAATCTCACTGAGCCACAATGTTAATGGGAAGATAAAGATGAAATGTTGGCAGAGGTCTGACTCCAGCAAAGAGAGAACAGAACACACTGTATTGATGTCTGGCCAAAGGCCACCTAGGGGACCATAGCCCGAGGAACCTCCTCATCTGGCCAGCTCAGCAGTTCAGCTAATTGATATAGCAGCGAGCTAAGAAACTTGCTTTTATCTTATCTCTTTCATACTGATACATTGCAAACAAACTTTTAACATATGCACAGCTTTCTAGCTTGATGTGTGGAATGCAAAATGTCCACTTGTTTTTCCAGAAAGTTAAACTTACGCTAGGTTCACACCTGTGCTCAGGTTTCCGTTCAGAAACCTGATCCACTTAAAAAAGTGGTTACTCACAGAAAAGCACTGACCTCATAGAGTATAATGGGGTCTACTGGGTTTCTGCTTCAAAGGAGTGGAAAATGCGGAGAGAAAAGTGCTGCTTGCAATGGAACAGAATCCCCAGCGGATTCTCTGCAGCTTTTGTCACCGTTGACCATCAACTTCTCATCACTATGCTCCGCTCAGTCGGCCTCGACGACACTGCGCTCTCCTGGTTCTCCTCTTATCTCTCAGACCGCACTTTCAATGTATCATTGGCTCTGTTTCCTCCCCTCTTTCCCTTGCTGTTGGGGTTCCTCAGGGCTCGGTCCTAGGCCCCCTGCTCTTTTCTCTCTACACAGCCCCCATTGGACAAACCATTGCCAGATTTGGCTTCAGGTACCATCTTTATGCTGATGATACCCAATTATACACATCTTCCCGTGACATCACCCCTGCACTCATACAGAACACCAGCGACTGTCTCTCTGCTGTCTCTAATATCATGTCCTCGCTCTATCTGAAACTAAATCTCTCTAAGACGGAACTACTACTGTTTCCACCATCTAATAGATCTGTCCCTGATATATCCATTGCAGTCTCAGGCCTTACTATAACTCCTAGGCAGCAGGCCCGCTGCCTCGGGGTCATGTTTGATGCAGACCTTTCCTTCACCACTCATATTGAATCACTCGCACGTTCATGTCACCTCCACCTCAAAAACATCTCCAGAATACACCCTTTCCTTACCAGAGATACACTAAAGACACTTATTGTCTCTCTGATTCATTCTCGCCTTGACTACTGTAACTCCTTACTAATCGGTCTTCCCCTCACTAAACTCTCCCCTCTACAATCTATTCTGAATGCAGCGTCCAGGCTCATCTATCAGGCTAGACGCTACAGCGATGCCTCCGGTCTGTGCCAGTCACTACACTGGCTGCCTATTCATTATAGAATAAAATATAAAGTTATCCCCCTCCTCCACAAGGCTCTCTATAATGCCGCACCTCCATACATTTCCTCCCTCATCTCTATCTACCGCCCAACCTGTATTCTCTGTTCACTCAATGACGTAACACTTACATCCTCTATTATCAGAACCTCCCACGCTCGTATACAAGACTTCTCCCGAGCTGCACCACTTCTCTGGAATGCTCTACCCCGGACAATCAGATTAACTCCCAATTTCTACAGTTTCAAACGCAAACTAAAGACGCATCTTATCAGACAGGCCTATCACAATGTCTAATGTAAACCCTTCCGTACTATAAGAATCCCCAAAATGTAACCCTCCTCTGTCCCCGCTCCCATATTTCCCCACATGATATGATGTCATTTCAGACTAACTTTATAGGTCCAAGCTCCATCCACATGTTACAGGACACGACTGGTGACGGCTCATAAAGTTTTGTTTGTGTAATGACAGTCACCTCTATTACAAAAGTGTCTGACATCTGCATAAGCAATACTGCCCCTGCTACCTCTTGTGTCACCCCCTCTACCTCATAGATTGTAAGCTCTTGCGAGCAGGGCCCTCAGTCCCATTGTGTGAAATGATTTTCTTTGTAATGCATCTTTCCGTCTGTATTTGAACCCTACAAATTGTACAGCGCTGCGGAATATGTTGGCGCTATAGAAATAAAATGTATTATTATTATTATTATTAATATTATATATGTCAAGATAATGCATAGCTAAAATACTTGGTGCGTTCCTTCTCAATCCTTGGATACCCAGCACCCTCTTTAATTCTGGAAAAAGACCAAAAGCTTCTCCGACGATTGAGGAAGTGGTAGCCATTGCAAATACACACCCCAGTCCTATTAATGTGACCACCGCCTACTTTTGACATCAACATTAAATAACCAATCGCAGAAGGCACGTGTCATCAGCCATCTGGGTGCACTCATCATTGGGGAAGGCACGATGGATCAACACAAGTATGCATGTATCCTTGCGGACCATGTCCACCCTTATATGTGAAATGTTTTTCCTCAGAATGATACCAGGAGGACAATGCGATGAGTCATAAAGCTCACAGTGTACGTGCGTGGTTCGAGGAGCACCAGGATGAGTTTACCGTACTCCTTTGGCCAGAAAATTCCCCAGACTTGAACCCAATTGAGAATCTGTGGGAGAATCTGTGGAACCACCTTGATCGAGTTGTTCGCACCATGGATGCTCCACCTTGTAATCTAGTGCAGCTGGCCACAGCACTGGAGTCGGCATGGCTCAACATCCCAGTGACATCATCACAACATCCCCTCTCTTCCTGCACGTCTCGCAGCAGTCCGCTCTGCCAAAGGGGGTTATTCTGGATTTTGACAGGTGGTCACATTAATGTGATTGGACTGTGTATCTCAAATCACAAAGGGGTTGGTTTATCATGGCTTGTGTGCCGTACAAGTAGCCTATGAGCCATGACAAAAGTTGCTAATTTTTTGTGCAAAAAGTTTTGGTAGTGTGCAACACTCATTCTGCTTTTGGAAGAACCGGCTCAGAGCAGTGGGTTTGTTATAGACTACCAAAGCACAGTGTGCATAAAACAGATTGAGAACTGGTTGCCAAATTATTGTTGCCAGTAAGGGTCACGTTAAGGTTTTATTATCTATCTATCTATCTATCTATCTATCTATCTATCTATCTATCTATCTATCTATCAGGACCCCAAAGCACAGTGGGCTATAGTTCATACACATGGATGGAAACCGCAGGTATTGCTATTGTATGCTCTCCATTGCATTTGTATTATGTAAATGATCACAGACAAAATTGCTTCCTGAGGTGTGTTATGTCAAACATCAGAACCTCCTACTGTCTGTGATATAGGGCATGGACGCTATATATATATTGCAATAAAATAGTTCCTAATAATAATTGCAATATCTGGGTTGGTCCTGCAGTACAAGGTCATGTAATAATTCCATAACAACACTCGCCACTATCATTGCATTTCCCTTGTACAATCGTCTGCCACCACTTCCTTACACATTGCGAGAGTCAGAAATAATGATATAATGCAAATATTCAGCGGTTTTGTATAATTTGCGTCTCTCACAACGACTCTGCTCTTTTCATACCGCTAACACTGCAGCTTTAGTCCTATAAAATGAAGGCGAAACAACACAACAAATGAGAAGATTATCAATAGGCAGAATAATTTCCGTTCCTTCGAGGTTGATATTCACTATTAAAATTCCATTAGGTGACATTTGTAAAGCCTCAAAGAAAACATTCTCAAAAATCCAGCTCTCTCACCAAGATCTGCAGCACTCGGTGTACATCTAATTCCAGGTCTGTCATTTCAATAGGATGACATGTCACCCTGTTAGCCAAGCACAATAGGCTTTCCCTGCATGCTTGCAATTTTCTTTATTCCATCTTAATTTGGTTTCATGGAGTCTAACATGAGCAAAGTATCTGTGACACCTGCTGAACTTAGAATTGAATGAGGAAGAATTAATTGACTGGGAACACAGTCTTGGGAAGTCTATTCTCCCCTTGTTATTTAGATTCTGTAGACTCAATACAAGGGGGGTTCAGGTCTCTGGGCTTCACCTTCCTTTTACAGGTTGCCAGCAAAGTGTACAATTGGTTTCCCTGTTCATCAGAATTGTCAGTGGTTCCTGCAGAGATGGCGATTTTGTCTTCTGTGTCTAATCTTTTGTATTCCAAACAAAATAACCCGAGAAGGTCCCTAAAATAAGGATTATAGTGTTTGTTCAAGAAAGTGAAAATAAAAGGTTCATTCTACTACCCTACACTCCATCTAAGAGAATTACCTGGGATTAATGGGTAGGTATAAACCTCTGACCAAAGGTTGGGCTCAAAAGAGACGGTACAGTAGTTGCAAGTTTTTTTCCTGTTTGCAATACATTCCGTAATTCGACTTGTCATTTTCTGTGTCTTTCTCCTACTTACATCTTTAAAGTTAGATACAATCTCAAATGTTATTTTTTATGTTGATCAGGGCTTCTAAAGGGGGCTATGAACAGAAACAAAAAAACAACACTTTACTCACCTCACCCTGGCTCCTACAGACCAGTTAGACACTCCTGTCTTATATTGTCACCTGTATGAAAGACTCCTGTCCACAGACTCAATGAATCAGTCAGACTGTAACCTCAACAACATGGGCCAGACCAAAGAGCCTTCTAAGGATGTTAAGGACATGATCATAGACCTGCACGAGGCCGGAATGGGCTACAAAACCTTAAGTAAGACGCTGGGTGAGAAGGAGACAACTGTTGTTGCAATAGTAAGAACATGGAAGAAATATAAAATGACTGTAAATTGACATTGATCTATATAAAATCTTACCTTGTGGGGTATCCTTGATCAGGAGAAAGCGAGAAATCAACCTAAAACTACACAGGGGAACTTGTTAATAATCTCAAGGCAACTCGGACCTCAGTCACCAAGAAAACCAATGCTGTGATGGATTAAAATACTGCAGTGCCCACAAGGTCTTCTTGCTCAAGGAAGCCCATGTACAGGCCCGTCTGAAGTTTGCCAATGAACACCTTGATGGTTGTGAGAGATTGGGAGATGGTCCTGTGGTCAGATGAGACTGTGGTTGGAGGAAGAGAAATGCTGTCTATGACCCAAAGAGCACCATCCTCACTGCCAGGTATGGAGGGGAAACATTATATTTTGGGCGTGTTTCACTGCTAAGGGCACAGGGCTACTTCACCGCATCATTTGGAGAATGGATGGAGCCATGTACCGTAAAATCCTGAGTGACAACCTCCTTCCCTCCGCCAGGACATTAAATATGGGTCTTCCAGCAGGACAATGACCTAAAACAGACAGCCAAGGCAACAAAGGAGAGGCTCAGAAAGAAACACATTAAGGTCATGGAGTGGCCTAGCCAGTCTCCAGACCTTAATCCCATAGAAAACCTCTAGAGGGAGGTGAAGCTCCAAGTTGCCAAGTGACAGATCTTAATGATTTAGAGATGATCTGCAAAGAGGAGTGGAGCAAAATTCCTCCTGACGTGCACAAACTTCATGATTAACTACAAAAAATGTCTGACTGCTGTGCCTGCAAACAAGGGCTTTGCCACCAAGTAATAATTCTTGTTTGCCGGAGGGATCAAATACTTATTTCGCTATGCAAATTCATATGCATTTATAATTTTCTGGATTATTTTTTTTTTATATTCTATTTACATTAGCCTTAACTCAGATAACATGCCATGTGCATGCTCTCTTTCCATCTCTCATAGCAGAAACTCCCAGCATGGCCTCAAACACTTGTAAAGTGGTAGATAAGGTTGGATAGAGTCCATCAAGTCCAAACTAGACACCTACCAAAGTGTAGGTAAAGGAATACTATTCAGAAACCGTTTTTTTTTAGCTAGACACAAAGTTGGACATGCAGGACTTTGTGTCCAGCTAAAAAAAAAAAAAAAAAACTATTTCCCCATGGACAGGCCACAGGTGGACACCAGTGGTCACCTTTACAATCTCATTCAAGTGAATGGGTTTTAAAACTGACCCCCGGGTTTTTGTCCCCTGTCCAGTTTTGCTGGGGCTGAAGACGGAAACCCGACAAAATGCTAGTGCTAGTGTCAGTGTTAGTTGTAAAAATAATATGCTATTAATAGCCTTAGCTTTCAGAAACTAGTTAAAATGCACCACAATTCTAGTGCAACTTAATACTATTCAAAGGTCTGTAAACCTGCCATGAGAAGAGTTGTACATGAATCCGCTCTATTTCCTTCTTTCTTAGCAGGAAGTCCCAGCATTGCCTCAAGCACTAATAAGTAAAGGAGTACTATTCAGAAAATCAGTTGATTGTTTCCAAATCTGCATCCCTAGGTTTCTGAAAGTGTGTTATTTCTGTCACTTCTAGTTCCTAAAATAGTCTACACTTTAACATGTCATGTGAATACTTGTACATGAAGTTACTCTCTTCCCTTCTCTCACAGCGGGAAGTCCCAGCACGGCCTCAACCACTAGTAGGTAAAGGAATACTATTCAGAAAATCATTTGAAGGCTTCCAAACCAGTCTTTAAGTTTCTGAAGTTGTGTTATTTCTGTCAGTGCATTACCCTCAATATTAGAAAATGTAGGAATAATTTGCAGTTATTTAAAAAAAAAAAAAAAAGTAAAAGACAAAGTTTTGAATAAGGAAGGTCAAATATCTAGGAGAATGTATGAAATATAATTCCTTCTCATACCAAACTGGAGTTTTATTGATACATTTTTGTATACTAGTATATTATTATATCAGTCTCTAGACTTCTATTCACATTATTGGAGTCATGCTTTTCAAGTTACAATTATTTCACAAGTACAAGTCTTACTCCAGCAACGTACTTGTGATCTGATGCTACAATTATGAACTTCCTATATGAATCATTGTTATGTGATTGACATCATGGTTAATGTATTTCAATTGGACTGTAACAAGACTGCAAGTAAGAATATACTAATGTGACTCCTACATTGACATCAGTGTGATCCGCACAGTACTGGAAATGATCTCAGTTTGCCACAGAATACACTGTCTACCAATAAGTATTTGGACACCTGTGGTTGGTAGAATAGAAAAACAACATTTATTCCTATTGAATAGTTGGTAGACCCCAGCAGATGCTTCCTTACAGATGGGATTGATGGACACAATACTCCCGGATGCCTGGTGACACTCCTGGTGTATGTGAGCCATCGGTTGGGTGCGGTTTCTCTGGCCAGCACTCGTCGGTCTCTATCTCCCAGTTTCGGGGGTCTGCCGATTCGGGGCACATTCCGACAATCACCGTTCACATTCCACTTCATAATCACATAGGCCACTGTCAATATTGGATAATTCAGTTTGCTTGCTATACCCCTTAAGGATCGACCATTTCCGTGGTACCCCACAATTACCCATTTCTTGAAATCGGACAACTCCGCACTTCGTGGCATCTTGTATGTGACTTATGCCAATGCTGTTTCCTATTTAACGGCAGAAGGCATGACGTACATCACGACTGCAGAGATCTTCATTGGCATGTGTGTCCAAATATTTATTGGTAGACAGTGTAATTGTTTTCCTTACCCTTAAAGGGGTATTCCTATCTCCAAGATCATATTCAAATTTAGTAGCTTAAAGAGGACCTTTCGCCAAGTTTAGAGCTACTCCACAGATTCAGGTGAAGTTAGATTTTTTTCTCTATCTCCCACCCTTCCTGAACAATCACTGCTGTTAGTTTTGGTGCCTGATATGCTATTTAGTCTCTGTAGTGACAGGTGGGCGGTGCCAGACTGGAGCAGACATGGGGTGTGATTCTGTCAGCAATTTATCCTCTATTGTATGGATAGAGGATAAATATTTTTGCGACATAACCACTTTCTAGCCACTTTTCACTCGACTCAAGTGTCACAGACTTCAAAAAACCCCTGATAAAAGCTTTAATTCATCATAGATTTTCCCTGCAGCAGCTCTCTGCTCTGTCTCATTCAGATGGATCCTAAGCAGGAAACCCTCTGAATGTGGGGGATTCTTAAAAGGGATTATCTAATCATGACACCCCTGCTTTATAGTGCAGCCAGCCCCACGAAAAGCTAATGGCCGCTGACCTGGCTTCAGAAAAAAACTCAATTATCAGCTGTTTCTTCAGTGAAAGCTTCAATAAACCAATTATATTTCCTGCAGCAGCTCTCTGCTCTAAATCAATGAGGCATACAGTATACCAAGAGGAGAACCTGCCTATATGACGATAATTATATATACTGTGTATTATTTCATGTTACTTAAATAAAACACGGAGTAAAAGTAATGAGAAAATCCCCTTTAGGGCGGGTTCACACCAGCGCCCGGTCTCTATTTTGCAGATTTTCATTTCCTGCCCGAGAAACTGGACAGGAGAGTCCAGTTTCTGGCAGTCAGTTTTCAAACCCATTCATTTATATGCAAAGTGTCTGCCCGGGAGCGTCTTCTACTCTCCGCGGTGAAACCATTTTTTTTTAACTGGACACAAAGTCGGACATGCAGGACTTTGTGTCCGGTTAAAAAAGCGCTTTCACCGCAGAGAGCAGCAGACGCTCACGGGCGCTCACCGGCGGACACTGAATGCCACGTTTCTGTCTCCTGTTCATATGTTACTTTCTTTCCAGGCTTGAACTGACCGACGAGGGAGCAGGTAAATCTTCTGATGGGTCCCTGATCCAAAGTAAGTCACCAGCCCCTCAACCTTTGCACACAGGACAGTACACTCATAGCCCATGACAGTGGTAATGAAGCGCATGCTTGAACTTAAGGTCATGTGATTCGACCTCAGGACCCAGGACATGTGAGTCAGGAATCGGATGCAGAGAGACAGCCCAGGAGAGGTGAGTCAAGGTAAGTATGAGTATTTATTATGTTGCTCTCTTGGGCCTCTACTCATTATAACCACAAATGTTTCAGGGTCAAGTCAAGCCAGAAACTTTTGGAAAATTTGTTTCAAATTTTTTTCTATGCAAATTAGTTCGCTCATCTCTATAGCCTGACCACTTTTAGCTTGAGCGACTCTAGTTGCAGTGGTTCAGATATTGATATGGCTGTGAGAGGGTAACACCTTTCATGTGTTAGAGTGCAAAAGGTCTCATCCTACATGAGCACCACTGTCACATCACTTACTATGGAAAGGAAGCCGTGCCTTTGGTGGCGACTTTTCTTCAGGTTCCACGCCTGACATCTAGGTCATAGGTGCCAAGATCTAGACACTTCCCTGTTAAATCTCATCACTTATCAATAAGAAGTGTTGTCAGCTTAGTGTGTGGGAGTTTTTTTGTAACGTCTTATCCTTCTCTTTTGACCTCGTCTATAGAGCAGCGCCATAAGCTAGGATATATTTAATCGTGCCGCCTGAACACTGCTGTCTTTTCTATGTGATAAATTATTTTTCATTTTGACAAAAGCACCAAGGTTGAACGAATGATATAAAAACCATTTCCACACTCTTCTTTCACGCTTGTATTTTTGTCCTATGCTATACTTTAGCTGTCTTGTGTGGATCTCCGAATGTGCAGTGGTTGTAGTCACCGCTGGACTCCATTAATCAATGCCCAGTTGAAAGGAGAGAGTGAGCTTTTGGCTGCCATTAAATAATCACTTTTAGAAAAGGCCATAAATGTCTGACTGTCAAATCAAAAGTCTCCTGTTCTACAGTAATAAAATAATAGAGGAGAATGATCAGGCTGGCTTCTCCGATCTTGGCAGATCTTCCCAACTGGGACTTTTTTTTTTCTCACTGGAAGACAGGTTTTGAAAAAGTCTACAAAAGTACACAATATATATATATATATATATATATATATATATATATATATACACACACATATATATATACACATTTACATATGGTTGTTTGTATATGGCAATCCATTACGTATACCCATGTACCCATTGTACATTTAGTGATAATCAACAAAAATTTGGCTCAAATAAATCAATAGAAATGTATTCACTAGAGATGAGCGAGTAGTATTCGATCGAGTAGGTATTCGATAGAATACTACGGTATTCAAAATACTCATACTCGATTGAGTACCACTCGCTGTTCGAATGTAAAAGTTCGATGCAGAACCAGCATTGATTGGCCGAATGCTATACAGTCGGCCAATCAATGCTGGTTTTTCTCCTACCTTTAGAAGTCTTCTCCGTACCCGCTTGTAGTGCGGGCATGCGCAGTCGGCTCTGCCCAGGCCCGATGCCTGGCAGAGTGAATTCAGAGGCGGAAGACGCCGCGGGGACACTGCAAGGAGAAGACTTCTCGGAGGATCCAGCCCGACCCTCACTCGTGGACTTGGTAAGTGTAATTTGATCAAACGTTGCCTACCCCTGAAACGAGCATTTTCCCCCCATAGACCATAATAGGGTTCAATATTCGATTCGAGTAGTCGAATATTGAGGGGCTACTCGAAACGAATATCGAACCTCGAACATTTTACTGTTCGCTCATCTCTAGTATTCACCTTTAAGTCTCCGTTTTCAATGTAAAGTTTCAGTATCGAAATTATTAATTTAACCGGTTCCCGACCGGCCCCTGTATATTAACGTCGGCACGGCATGGGCTCTGTGCCGTGCCGACGTTAATTAACTGATCCTTGAAGACTGGGGATCGCGTCTCCCCAGGTGTCGGCAGCTCCGTGAACACAGCGCAAGATGCTGCTGGTGTTCACGGAGACTTGATCTAAACCTGATTGGTTCAGGTCCCGGTCACGTGATCGCTGTGAGAACCAATCAGGTTTAGCTAAGGAAAAGTTTGTTGTAGTAACAAACTTTCCCGGGTTCCTGATTGTATAAAGCACTTTCTCTCCTCTGATCTCTCTGTCAGAGAGAGATCAGAGGAGAGAAAGTGATATAACGTTACACAAGCACTCATCCCACATCCCACACATCCCCCATTTTAATTAATTTCATTAATAATTATAATAATAAGACATTTTATTTATCTAGTGTTAACAATTAATTTTTTTTCACTCATTTAGGTAGGATTTAGGGCTAGGGAGATTAGGAATAGTATAGGATTAGATAGGGTTAGTAATTAATTACGTTATTAGTATAGTTAATTAATTATTAGTATATTTAATTCATTATTTATTAGTATAGTTATTAGTATAGTTAATTAGTATAGTTAATAGCGTAGTTATTAGTGTAGTTAGTACTTAGTTTAGTTATTAGTTAATTCATCATTAGTATATTTATTAGCGTAGTTAGTAATTAATTGTTAATTATTTATTAGTACAGTTATTAGCGTAGTTATTAATTAATTAGTATAGTTAGTATTTATTAGTATAGTTAGTACTTATTAGTGTAGTTAGTAATTAGTATAGTTCATTATTAGTACAGTTATTAGCGTAGTTATTAATTAGTATAGTTAGTGCTTAGTATAGTTAGTAATTAATTAGTATAGTTAGTATTTAGTGTAGTTAGTAATTAGTATAGTTAATTCATTATTTATTAGTACAGGTATTAGCGTAGTTATTAATTAGTATAGTTAGTACTTATTAGCATAGTTAGTAATTAGTATAGTTAGTACGTATTAGTGTAGTTAGTAATTAGTTTAGTTAATTCATTTTTATTAGCATAGTTATTAGCATAGTTAATTATTTGTATATTTATTTATCAGTGTAGTTATTAATTAGTACAGCTCGTTTATTTGTATAGTTATTGAATAGTTATTAATTAGTATACTAATTTATTATTAGTAGAGTTAATTTATTATCTTAGTTAGAGAAATGGCGCGGAAATTTTACACTGCAGAAGAAGCTTATGCCCTTTTATGTTCTGACACTGAAGAAAGTGTATCAGAAAGTAATGATAATTTTGAGGGTTTTTCTGACAGTGACAGCGACAGCTCAGACATTAGCGGTCACTCTGGTCCATCTTCAGCAATGACCAGGACCGGAGAGGCAGAGATGGCTATTGGAGAAATGTCTCCAAATCAAGCCGTGATGCCCAGTACCAGTAGTACGCCTACCAGCAGGGCACATTTACAGGGAAGTTTGCCGCTGGATGTAGCTTTTCCCAGCTGGGCAGCTTCTGATTCTGCCACTCCATTTATCCCTGATTTTAAGGCCACCCCGGGTACAAATGTGGATATGGAAGGTTTTACACCATATAATTTTTTCAGTTTATTCATTACAGATGAATTTCTAGAGTATATTGTTGCCCAAACAAATTTATATGCCTCCCAATTTATCTCCCAGAATCCACGATCTTATTATGCCAGGCAAAATATATGGACGCCCACAAATCTATTTGAAATTAAAAAATTTTTAGGCCTCAAACTAACTATGGGGCTTGTTAAAAAGCCAACCATTCGCTCTTACTGGTCGACCCGTCCTGTACATGCCACCCCAACCTTTCCTGCCATTCTTACCAGGACCCGTTATGAAATACTTATGCGATTTTTCCATTTCAATGATAACAGCCAATGCCCACCTAGAAGTGCCCCAGAATATGACCGATTGTACAAAATCAGGCCCATCCTCATGATGCTCAGTGACAAATTTTTAAAACTTTATACCCCAACACAAAACATTTCTGTTGATGAGTCCCTTGTAAAATTCAAAGGGAGACTGCACCTTAAGCAGTTTATTCCATCTAAGAGGGCAAGGTTTGGAATAAAATTCTACAAAATGTGTGAAAGCTCTACAGGATATACATCAGCTTTCCGCATATATGAAGGGAAGGATAGGCAGCTAAATCCACCTGGATGTCCGCCTTATCTGGCAACAAGTGGCCGAATTGTTTGGGAGTTGATTGGGCCATTTCTACAAAATGGTTATAACCTGTACGTGGACAACTACTACAGTAGTATACCCCTTTTTAAAGCATTAGTTCAACATAACACAGGGGCTTGTGGGACCATTCGGAAGAATCGCCAGGGATTTCCACAATCACTGGTTAATGAAAAATTCAAAAAGGGGCAGTCAGGTGGTGTTCGCAGTGGAGAGCTACTTGCCCTAAAATACAAAGATAAAAAAGACATCTTTCTTCTTAGCTCAATCCACACTGATGCCACAACCTCGGTTACAGAGCTAGGTTCCACAACCCCAAAGCAAAAACCAGTAGCAGTTATGGATTACAATAAACACATGGGGGGTGTGGACCTTGCGGATCAGGTGCTACAGCCGTACCAGGTATCCAGAAAATCATATACCTGGTACAAAAAAGTAATTGTTTATTTGTTTCAGGTGGCCACATATAATTCGTTTGTTTTATATAAAAAGGCAGGAAATTCAGACACTTTCCTTGATTACCAAGAAAAGGTAATTGAAAGTCTTATTTTTGCAAATACTTGCCCCCCACATCCTCTTCAATCTGAAGATGTCAAAAGACTGACAGAACGACATTTTATTGCACCAATTCCCCCAACAGAATCAAGAAGGTATCCTCAGAGAAGATGCCGTGTATGTGGCAAGAGAGGAATGAGGTCTGATACCCGCTATTATTGTCCAGATTGCCCGTCACAGCCAGCCTTGTGTATCAATGACTGTTTTAAAATCTTTCACACGGAGCCACGCTTTTAAATCACTTGTGTTAAAAATGCACGCTATATACATTTCTTGAGAGGTATAATTTATAAAATGGGGTGACTACAAGAACCTTTTGGCATCCAAAAACTTGTTTCTTTAAATCTACACTTCAGAAGCTAAAAAGTGTAGCACCCCTTCCTTTCTGAACCCTACTGTGCACTCAAACAGAAGTTTACACCCACATACACAACTTTTTTTTTACCTGGCATAACCCACTTAAGATTTTAAATGTGCATGTCTTTTTAAACTCAATGGGCACTAAAATGGCATATTTTTTACTTTGCATATACATTTTTGGGAAGCACGTGAGCTCAAAATACTAATTATACCCCTTGATAAATTCCTTGAGGGATGTAGTTTTTAAAATGGGGTCCTATTTTGGGGGGTTTCTTTTTTATTTGGAATCAGAGCCTCTCCAACTGCCCGCCAAACAGATTCCAGCAAACTCTGCCCTCCAAAATTCCAACAGTGCTCCTTCCATTCTGGATCCTACAGTGTGCCAATACATCATTTCACATCCACATGTGGGATATTTCTGTAGTCGGTAGAAAATGCTTAACAAATTGTGGGGTGCATTTTCTCATTTAATCGCCTGTGGAAATGCAAAAATTGGGGTTAAAGCAACATTTTATGTGAAAAAATGTCACTTTCCGTTATAAAGGCCCAATTCTGTGAAACACATGAAAGGTAAAAGTGCTGACTATACCCCTTGATACATTCCTTGAGGGGTTTAGTTTCCAAAATGGGGTCACAATTTGGAGGTTTCTACTGTTTGTGCACCTTGGGGGCTCTGCAAATGGGACATGGTGCCTCATAATTATTCCAGCAAAATCTGGCCTCCAAAACCTAATTAGCGCTCTTTCTGTTCGGAGCGCTGCCATGTGTCCGTATATCAGTATACCAGAACATATGGGGTATTGTTGTGTTCAGTAAAAATTGTGTAGCAGTATGTGGGTTGCAATTTCTCCTTTAACCCTTTGTGAAGATAGAAAATTTGGGGCTAAAGTGATATTATATTAGAAAAAAAATCATTTTTAATTTTCACGTCCCAATGGTAAAAAAAATCTGTGAAACACCCGTAGGGTGAAAGTGCTCACTATACCCCTGGATACATTCCTTGAGGGGTCTAGTTTCCAAAATGGGGTCATATTGGGGGGGTTTCCACTGTTCTGACACTTCAGGGCCTCTGCAAATGCGACATGGTGCCTGAAACAGATTCCAGCAAACTCTGCCCTCCAAAATCCCAATAGTGCTCCTTCCATTCTGGACCCTACAGTGTGCCAATACATCATTTAACATTCTCACATGGAATAGTTTCATGCTTGGGGGAAATTGCTTAATAGAATTTAGAATGCATTTTCTCCTTTAACACATTGGGAATGTGTAAATTCTAGGGCTAAATGAATATATGAGTGACAAAAATTTAAAAGTGTAAATTTGACCTCTATTTTGTTTTAATTGCTGTGAAATGTTGAAAGGGTTAAGAAACTTCCTAAATGCGGTTTTGAATTCTTCCAGGAGTGAAGTTTTTAGAATGGGGTGATTTATGGGGGTTTCTATTAGAGAGGCCTTTCAAAACCCCTTCAGAACTGAACTGGTCCCTTGAAAAATGTGTTTTAAAAATATTCTTAAAAATTTGGAAAATTACTGCTTGACTTTTAAGCCTTATAACATCTGAAAAAAATGAAAGGGCAATTAAAGTTTGATGCCAATATAAAGAAGAGATATGGTAAATTATATTTAGGAAGTAATTTGGGTAGTATGACATTCTAGATGAAAGGCATGCAATTTCAAAGTTTGAAAACTGCATTTTTTTCAAAATTTTCACCAAATTTTCTATTTTTTCATAATTAAAGACAAAACATATCGACCAAAATGGACCACTGACACGAAGTACAATGTGTCACGAGAAAACAATCTCAGAATCACTATGATAAGTTAATGCATCTCAAAGTTATTACCACTTAAAGTGACACATGTCAGATTTGAAAAATGAGGCCTGGTCACGAAGGTACTTTTAGGCTCTGTCTTGAAGAGGTTAATAATTAAATTAATATTTTGATATTAAAGTTATTCACTTGTAAGACTACGTGTCATAATACTTCTTATTGCGGCTAGAGATGAGTGATCTGACTCCTATTGAACCATGCCGTTTTGGAGGAACAGTAAAAAGAGAAGGATATTTTGCGCTTCCTTTTTGAATGTTATATTTGTGTTTGGATGCGTTCAGTGACTTGTCCTCAAAAGTCCCGGTCACTTCCCTGGAAACCTAGTCCTATGGAATGTGGGTAGAAGGAAGGATAGCGATTCGCCATAGTCGGGATATACAGCTTCCTTTAACGGGGATGGCTGTTTGAAGATAGTGAAAGTACAATGGGATCTGATTGGGCATCATCTTTGGGCATTATCCAATTGGATCCCATTGTACCTTCAGTATCCTATTGAACCATGTTTGTTATAAAATTTCCCAAAAATGTGGACTTGGGTTGCTACAGAAGATGACCGGAAGAGATAGGAGATTGTTATAGCAGCCCAGGAAGAGTGAACAGTGGTTTTTTTTTTTTTTTAAATACCTTTCCTACCCTCTATTTACTATGCCTTGAGGCCTGAAAAAAGCCCAGAGTAAGAACTTTTCCTGGCATATCCGATTCCGATTGTTCAATTTTGGTCTGAAGCAAATTTACAAATTTGATTGTTGCAAAGTTCTCTCATCACTAATTGCCTCTTGGTTTTCCTTGTGTTGGGTGTAGAATTTTCTAGTAATATACATTCATGGTTAATGCCAAGTTTTTTTTTTAACTATTTACAGTCCTTTGGTTTTTAAAAAACTGCGGTTGCCCAAGATCACAAAGGCTGCCCAAGGATCTTGACGGGATTGATTGGCAATCTTCATGGCCGAAACACCTTATTATAAGGTGAACCTGTCAAGTGGTTTCTGCTGTTTTAATTGAGATATACGACAACACATGATAGAAAAGGGGAAGTTGAGATTTGTTCCATATAGGTTTATGTAATTCGGAGCAGGATTTCTGATTTAAATGGAGAACAACAAAGGAGACTGGTTAGTAAAGCCTGATAGTCTCCTAGAAGAGCCAGTGAGAATCCTGCTTACCCCTGTCCTCAGTCAGTAATTGACAGCTCTCCCTGTATCAGTGTGTATATTCAGAAAGTAGTTAATCACTGTGTGTGGGCGAAGTAATCAGGACACTCACTCTCTCTCCTAGGAGTCCTGACAAAGCTCAACTTCTCTCCTTGCTCTCAGGTTGGGCAACAGATCACCATCTGACAAGTTCACTATAAATACACAGTCCAGCCATATTAATGTGACCACCGCCAACGTTAAATAACCAATCGCAGAAGGTACGTGTCATCAGCCATCTGGGTTTTTCCTCAGGATGATGGCATCTACCAACAGGACAATGCAACGTGTCATAAAGCTCGCAGTGTACGTGCGTGGTTCGAGGAGCACCAGGATGAGTTTACCGTACTCCCTTGGCCAGAAAATTCCCTGGACTTAAACCCAGTCGAGAATCTGTGGGACCATCTCGATTGGGTTGTCCGCGCCATGGATGCTCAACCGCGTAACCTAGCGCAGCTGGTCACGGCACTGGAGTCAGCATAGCTCAACATCCCAGTGACACCATCACATCATCCCCTCTCTTCCTGCACGTCTCGCAGCGGTCCGCTCTGCCAAAGGGGGTTATTCTGGATTCTGGCAGGTGGTCACATTAATGTGACTGGACTGTGTAGAAGATGTATGGTCTTGATTCTTCCACCACTACTGAGGTAAATGTACAGCTACATTTAGGTGACAGTGAATGACCTATGTCATTTGAATTTAGCCTTAGGATACGCCTGTGAAACTTGGTCCCATGTTCACCAGATTTACTCTTCTGAGTATTATACCAGGAGCTGGACTCCTACCATTGTGGTTATCTGTGCCGCTAGTAGACCTTGCTTCTCAGCACTGCAATCGGTTCAGGACCGTATGTCTCTGGGACTCCTAGTTCAGACCCATATATCCAGCAAATACATGGACTGAGTTTCATGAGTGAAACTCAACTGTGAGGATCACTCAAGTGATGTAAGATTAAGTCTCATTCTTAGCCAAATATTTCAAACCTTGATCTCCGAACCAAGACTATGAAGATGAAATTAGCCAGAGCTCTTACATGGGACACCAGCCTTCCATCTAAAGTAGAGCTCCCCGGGGACAGACTCTCCAAAACACTCCTACGGATCTGATCTTTACTTAAAAAATAAGATCTGTCAATGTTGCAAATGACGTTATGAACAAGGGACGGTTTCCTTGGTTAGCACTAAATGGTTGCCATTAGAGATGAGCGAACACTAAAATGTTCGAGGTTCGAAATTCGATTCGAACAGCCGCTCAATGTTCGTGTGTTCGAACGGGTTTCGAACCCCATTATAGTCTATGGGGAACAGATACTCGTTAAGGGGGAAACCCAAATCCGTGTCTGGAGGGTCACCAAGTCCACTATGACACCCCAGGAAATGATGCCAACACCTCTGGAATGACACTGGGACAGCAGGGGAAGCATGTCTGGGGGCATCTAACACACCAAAGACCCTCTATTACCCCAACATCACAGCCTAACAACTACACACTTTACACACTCAATACCACCTCTCTGACAGTAGGAAAACACCTTGAAACATGTGTATTTGGCACTTGCAGTGAGGAGAGCTTGTCACCAGCAGTGAATTTGGCCCTTGTAGTAAGTTGAGGTTGGCACCAACATTTGTTTTGAAAATCAGGGTGGATTGAGCCTCTAACCAGCAGAGTTTGGGCAAATTCATGGTGGAGGGAGCCTCTAAAAACCCCAGTTTGGACCAATTCATGGTGGAGGGAGCCTCTAACCAGCCCAGTTTGGGCAAATTCATGGTGGAGGGAGCCTCTAAAAAACCCAGTTTGGACCAATTCATGGTGGAGGGAGCCTCTAACCAGCCCAGTTTGGGCAAATTCATGGTGGAGGGAGCCTCTAACCAGCCCAGTTTGGACCAATTAATGGTGGAGGGAGCCTCTAACCAGCCCAGTTTGGACCAATTAATGGTGGAGGGAGCCTCTAACCACCCCAGTTTGGACCAATTCATGGTGGAGGGAGCCTCTAAACAGCCCAGTTTGGGCAAATTCATGGTGGAGGGAGCCTCTAAAAAACCCAGTTTGGACCAATTCATGGTGGAGGGAGCCTCTAACCAGCCCAGTTTGGACCAATTAATGGTGGAGGGAGCCTCTAAACAGCCAAGTTTGGACCAATTCATGGTGGAGGGAGCCTCTAAAAACCCCAGTTTGGACCAATTCATGGTGGAGGGAGCCTCTAACCAGCCCAGTTTGGGCAAATTCATGGTGGAGGGAGCCTCTAAACAGCCCAGTTTGGGCAAATTCATGGTGGAGGGAGCCTCTAACCAGCCCAGTTTGGACCAATTCATGGTGGAGGGAGCCTCTAACCAGCCCAGTTTGGACCAATTCATGGTGGAGGGAGCCTCTAAACAGCCCAGTTTGGGCAAATTCATGGTGGAGGGAGCCTCTAAAAAACCCAGTTTGGACCAATTCATGGTGGAGGGAGCCTCTAACCAGCCCAGTTTGGACCCAGTTTGGACCAATTCATGGTGGAGGGAGCCTCTAACCAGCCCAGTTTGGGCAAATTCATGGTGGAGGGAGCCTCTAAACAGCCCAGTTTGGGCAAATTCATGGTGGAGGGAGCCTCTAAAAAACCCAGTTTGGACCAATTCATGGTGGAGGGAGCCTCTAAACAGCCAAGTTTGGACCAATTCATGGTGAAGGGAGCCTCTAAAAACCCGTTTGGACCAATTCATGGTGGAGGGAGCCTCTAACCAGCCCAGTTTGGGCAAATTCATGGTGGAGGGAGCCTCTAAACAGCCCAGTTTGGGCAAATTCATGGTGGAGGGAGCCTCTAACCAGCCCAGTTTGGACCAATTAATGGTGGAGGGAGCCTCTAACCAGCCCAGTTTGGACCAATTAATGGTGGAGGGAGCCTCTAACCACCCCAGTTTGGACCAATTCATGGTGGAGGGAGCCTCTAAACAGCCAAGTTTGGACCAATTCATGGTGGAGGGAGCCTCTAAAAACCCCAGTTTGGACCAATTCATGGTGGAGGGAGCCTCTAACCAGCCCAGTTTGGGCAAATTCATGGTGGAGGGAGCCTCTAAACAGCCCAGTTTGGGCAAATTCATGGTGGAGGGAGCCTCTAACCAGCCCAGTTTGGACCAATTAATGGTGGAGGGAGCCTCTAACCAGCCCAGTTTGGACCAATTAATGGTGGAGGGAGCCTCTAACCAGCCCAGTTTGGACCAATTAATGGTGGAGGGAGCCTCTAACCAGCCCAGTTTGGACCAATTAATGGTGGAGGGAGCCTCTAACCACCCCAGTTTGGACCAATTCATGGTGGAGGGAGCCTCTAACCAGCCCAGTTTGGACCAATTCATGGTGGAGGGAGCCTCTAAAAAACCCAGTTTGGACCAATTCATGGTGGAGGGAGCCTCTAAACAGCCCAGTTTGGGCAAATTCATGGTGGAGGGAGCCTCTAAACAGCCCAGTTTGGGCAAATTCATGGTGGAGGGAGCCTCTAACCAGCCCAGTTTGGACCAATTAATGGTGGAGGGAGCCTCTAACCAGCCCAGTTTGGACCAATTCATGGTGGAGGGAGCCTCTAAACAGCCCAGTTTGGGCAAATTCATGGTGGAAGGAGCCTCTAACCAGCAGAGTTGTGGGAAAGCAGGGTGGAGGGAGCCTCTAACCAGCAGAGTTGGTGGAAATCAGGGTGGAGGGAGCCTCTAACCAGCAGAGTTGGGGGAAATCATGTTGGAGGGAGCCTAGTATTAGCAGAATTGTGCAACGCTTATGGTGGATGAGTATGAGGATGCGGAGGAATTGGAGAGGTTGAGTACAGACATGGAGTTTCATGTTGGGGTGCTTTACACAGGTGGGCACAAAAATGAAGGCTCTATCCAGTGGTGGTTCATTTTTATCAAAGTGAGCCGGTCGGCACTCTCAGCTGACAGACGGGTGCGCTTGTCAGTGATGATGCCACCGGCTGCACTGAACACCCTCTCAGATAGGACGCTGGCGGCAGGACAGGACAGCACCTCCAAGGCATATAGGGCAAGTTCAAGCCACAGGTCCAACTTCGACACCCAATACGTGTAGGGCGCAGAGGGGTCGGAGAGGACAGGGCTGTGGTCGGAAAGGTATTCCCGCAACATGCGCCTATACTTCTCACGCCTGGTGACACTAGGACCCTCCGTGGCGGCACTTTGGCGAGGGGGTGCCATCAAGGTGTCCCAGACCTTAGACAGTGTGCCCCTCGTTTGTGTGGACCGGTGAGAACTTGGTTGCCTACTGGAGGAACTGCCCTCCCTGCCGCCAACGTCACATGCTGGAAACATCTCCATCATATTCTGCACCAATTGCCTGTGGCAAGCATTGATGCGATTGGCCCTCCCCTCTACCGGAATAAAAGACGAGATGTTGTTTTTATACCGGGGGTCAAGGATAGCAAAGATCCAGTACTGGTTGTCCTCCATGATTTTGACAATACGCTTGTCGGTTGTAAAGCACCCCAACATGAACTCAGCCATGTCTGCCACAGTGTTAGTTGGCATGACTCCTCTGGCCCCACCGGAAAGTTCAATCTCCATTTCCTCCTCATCCTCCATGTCTACCCATCCGCGCTGCAACAATGGGACGATTCGAAGTTGCCCGGAAGCCTCCTGTATCACCATCACATCATCGGACAACTCTTCTTCCTCCTCCTCCTCCTCCTCCTCCTCCATTAAACGCAGTGAAGCGGACAGATGTGTGGACCTACTCTCCAGCTGTGACGGATCGGATGCTATCCCTAACTCCTCTGTGTGATCTGAGTTATCCCTGATGTCAATCAGGGATTCTCTCAGAACACACAAGAGCGGGATTGTAAGGCTCACCATCGCATCCTCAGAGCTCACCCTCCTTGTGGACTCCTCAAAGACCCGTAGGATGTCACAAAGGTCTCTCATCCATGGCCACTCATGGATGTGAAACTGAGGCAGCTGACTTTGTGGCACCCTAGGGTTTTGTAGCTGGTATTCCATCAAAGGTCTCTGCTGCTCAACCACTCTATTCAACATCTGAAACGTTGAGTTCCAGCGTGTGGGGACGTCGCACAAAAGCCGGTGTTGTGGCACATGCAGGCGTTGCTGGAGAGATTTTAAGCTAGCAGCGGCTACTGTCGACTTGCGAAAGTGGGCGCACATGCGCCGCACTTTCACCAGTAGCTCTGGAACATTGGGGTAGCTCTTTAGGAAACGTTGCACCACTAGGTTGAAGACGTGGGCCAGGCATGGAACATGTTGGAGTCCGGCAAGCTCCAGAGCTGCTACCAGGTTCCGGCCGTTATCACAAACGACCATGCCTGGGCCCAGGTGCAGCGGCTCAAACCATATTGCCGTCTCATCGAGGAGGGCATCCCTCACCTCGGAGGCAGTGTGCTGTCTGTCCCCCAAGCTGATCAGCTTCAGCACAGCCTGCTGACGTCTACCAACGCCAGTGCTGCAACGTTTCCAACTCGTAGCTGGGGTCAATCTAACAGCGGAGGAGGAGGCGGTGGCGGAGGAGGAGGCGGTGGCGGAGGAGGAGGCGGTAGAGGAGGAGGAGGAGGGGGGTGTTCTTCTCGTGTCCCTGCCAGGAATGTTAGGCGGGGAGACGAGGTACACCGGGCCAGTTTGGGAAGCAGTCCCAGCCTCAACTACATTCACCCAGTGTGCCGTCAGTGAAATGTAGCGTCCCTGTCCGCATGCACTTGTCCACGCGTCGGTGGTCAAGTGGACCTTTGTGCAAAGCGCGGAACTAAGGGCCCGCCTGATGTTGAGTGACACGTGCTGGTGCAAGGCGGGGACGGCACACCGGGAGAAGTAGTGACGGCTAGGGACGGCATAGCGAGGTGCCGCAGTTGCCATCAGGTCCAGGAAGGCGGGAGTTTCAACAAGCCGGAACGCCAACATCTCCTGGGCCAGCAGTTTAGCGATGTTGGCGTTCAAGGCTTGCGCGTGTGGGTGGTTAGCAGTGTATTTCTGCCGCCGCTCCAATGTCTGAGAGATGGTGGGTTGTTGTAAAGAAACGCCTGATGGTGCCTTTGATGGTGCAGGAGAAGGAGATAAGACAGGACCAGGGGAGGATGAGGTAGAAGTCAACAAAGTGGCGGAGGCAGATGAAGTGGTGGACAGGTTGCTCTTCTCAGAGCCCCTAATCAATTTCGAGAGGCAAATTGTGCAGACAACACTATATCTGTCCTCGGCGCATTCCTTGAAAAAACTCCACACCTTCGAGAAACGTGCCCTCGAGGTGGGAGTTTTTCGGGGCTGGGTACGAACTGGAACATCTTGGGAGATTCCGGGTGTGGCCTGGCTTCGCCTAAGCTGCTGACCTCTGCCTCTGCCTCTAGCTACCCTTTTTGGTGCTGCACCTGCCTCAACATCCACACTACTTTCCCCGCTTGACATCCCCCCTGTCCAGGTCGGGTCAGTGTCCTCATCATCCACCACTTCCTCTTCCAACTCCTGTCTCATCTCCTCCTCCCGCACAATGCGCCGGTCAACTGGATGCCCTGACGGCAACTGCGTCACATCATCGTCGATGAGGGTGGGTTGCTGGTCATCCACCACCAAATCGAACGGAGATGGAGGAGACTCTAGTGTTTGAGCATCTGGACACAGATGCTCCTCTGTTAGGTTCGTGGAATCGTGACGTGGAGAGGCAGGTTGAGGGACAATGAAAGGAGCGGAGAACAGCTCTGGGGAGCAGGGACAGTTTGGGTTATTGTTCTGTAAAGCTTCGGAATTTTGGGAGGAAGGAAGACAAGACTGTTGGGTAATAGGAGGAGAGGAGGCAGAGTCTGACTGGCTGCTGGACAATGTGCTGTAAGCGTTCTCTGACAGCCATTGCAAGACCTGTTCCTGGTTCTCGGGCCTACTAAGGTTTGTACCCTGCAGTTTAGTTAATGTGGCAAGCAACCCTGGCACTGTGGAGTGGCGCAATGCTTGCTGCCCCACAGGAGTAGGCACGGGACGCCCTGTGGCTTCACTGCTACCTTGCTCCCCAGAACCATTCCCCCGACCTCGCCCACGGCCTCGTCCACGTCCCTTTCCGGGAGCCTTGCGCATTTTGAATTCCTAGTTAGAAATTGGCACTGTATACCAGTAGTAAAAATTGTGGGTGCACGTAACCCCAATATATTCTTTGAATTCCCAGTCAGACACTGGCACTATATGGCAGTAGCAAGAAATGAGGGTATTTATAACCCCAATATATTCTTTGAATTCCCAGTCAGACAATGGCACTGTATACCAGTAGTAAAAATTGTGGGTGCACGTAACCCCAATATATTCTTTGAATTACCAGTCAGAAACTGGCACTATATGGCAGTAGCAAGAAATGAGGGTATTTGTATTCCCAATATACTCTTTGAATTCCCAGTCAGACAATGGCACTGTATACCAGTAGTAAAAATTGTGGGTGCACGTAACCCCAATATATTCTTTGAATTACCAGTCAGAAACTGGCACTATATGGCAGTAGCAAGAAATGAGGGTATTTATAACCCCAATATATTCTTTGAATTCCCAGTCAGACAATGGCACTGTATACCAGTAGTAAAAATTGTGGGTGCACGTAACCCCAATATATTCTTTGAATTACCAGTCAGAAACTGGCACTATATGGCAGTAGCAAGAAATGAGGGTATTTGTATTCCCAATATACTCTTTGAATTCCCAGTCAGACAATGGCACTGTATACCAGTAGTAAAAATTGTGGGTGCACGTAACCCCAATATATTCTTTGAATTACCAGTCAGAAACTGGCACTATATGGCAGTAGCAAGAAATGAGGGTATTTATAACCCCAATATATTCTTTGAATTCCCAGTCAGACAATGGCACTGTATACCAGTAGTAAAAATTGTGGGTGCACGTAACCCCAATATATTCTTTGAATTCCCAGTCAGAAACTGGCACTATATGGCAGTAGCAAGAAATGAGGGTATTTGTATTCCCAATATACTCTTTGAATTCCCAGTCAGACAATGGCACTGTATACCAGTAGTAAAAATTGTGGGTGCACGTAACCCCAATATATTCTTTGAATTACCAGTCAGAAACTGGCACTATATGGCAGTAGCAAGAAATGAGGGTATTTATAACCCCAATATATTCTTTGAATTCCCAGTCAGACAATGGCACTGTATACCAGTAGTAAAAATTGTGGGTGCACGTAACCCCAATATATTCTTTGAATTACCAGTCAGAAACTGGCACTATATGGCAGTAGCAAGAAATGAGGGTATTTGTATTCCCAATATACTCTTTGAATTCCCAGTCAGACAATGGCACTGTATACCAGTAGTAAAAATTGTGGGTGCACGTAACCCCAATATATTCTTTGAATTACCAGTCAGAAACTGGCACTATATGGCAGTAGCAAGAAATGAGGGTATTTATAACCCCAATATATTCTTTGAATTCCCAGTCAGACAATGGCACTGTATACCAGTAGTAAAAATTGTGGGTGCACGTAACCCCAATATATTCTTTGAATTCCCAGTCAGACACTGGCACTATATGGCAGTAGCAAGAAATGAGGGTATTTGTATTCCCAATATATTCTTTGAATTCCCAGTCAGACAATGGCACTGTATACCAGTAGTAAAAATTGTGGGTGCACGTAACCCCAATATATTCTTTGAATTACCAGTCAGACACTGGCACTATATGGCAGTAGCAAGAAATGAGGGTATTTGTATTCCCAATATATTCTTTGAATTCCCAGTCAGACAATGGCACTGTATACCAGTAGTAAAAATTGTGGGTGCACGTAACCCCAATATATTCTTTGAATTCCCAGTCAGACACTGGCACTATATGGCAGTAGCAAGAAATGAGGGTATTTGTATTCCCAATATATTCTTTGAATTCCCAGTCAGACAATGGCACTGTATACCAGTAGTAAAAATTGTGGGTGCACGTAACCCCAATATATTCTTTGAATTCCCAGTCAGACACTGGCACTATATGGCAGTAGCAAGAAATGAGGGTATTTGTATTCCCAATATATTCTTTGAATTCCCAGTCAGACAATGGCACTGTATACCAGTAGTAAAAATTGTGGGTGTATATAGCCCCAATTCTATTGCTAGGGGACTTGCAGGGTATTTCTGGGGTGAAGGTGGGGGGGCACACCGTTGGAACGGGTATCGGGGTATATATCGGGTATACGGGAATACACTGACAGTGTATTCCATTCAGGATCCTGGGAAAGCTGGGTTGCGGCGATTGAGCCCGTCAGTGCCACGTTACACTGACAAGCTTCTCCCTGGAATTTAGCTCTTATAAGAGCTGTTGGTTGTCTTCTCCTTCCTATCCTAGCCTGTCCCTGCCTACCCAGAATCTAAGCCCTAGCTAGCTGGACGGAAACCTCCGTCCTCGGTGAATTGCAAGCTCAGAATGACGCGAAGCTGGGCGGCGCTGTTCTTTTAAATTAGAGGTCACATGTTTTCGGCAGCCAATGGGTTTTGCCTACTTTTTTCAACGTCACCGGTGTCGTAGTTCCTGTCCCACCTACCCTGCGCTGTTATTGGAGCAAAAAAGGCGCCAGGGAAGGTGGGAGGGGAATCGAGTAATGGCGCACTTTACCACGCGGTGTTCGATTCGATTCGAACATGCCGAACAGCCTAATATCCGATCGAACATGAGTTCGATAGAACACTGTTCGCTCATCTCTAGTTGCCATTCCTCGGAGTAGACATGAGGGATTTTACATGCAGCATCTGGTTCCGCTGCGAGGGCTGATATACAATAGCTACTGACATTGCTATTGATGACCAGTTTGTAAGATGTCCAGCACAGTCACAAGAAATTCTGAGAATGCGAACACTGCGTTGCCATAGGAACACATAAACGTCTTATCTTCGTGACAATATAATTACTTGTTTTAGATGCCGATTTATTTAATGTATCGGACAATTTTGCACTCCATCCTGAAAAATGATGAAGATTCTAAACATATATATATATATATATATATATATATATATATATATCTATATCTATATATCTATATATATATAAATATATATATATATATATATATATATATATATATATATATATCGATATTGTATGTATACATCTATATTTTCAGTTGACAATGTTAGCAACGACTTACGGTAATAAAAGAAAAAAAAAAAGAGCAAATTCTTCTTCTCTGCGCCTGGATGATCTAGGTAGGTTCTGGCTCAATGATTTAATTAGATAATATATTTCAGGTACTTATCAATATCGCAGTAATAGATGTTCTGCACGTCTGAATCTCTGTAACAATCACTGATCCAATTTGTCTCCTCATTTCCTGCTATCTATCCGGTAAAATTAGTGCCCAAATTTGGCGTCCAGATTTGACTTTTATGATCATGTAATTACATCTGGTAACACTGTACAGTACACCGATCACAAGGATTTACTAGTTTAGAATTTAATAGCAAGAGAAAAGAGTTGTATGATGCTTTATCTTTTCATTTAGATTATATTCTGACTACGTCATAGCTATTTGTTTCATTCTGATGTTCTTTGGATCATAGGCAACATTTCTCTTCCTCCAAACGTGACGAGTTGAGTTAATGCCAAAGAGCTCAATTTTTGTCTCATCTGAACAATCTGGATGATTCTGAGAGATTGGGGGAAGGTGCTGTGGAGCAACATGGTGGCTCAGTGGTTAGCACTGCAGCGCTGGAGTCCTGGATTCGAATCCTGCCAGAAGCAACATTTGCAAGAAGTTTGTATGTTCTCCCTGTGTTTGTGTGGATTTCCTCCCATTCTACAAAGACATACTGATAAGATAAAAATGTACATTGTGATCCCTATTAGAGATGAGCGAGTAGTACTCGATCGAGTAGGTATTCGATCAAATACTACGGTATTTGAAATACTCGTACTTGATCGAGTACCACTCGCTATTCGAATGGAAAAGTTCGATGCAGAACCAGCATTGATTGGCTGAATGCTATACAGTCGGCCAATCAACTCTGGTTCTTCTCCTACCTTTAGAAGTCTTCTCCGTGCAGCTTCCCCGAGGCGCCTTCCGGCTCTTCATTCACTCTGCCAGGCATCGGGCGCTTGTAGTGCGGACATGCGCAGTCGGCTCTGCCCAGGCCCGATGCCTGGCAGAGTGAATTCAGAGCCGGAAGACGCTGCGGGGAAGCTGCACGGAGAAGACTTCTCGGAGGATCCAGCCCGACCCTCACTCGTGGACTTGGTAAGTGTAATTTGATCGAACGTTGCCTACCCCTGAAACAATGTATTTTCCCCCCATAGACTATAATAGGGTTCGATATTCGATTCGAGTAGTCGAATATTGAGGGGCTACTTGAAATGAATATCGAATCTCGAACATTTTACTGTTCGCTCATCTCTAATCCCTATATATCCCAAATTTTGCACTGGGACCCAAGACCTTCATGTCACGACTCTGCCTGATCTATATCAGGAGCAATCTGTAATACTATGTATAGCCGCTATGACGGTGACAGCATTGTCCAGTATGAAGCAATGGAGACAATGAAGAAGACACAGCGCTCACTAGAGCACCACAGTTCCTTAAATCAGCTCATTGTCAGGGGTACCAAGAGTTAGATCCCTACTGATCCGGCACTGATAGCCTATCAGGACTGTCAAGCTGATAACCCCTTTAAACTTCTGAGCTCCCACTAGTAGTAGTTGAAGGCAGACAAAATTCTCATTTAGATCTATCACTATGGAGCAGATTTGGAGCTCTGCGTCAGAAAAACAGACCTATAAAAGTATATTAAGAAATGATCCACAAGTGCAAGGGAAACAGCAGCACTCACCAGGTCTTTTCCTTTATCCTTTATTGAATTGGAATTACAGCAGGTAAAAACTGTGCCCTATCAAATATTAAGCAATGCATCATCATAGCATACTGGACTGAAAAATCGACATGATGTTATCTGGTGGAAATTCAGTTTACAGAAGTTCAAGTTCAATCGCTCTGTATATTTAATAGGACAATACAGGCGCAACTGCGGAATGAATCTAATTGTCTGGGGTATCACATTCTAGAGAGGTTGTGCAGCACAAGATAAGTCTAAGAGATAGGAGTAAGGAGGTACAGAATATGGAGGATGTAAGTCTTCAGTCATCAACAGAACAGAGAACATTGGTAAAGAGGTAGATGGAGAAGATGTAGAGAGAGATATAGAGAGAGGTTGAGCACCATTGAGAGATTTAGGGGCAGCAACTGGGACAGATGGGAGGCATTGATGTAGTGGTTGAACCAAAAGACAAGCCTGGTTGCTGTGTTCAGGATAGATTGGAGGAGGGAGAGTTTTGTTGTTGGGGTGAAGGAGGTGCTGATTATTCTCATAGTATCCAATCAAATTCCAGCTATATCTTTAATTTAGATTTGTAGAGAAGTGTCTATGGGAATAGGACCCCTCCTAATGCACCTCACTCCTCAAAATAAAGGGCAAAAAAGATTACGATTACGAGAATTTTTGGTTCAAAAATGTTAATAGATTCTTTCATTTACTGTCTGATAAAGATGATAGATTTATTTGTATATGCAGAGAGCTGGATTCTTCATTCATTTTGGTTGACCCGTTGCCTCACATTGTACCTGAGTGGAGAGAGGAACATACAAGCGTGATAAGCTGAAGACCACATGAGTCTTCTGATGCCACATAATAGAATTGTATTGTCATTGACGATCAGATGAACTTTGTTTTTGAGTTCCCCATGTGAATGGAGAGCTGGTGTGCATACTCTTCTACTGGGCTTCCAGTACGACAATTTTTGGCAGTTCTATAGAAGTAAATAAAGTGTTGGCCAATGGCCAACCATTGGCACCTCCGCATTCACATAGATCACTTAGGGACGCCCACTCTTGTGTTTGCTAGAGGACAGAACTGGGCATTTTTGCCTAAAAATAAATTCTCACCATTCAAGCTTCTGAACAAGTCTCAGTTTTAATCTCTATTTTTTTGTTTTTGCATAAAAAACTTAAACAGAATTTTCAGTGAGCTGACAAGTCAGGAGAAGTCAGATGAAGATGAAGATGTCTCATGAAGGCTTCCTTGTCCTATCACTAACTGTTGACAGTTAAGAAACTGTTGACCATTGCTTGCCATGAGAGAGGAAAGCCTGGTTCACATCAGCGTTCGGAGAGTCCGCTTGGGGACTCCATGAACAGAAACCTATACGCATTACAAAGCGGTTATCTAAGAAACCACACGGACCCCATAGACTATAATGGGGTCTGTGTGGTTTCTGCAAGAAACATGCAGAGAGAAAAGTGCTGCTTACAGGACATGTTTCGTGTGAAAACCACACAGACGCCATCATAGTCTATTGGGTCCATGTGGTTTCTTAAGTAACCACTTTGTAATGCATATAGATTTCTGTTCTGGGGGTCCCCAAGCGGAATCCCCGAATGGAAGCCCAAATACTGATGTCAACTGGACCTCAGGCTGCAACGAGGCTAACAATGATTTCACAATTCTGATGAATTTCACAATTATGTTTCCATTCATTAAATGAGTCAATATGCACGTTAAAATTACAAAACGGTGGTGAAAAACATAACGATAGATACTAGGTACATATAACTCAGTCATAACTCATCAGTCACTGTCATCTTATGTTAGCGGAGACAAATAATGAGAATAATACATGAGAAATAAAACATTTACACATAGTTTACATACATTCATACATGTATAACACTATAATTCTAAACAAATTGGGGTGAACCATAGAGTTAAAAGTGTTTCAAAAAAGGTAACAACCTGAAGGAGAAACATTGATAAATTGTCATCATCTTCCTGGGGCTTTTGTCTTCCTCTGCCTTCCACTGCACAATTATAGGTTAGATCTAGAGATGAGCGAGTACTGTTCGGATCAGCCGATCCGAACAGCACGCACGCATTGAAATGAATGGACGTAGCCGGCACGCGGGGGGTTAAGCGGCCAGCCGGCGTCAAAGCGGAAGCACAAGGTGCATCCATTCATTTCAATGCGTGCGTGCTGTTCGGATCGGCTGATCCGAACAGTACTCGCTCATCTCTAGTTAGATCTGATGGACCTTGTTCCAACCTCATCTGCTATTTCCAAATTGTCCAGCCCTACTAGGGGGCACAGTGACTGGATCACTAGCAATTTGTGACAAATTAGGTAAAATCTGGAGTGTCAATAATAGAAAAAAGAAATTATATTTTCAAGATTTGTAGCTCTTTCATGTTTTTGGCTTTCAAATACTGATGCAAAATACCGACCAATGTTCTGCCATGTGAAAGTGGCCTTATTAGGGGGGACAAACTCCTTTTATACTATGGTGTAGGAAACAGAATTATACTGGGTGGAAGACCCAAGTCTTATACTTGTTCACATCTACATTGGTATTTCATCCGGAGGAGTCCGCATGGGGACCCCACGAACGGAATCCCAAACACAACTGCAAGCACTGTGCAGTGAAAGCACACGGATCCCCATAGACTATAATGGGGTCCATGTACTTGCCGCGCGCTGCCTGCACAAATCATGCGGACAGGAAAGTAGATTGTGAACACTTTCCTGTCCGCATGTTCTGTGCGGAGATCTGGCGGCAAGCACACGGGCCACATTATAGTCTATGGGGTCCGTGTGCTTTAACTGGCACACCGCTTGCAGTTAAGTTTAGTATTCTGTTCGGAGGGGTCCCCATGATGACTCCCCCGGATGGAATACAAACGCAGATGTGAACCAACCCTTAGAGATCTTATGGCTTATTGCTGTAGATCCCCTCCACATAAGACATTTAATAATAAATACATTCTGATTGCAATTATTTATTATGCTATTTCAGTGTCGATGTCCTTGGAAACTTCTCCTGATTGGTGAAGGATTGCTATATTACTGAATACGGTTATAGAAACATGGCTGTATATTACAAAGGTGGATGGAGATGAAATTAGCATGCAGGATTCACTTATTCTGTAGCAATTGCTTTGTATCATTTCTCAATTGTTCTTTTTTTCTAAAAAAAATTCTAACTGGAATTGACTGACCTTGAGTCTTATTGTATATTGAGCTTTTGTACATTGTAGCTATGTTTTATGTTTCATTTTGTCAGTTCTGTATCAAAGTGTAATACGACCATGAACAAATGCTGATGTATTGGTACTAAATGTTCTCATGGTAGCTCATTTATATACATTAACTAATTCATTTCCATTTTAATCTGCCTTCGTATTTCAAGGTAAATGTCCGGCCTTGATTTGTTTTACTAATTAAAACAAGATAGCTAAGTAAACATATACCATGAATAGGTACAATCTCTGGTGTAGTTAAGTGAAAAATTACAAAAAACCACCAGGTAAACAAGTTTAAGCGAAAATAGAAAAAGGTTTTATTACATAAAATCCACATATAACAATACAACATATAACATACAAAATATATAGAAAAAATGGAGGAGGCAACTGGGTTACCCAATAAATAGGAGTGAGAATGGAAAAGATGGAAAGTATGCCCATAAAAGATAAATGGATATATTTAGCAGGATCATAGGCCCAAAGATATATATAGAGCAGTGGATATATAGCAAATGTAGCGTAACAAGACTAAATATATAGCTATAATAGCAGAAATGACATGCCACAATTGTAACCCTCCTACAGAGATATGGTAAACATATAGGCCCATGAGTGATGCAAAAAATACTTTACTGCAATGGTATTAGCATACAGACCGTGTAGGCCACAAGGCCAAATGTCCCAGACCACTCCACACCCGACGCGCGTTGATCCCTTGACAAAGCCCTAGCGGGCGAAACGCGCGTCGGGTGTGGAGTGGTCTGGGACATTTGGCCTTGTGGCCTACACGGTCTGTATGCTAATACCATTGCAGTAAAGTATTTTTTGCATCACTCATGGGCCTATATGTTTACCATATCTCTGTAGGAGGGTTACAATTGTGGCATGTCATTTCTGCTATTATAGCTATATATTTAGTCTTGTTACGCTACATTTGCTATATATCCACTGCTCTATATATATCTTTGGGCCTATGATCCTGCTAAATATATCCATTTATCTTTTATGGGCATACTTTCCATCTTTTCCATTCTCACTCCTATTTATTGGGTAACCCAGTTGCCTCCTCCATTTTTTCTATATATTTTGTATGTTATATGTTGTATTGTTATATGTGGATTTTATGTAATAAAACCTTTTTCTATTTTCGCTTAAACTTGTTTACCTAATTAAAACAAGATACTGATACATAGTCTCTATCGCTAATCTGGATTTTTTTCCCTACTTTCTATACATGAATAGGTGTGCATGTGTGTATATGTGGAAGTCTTCTGCCACTCTGACTCTTAGTCACATGACCATCTCTGCTCTACTCTATGGACCTGCAATGGGAATAGAGTGGAGTCAGTGATGTCATATACTGTAGATGCAGAAGCAGGACATAAACTTACCGAACCACGATGTGCTCTGTAAAGGTACCGGGGACCTGGGTATACCTTAGACCCGGTTCACATCTGCGTTTGAGATTCATGCTTGGGGACCCCCCTAACGGAAACCAATACGCATAGCAAAGCAGTTATCTGGGAAAACACGCATACCCCATAGACTATAATGGGATCCATGTAGTGTCCATTGGGTTTCTGCATGAAACATGCAGAGAGAGAAGTGTTGCAGAAGTGTTGCAGGACAGAAACCGAGTAGAAACCACACGGGCCCCATTATAGTCTATCAATGAAGAGGAAATGACAAGACAATGCCAAGGTAGAAATTATGCGGGAAGGGAAAATAATACACAAACATAATAAAATATAATAATGAAACATAGTAATAAAAAAGTCATACGTAAAAAGCAACTGACGACAAGACAAGGTGCGACAAGACAGGGGAACAAAAGTGAAGAATTAAGGGAGGACAACCAAGGGCATGGGGGGGTCAAAGGTAGTACCGGATCAAAGAGACTGACTAGTCCAAACGCATCCCACAGGTCCCAAATTCCGTGGAACTTCTCCTCTTGTGAAAAGCTCCAGGGATAGGGCATCCCTAATCTCAGAGTACATCTCCTCAAGAGCCGGAGGGGCAGACTGCCGCCAATGCTTGGCTATCAAGCACCTAGCAGAGGTGAGGAGTAGCAAGAGGAGGTGTAGGGTATGCTAGTGCAATTTAACGGAAGGGGGGTTAAGAAAATAGGTCCTAGGGAATAAGGGGAGACTAACATCTAGTACTCGTTCCAAAAGGTCCTGTACTTGGCACCAGTAAAGCTGGAGAGAAGGACACGTCCAGAAAAGGTGGAAGATGTGTGCAGGAGAGGTACCACAACACCAGCAACAATCTGGGACAGACTTGTCAAAGGAGTAGAGGAGAGCCGGCGTGTGGTACCAGCACATCAACATCTTAAATAAGTTTTCTTTATGTACAAAACATCTAGAGGTCTTAGGCGCTCTGTTCCAGATAAGGGACCAGTCAGCACATGAAATAGGATCCCCCAGAAGGTTCTCCCACCATGACATGTAGGGATGCTTAGGACTTCGGGGGTGCGATCAGAGAGGAGACGGTATATATCTGAAATCACCCCTGCATCCCAACTCCAATCTTACAAAGTCTCTCAGAAAATGTGGGGATAGGCGCTACGGGGCCCCGAAAAATAGAGGAAGCCATATGGGAAACCTGGATATACGTGAACTCGAGAAGGCCAAACCTGGATTGGAGCTCGGCAAATGGTAAGAGAGTCCGAGTCCTATAATCAATTATATTAGCTAACCTGAAGAAGCTTAGTCTTAGCCATGGACCAGCCACGGGTCCAGTTAGTCCAATCGCATAATTTGGGTGAAGAAGGAAAGCTGTAGGTAACTATTTTCTATGTGTATAGGTATAATAATTCTTACACCACCAGCAATAGTGCCATATAGTGCTGAAATACAGTAGTATATAACAGTGTATAACATTCGGTCAATCAATGCTGGTTCAGCAGGACGAGTACATTAGCACTTGCCTCCCGTCCAGAACGAGTCCGCAGGAGGACCCTCCTGAATGCAATATCAGTGCAACTGCAAGCGCTGTGCAGTTAAAGCGCACGGACCCCATAGACTATAATGGGGTCCATGTGCTTGCTGCGCACTGCCCGCACAAATCATTCGTGTGGGCAGTGCGCTGCAGGCACACGGACCCTGTTATAGTCTATGGAGTCTGTGCACTTTAACTGCACAGCGCTCCTCCTAAACACTCTCCTCCTGCTACTCGTGGACTTGGTGACTCTCCTTTAGTCGAATAGTGGTTTCCCCTGAAACGAGCATTTTTTTCCATAGACTATAATGGGATCCGATATTCGATCGAGTAGTCGAATATTGAGGCTCTACTCTAAACGAATCTCGAATATTTCACTACTCGCTCATCTCTACTAATATATCATGGGACAGGTAATATTGATTTGTCGTTCATTACAATCCGCACATATACTATGTAATACCTGTAATTCCTAGCCATACACAGTGACAGCTTCCCCCATATACAGACCTACTTTTATAGCAGTGATTGTAGTGCACATATACAGTATATATATATATATATATATATATATATATATATACTGTATATGTGCACTACAATCACTGCTATAAAAGTAGGTCTGTATATGGGGGACGCTGTCACTGTGTTACATAGTATATGTGCGGATTATATACATATATATATATATATATATATATATATATATATATATAATCTCTATATAACCATTTACATTACAATAAGAAACACAATCCCTGTTTCTAGAAATAAACATCTGAAACAACGTGATATAGTCCCCATACTGAATTAATGTAATGAAGGAAAAGACTTCTAGAAAGCAGAGAAATCTTCTAAGATGGAGATGTGTTCTGTATTTCTCACAGTGTCACTAGGTGGCAGAGAAGGGTTAACTTGAAAGCCCGTCGCCTGGTGTGTTTTCCTTCTATTTGCTTTATTGGATGTGTCTGTTTTAGCATTTGTTTTTCCTCTTTCTTCTGTTTTCAGCAGTTCAAGGTAAACCTCTATTTGCTGGAAGCGTAATTGTTCAGTATCTGCATTGCAGAATACACCATGTCAAATACTTGAAAGCAGGCAGCCATCGTTTATGTCCTAAACATACCGCACATGCTGGTGCTGGAAAAGAGCCGTCAGTGCTGCCTGCATCGCCTCCATATTACACCACAGAGAGGGGCAAAATGGCATCAAATACTGTATAATAAGTCTACATTAAAGGTTGTGACTAGGAATGGACGAATCGGTTTGTTCCGAATATTCCAAATTGGTTTTTTTTACGAAACTGAACAGATGGAGATTCATCTAAAATGGCTACAGCATTATAGTCTGGGGTCTATAATAGAGGAAGGACCAGGGGAGGTGAAAAAAATTATAAATAAAACATACATCTGATCGGCGCTGGCACCCTGAGCATTTTGGTGTTTTGCTTATACAAATCCGTTCAGTCATTCCAAAGATATAGGCCCTTTTAGTATTGATACAAATGATGGTCGTAGCCAAGTGAGCAGCAACGCTTACATAGTTACATAGTAGATGAGGTTGGATAAAGACAACTGTCCATCAAGTCCAACCTACAACCCTACAATCCCTACAGTGTTGATCCTGAAGAAGGCAAAAAGCCCCATGAGGCTCATGCCAATTGCCCCATTTCAGGGGAAAAAATTCCTTCCCGACTCCAATCTGGCAGTCAGTATAAAAACCCTGGATCAATGTCCTTTTAATCTAGGACCCATAACCTGTAATATTGTTATCCAGGTCCTCTTTGAACTTGTTTAATGAATCCGCCATCACCACTTCCTGAGGCAGAGACTTCCATATCTTACTGTGAAGAATCCCCTTCTATGTTTCTGGTGAAACCTTCTCTCCTCCAGACGTAGTGGATGTCTTCTTGTCCCTGTCACTGACCTAGGAGTAAAAATATCCTTAGAAAGTTCTTTGTATTGTCTCTTCATGTATTTGTACATTGTTATTAGATCTCCCCGTAGACGTCTTTTCTCTAAACTGAATAACCCCAAGTTTGTTACTCTATCGTTGTCCTCCAATCCACCCATTCCCCTAATCACTTTGGTCACCCTTCTTTGCACTTTTTCAAGTTTGATTATGTTTTTCTTAGACCGGGCCTCACGTGGCATAATCCCATCCACACACTGAAGAAAAATACACATAGCGGACATACTGCGATATCCTTGTGGTTTTGGAAATTGCAACATGTCTATTATACCTACGGAAATGTTGGGGTCTAATGAAAGCAGAAAGTCCGCAGAACAAACTTTCTTTGAAACGTGATGTTGGAAAACCCACAATGGGTTGCCATTGCGTTTTTTCCTGCGGCGCTTTGTTGCGGCAACACAATACATGGGGCCTTAGCCTAGAAGGGCTTATATCTTCGGAATCTTCGCCACCCCTGTCCGTGGGTTGTGAGTGGTATTACACCGCAGCCCTTTGTCATGTATATTCGGATGGGTTACAGTCCCAGACATGGTTGATGGACAAGCAGATCATTGCCAATCCCTATAGTCGTGCTAGTTATGTACATGTATGTCTGGATGTATTCAGTTATAATAAAAAGTCAGCGTAAACCTAACCCAGGAGCGATTTACTTTACATATGAAGCCAATTCATTAAAACCTGTAATAAAGAGGTAAAACACAGCCCCGGATCTCGTCTACATCATGGAGCCCATGTGGATGCTAATACAATCAGAGGATGAATAGACAAATCACTGGTCATGAAGTAGTTAAAAAACATGGTACGAGATGGAAATCTTTATCATTAAGCATCTCGTACGTTTATTTTGCTCGGAGGCAAAGTTGATGCAGATTTCAGTAAATCATTTTATAAAAATAATGATATGTTTTATGTGCGGCTCTAAACATAGTATTATTCTGTATGTGCGCGGTTCTTCTAAAACAGTCCTGCAGCTGCGATGTGCGGCGTCTTCAATGACTCTCGCTAAACTCCTACAATATAGGAATCTATCGGGGCGGGGGAAAATCTAGAGAAAATGTTGTTATAGGATGTACGAGTAGTCTACAAACCCAACGCATAACCAGTGTTCACCGGCTCATCCTAATGTTAGTGAATGGGATGCAATGTGACCACGAGTGTGCCATGACCATGGTTTCTGGTCATAAACCCCCAGTGGCATGGCATCAAAATCACAGCGTTTACTCTATGTGGTACCCCAGCCTAAAGATGAATTTCCAGACTGTATTACGGCCACATATCCAATTCTGACCTCAGGTCGCATGAACCAAACATAAAGCATTGTAGACCCCTATGATGTTGTAGGTTTGAGTCATTTCACCTGTGATTGGGGCAAAATTTGTGGACATAATACAGTCCACAAAATCTGGACTCGTTATGGTTTTGTCCACGTGGCCTAAAACATGGTGTGATATTTTTATCTTCCAAAGATGGCAAGACGTTTTAATAGCGCAGAAACCTGTTTTCTAGGGGATATTGCCATCATGTCCATTAGAAACTAATCAATAGCCACAAATTTTTAGAATGAAGTTATGAGCAGAAACGCAACAATACAAACCTACAGAACCTGTATGACTTGTAGGCCAGCTGGGTGCCATTGGTGGGTTGGCATAGTCTATATTGGGCTTATTATCCTGTGGGTGCATACACAATATATAAGCAGACTACTATCAAACCAATCACCAGATAACTAGGATCATTGACCAAACAATGGAAACAGCCATCTAGACAATGTGAGAACATGCATAGAACATCCTGACAGGACTCCTAGGAGAGACAAGGAGAGTCCTGATTGCCCCGCCCACACAATGATCTCCCTGCATCAGTGTGTACACAGAAGGCTGTCAATCACTGTATGTGGGCGGAGTCATCAGGACTCTCACTGTCTTTTCTAGGAGTCCTGTTAGGAGTTACTCTGTTTTTCACTACAAATTACATAAACCTATAAACCAAAGATCTCAGATTCTCCCCTACAATCATATCCTGGACTAAAATAGGGCAGCAGACATCACAGTATGTGGAACATAAAAATTACCTACGGTATATATCACAATATATAGCCCCATCAGTATGTCTTTGGATTATGTGAGAAAATCCATGCAAACACGGGGATAACATACAAACTACTTGCACATGTTGTTCCTGGCAAGATTTGATTCCAGGACTCCAGCACTGCAAGACTGCAGTACTAACCACTGAGCCACCGTGCTGACCCTAGTATATAGGGAATTCCATTAGATAAGTGTCCATGGTTGCGCAGCTGCATACAATGTCTACCAATGAGTATTTGGACACCCGTAGTACAATAGAAAAACAACATTTCTTCCTATCCAATAGTTGGTAGACCCCAGCAGGTGCTTCCTTACGGAGGGGATTGATGGACACAATACTCCCGGGTGCCTGGTGACACTCCTGGTGTATGTGAGCCATCGGCTGGGTGCGGTTTCTCTGGCCAGCACTCGTTGGTCTCTATCTCCCAATTTCGGGGGTCTGCCGACTTGGGGCACATTCCAACAATCACCGTTCACCTTCCACCTTGTAATCACATAGGCCACTGTCGATTTTGGATAATTCAGTTCACTTGCTATGTCCCTTGAGGATCGACCATTTCTGTGGTCCCCCACAATTACCCCTTTCTTGAAATCGGACAACTCTGCACTTCGTGGCATCTTGCATGCGACTAATGTCAATGCTGTTTCCTATTTAATGGCAGAAGGCGTGACGTACATCATGACTGCAGATATCTTTATTTGCATGGGTGTCCAAATACTTATTGGAAGACAGTGTATTAACCTCAGATCACCATTCTCAATGCCAAACTTTGGGCGTATTGTAAAGTTTGCCATCACTGGACTCCCAGTTTGTGCTTGACAGATGCCTGAAGAATACTACCTATCAGAATGCATAGTGCTCACATTAATATTTTGGATAGAATAAAACTGGTAGGGTTTGTAGTAAACCCATAGACATTTTATGTTATTCTACGCTTCCAAATTTTGGGTAGAAGAGACTTTCCTGTTTCATATTGGCTACGCTGGACAAACCATGGTCCATAAAGTCATGGTGTGGTCAGTTTCATGTGGAAGGGCTTCAGTGACTTGCACAGATCCCTGATCTGCAAATTTTGGGATGAATTTTAACATAATATTGCAAGCCAATTTCTGAAGTGTAGGACCTGTTGTGGTTTCCTAACTAGAAGTACTGTAGACCCCGTGACTTTGGAATTAGATGTTGAAGAAGTTCATATAGATGTGACATTTGTTGGGAAAAACTTGTAAGGATAAATCCATTCCAAATGTTATGCAATTCCGATTTCCATAAAATGATATTCCAGGGATAAGTTGAAGGAATCAGAACAATTTATGCTTTTTGAGTGTTGAATAGGGTTGAGCGATTGTGATCAGAAAAGATCGGATTCCGATCGGCGATCGAGAAAATTTCACGATCACCATCGGAATTCCGAACATGATCTTTTTATGTGGGATCGAGATCGGTGATCTTTTCCCACAATGCTTTGCTTAGCCTTCACACTGAGTATACGCTGTATATTCAGTGTGAAGGCTCCGCTGCAGTTCCATAGGAATGAATGGAAGCAGCCGACACACAGCCTTAACCCCCTGCATGCCGACTGCCTTCATTCATTCGAATGGGAGGCTAAACTAAACATCTCTAGTAGCTACTTACCTCTAGAGATGGCTGCTCCAGTGCCCTCCTTCTTCTCGCCTCGCTGCCCCGCCTCCCAGGTTAGTGTTTAAAGCGCTAGGTAGGCGGGGCTTGTGGCTTAGTGTGGGCGGGTACAGGGCGGGGAGACGTGACGTCTCCCCTCCCAGTATTCGCCCACACTCTCCTAACCTGGCAGGGAGGGGGCAACGAAGGAAGAAAAGCAGTGTGGAGCAGCAGTGAGGCGAAGAATGAAGGCACGGGGCACAGGACCAGCCATCTCTGGAGGTAAGTGGACACCAGGGGGTAGGATTGCTTTTAAAATCCGATCTCCGATTAATAAAAAATCCCATTGACTTACATTGGGATCGGAATTGGGATCGAGATCGGGTTCGAATGAAAAATGATTGGAAATCGGATTTTAAAATCGATTCTGAAAAGTCAAGATCGGCTCAACCCTAGTGTTGAACCTTCTCATAACCATCAACTCTTATGTGAAAGAAACCAACGCTTAAGATTAATAAGAAAGGGAATGTGTCACCAGGAAACAACTTATTCTTCGGCTTTGTCAGCGAGCTAGCCGTATTGTTAATGGTTAGGACACTGACCATTTATTTGCTATGGCCTCGTGGGTCTATGTAGGGGGCCATGAGCCTTGGCGCAATACTCAGGACAGGTTCTATCCCTATACATTTTGCAGTCTAGGCTTACTATATGAAATTAATGGATCCATGATGGCAGCACATGTGTGCATGCAGCTTTAAATCAAGGGCTTTTTTCATCTTTACCATATTTTTAATGAATTTATTTTTATTTTCCATGCCAATGTCTGTACTTACAAAAATGTTAAGCCTAATAATAGACTGACGCTTGCTAATTGTGTAGGGTTTTCTTTGCAGTTACATTTCCCAGACAGAATTACAATAGAAGATAACACCTACATAATTAACACCACTGACCCCATCATTGTACTACTGACAATAGATGATGTCGCAGCTTATCTACTCCATCTACAGAACATGTCTGAAAAACTCTCCCATAGACTTCAATGAGTCGGCTATAGACCCTTGCTGCCTATGATCATGACTATGCTATAAAGCACATTACTGAATGCTATCATGCAGGGTTGAGGCTCGGACAAGATGGCGTTCCCCAAAATCATGTGGCAAATATTATAAATTAAAAATTTACAATTGGAATTTTAATAAATTAATTAAAAAAATGCCATTAGATTCCCTTTAAGGGACAAATACTATGAGACGAGAAGGCCAAAAAGCTGAACTGGTTGTGCGTGCCAGTCAGAAAAGATGAATGACAAACGCAAAGAAAGGAAAGAAACATTTGCTCCTTTACAAATACATAATTCCGCAAGGAACATTTCCAGTCTCTGTTCACAAAGACTCCTGTCACAGTCACTGTATTAACAAACAATAGCTTGTGTTCTGCTCGGCAATGGAAACCACCCATCCAGTCACTGAAACTTCCTAATTGGTTTCCACACATTGGTTTATCTGTCATAGTCGATGTGCACCAAGGTTAAAAAATACAAACATCTTTTATTTTCCTGGTGCGTTTTCCTTAGGCAAATATCAGCAACTAAATATACCGTATACCATTGTTTATACAGTTGGCCTTGAGTATAGTCAGAAGTGTAAGAAATAGTGTTTATATGCAGAATTCTTCATAAGTTACTGAGTCTAGTATCAGGAGATCAGCAGAACTTATACCTAGTAGTGGGAGGTCACCGTAAGTTATATCTAGTAGTGGGAGATCGCCATATCTTATACCTGGTAGTGGGAGGTCACCATAACTTATATCTAGTAGTGGGAGGTCACCGTAACTTATACCTAGTAGTGGGAGGTCACCATAACTTATATCTAGTAGTGGGAGGTCACCGTAACTCATACCTCAGTAGTAGTTGGAGGTCACCATAACTTATATCTAGTAACAGAAGATCACCATAACTTATATCTAATATTATATCTCATAGCAGGAGATCGCCATAACTTATATCTAGTAGTGGGAGGGCACCATAACTTATATCTAGTAGTGGGAGGGCACCATAACTTATATCTAGTAGTGGGAGGGCACCATAACTTATATCTAGTAGTCCGAGGTCACCATAACTTATATCTAGTAGTGGGAGGGCACCATAACTTATACCTAGTAGTCCGAGGTCACCATAACTTATATCTAATATTATATCTCATAGCAGGAGATCGCCATAACTTATATCTAGTAGTGGGAGGGCACCATAACTTATATCTAGTATCAGGAGATCACCATAACTTATATCTAGTAGTGGGAGGGCACCATAACTTATACCTAGTAGTCCGAGGTCACCATAACTTATATCTAGTAGTGGGAGGGCACCATATCTTATACCTAGTAGTCCGAGGTCTACATAACTTATACCTGGTAGTGGGAGGTCACCATAACTTATATTTAGTATCAGGAGATCACCATAACTTATATCTAATATTATATCTCATAGCAGGAGATCGCCACAACTTATATCTAGTAGAAAAATATGCAAATCTGTTTTCCTATTTACATCTTGGAAAACAGATTTGCATATTTTTCCCATAATCCCCCAGTGGAGTGAAAATGGCTTGTAAGTCTCCATACACCTGTGAAGGTGCTCACATCTTAAAGAGTGATATTATCCCCAGATCCTTATATCTAGTAGTGGGAGATCACCGTAACTTATATCTAGTAGAGGGAGATCACCATAACTTATATCTAGTAGCAGGAGATCGCCATAACTTATATCTAGTAGTGGAGATGACCATAACTTATATCTAGTAGCGGAAGATCGCCATAACTTATATCTAGTAGCGGGAGATCGCCATAACTTATATCTAGTAGCGGAAGATCGCCATAACTTATATCTAGTAGCAGGAGATCACCATAACTTATATCTAGTATTGGGAGATCGTCATAACTTATATCTAGTATTGGGAGATCGTCATAACTTATATCTAGTAGCGGGAGATCGCCATAACTTATATCTAGTAGCGGAAGATCGCCATAACTTATATCTAGTAGCAGGAGATCACCATAACTTATATCTAGTATTGGGAGATCGTCATAACTTATATCTAGTATTGGGAGATCGTCATAACTTATATCTAGTAGTGGGAGATCACCATAACTTATATCTAGTAGTGGAGATGACCATAACTTATATCTAGTAGTGGGAGATCACCATAACTTATATCTAGTAGTGGAGATGACCATAACTTATATCTAGTAGTGGAGATGACCATAACTTATATCTAGTAGTGGAGATGACCATAACTTATATCTAGTAGTGGAGATGACCATAACTTATATCTAGTAGTGGAGATGACCATAACTTATATCTAGTAGTGGAGATGACCATAACTTATATCTAGTAGTGGAGATGACCATAACTTATATCTAGTAGTGGGAGATCACCATAACTTATATCTAGTAGTGGAGATGACCATAACTTATATCTAGTAGTGGGAGATCACCATAACTTATATCTAGTAGTGGAGATGACCATAACTTATATCTAGTAGTGGGAGATCACCATGATTCCTAAGGCCAGGGCCCCATAGGATGGAAATGCGGTGATTTATCCACTGCCGGAAAAATCCCTGTATTTTACAGTACAGGTAAAGTGGATGGGATTCTGGTGAATCCCATGCTGTCTGTGCAGTAAAAACCACTGTGCAGGCACACCACAATTTCCAAAACCGGCACAGTTTTGGAAATCGCAGCATGTCAATTATACCTACGGAAACACCGGTGGGTTCCCCATATGTATAATTGCAACAGAAAGCCTGCGGAGGAAAACTTTTTCTGCCTGCAAAAAACTCTGTGAACATACTCTAAACCTGGCAGTCCAAGCCATTTCTGCCCTGGTCCGTCAAAAGTTCCACTCCATGCCACTCACTTTTTTGAAACGTTGTGAAAAAAAAGGAAAAGCCAAATTTTTTGTACATGCACATGATGACTTTTCATACTTTGTATGCCAGAATACTGGTGTCTAATGCTAGGTTCACACCTCAGTTTGAGTTTTTTTTTCTTCGGGTGTACTTGGGAAACTGAAAATGGAAACCCAATCCTCTTCATTTTTTTTAAGCAGAATTGTTAGGATAGCAGATGCAGTTCAGAGCCAAAGTAATAACCAGTGCTGGATACACTGATTAAAATGGTTAACACGGTACCGTGTGTTTAACACCCCCAGGCCCCACCAACTCCACAATGGTGTTCACCAGAGCCCCAGATGGTGGGGATGGACTTGGCTGCACTGCTGGGCAGACCAGCACATGTCGGGAAATGCCAAATATACCACACCACAAACCAGCAGACATTTTGGGATGCGGTGTTGGTCCAGGGATCCAGAAGGCTGAAGCAGGTGGTCAGCAGGTGGCGGCAGAGAGTAAATCGTAGTCATACAGTATAGGTCGTCAGCAAGATGGCAATCGGAACCTCAGGCAGGCCAAGTTGGTAACGGGAACAAAGCAGTGTTCAGAGAGCAGATGTCTAGAGGCAAACCGGGTTCATTAACAGGAACAGGCACAGTACGGAATCAGGAGGCAGAGGCAAGGTCAAAGGTCAAGGCAAAGGGTCAAAACACAGGTAATCAGATCAGGGAATGCTTACTACCAGGATACCAAGTCAAGTGAATAGTCAGAGATGGTCCAGAGCCAGAGCCCTCCTTAAGTAGGCCGCTGCTAGGTTAAAACTGGAAGTCTCCCGTCTGGCTTAGGAAGAGACCGGCAACCTCCAAACAATGCTGCGGAGGTTCCAGCCTTCCTCCCAAGACCCAGAATGGTGGAACCGGAAGGCAACCGGGGAGAGGCACGCAGCTTCCGCACAACGCTGCAGAGGCTCCGTTCCTCCTCCTAACAAGAATAGAGGGCGGATTTCCCGAATGTAAACCGGGCGCAGGTGTGCACCTTGCCTAAGGCGTGATAAATCAGACCCACTCTCTATAGGGGCTGATGCGACTTTACATTATATATGTAGAATCCCAGCTCTCTTTATGCTGTATATCTGGCATTAGGGAAATTCTACCTATCCATTGTGATGTTAGCATTGTGTGGTTGCACTTGCTGAGCAGTTCTCGCGCACATGTCTGCCTTCTTGCTCCCTGAATGTTGTTCGGTGCCTAATGAAAGCAATTACTGGTGCGGCTCCATGGCAAGTCTTCTGATGCCTCTCACACATCCATTCTGTAGGTTATGATTTAAAGTACAGGCGTAATAGCTGGATTCAAGGATAAATCAAATGTACATGACAGCTGAAAAATTGCAGAAAAAAAGATTATCTGTCAGAGGATTATTTCAGATCAGAAGTGAAAACCTTTGTTAGGAAACCTTTTTTGTGAAAGAGGGATAAGGTGACATTGATAGAGATTACACAGCAGTCTCTGAGAGGCAGGTGAGGCGGCCGCTAGTAGCCGACCTGGCACAAGAAACCTTTTCAACATCAAATTGCTACCAAGACAATGACATGGAAAAACGAATCTGTATCGTATTTGTAGATGCAATGTGCAATTTCTTACGATCAAATAAAATCCAGTTCCTTGCTATAATGCGGAAAATAAATGCGACTTATTTGATCCGATACTTTCCTTTGTAAACATATTTTCTCATTTGTTTTCTCGCTGGTTCGGAAATAGAATAATCTCCGGTGGGAAAAAAATATAAAACTAAAAAAAAAAACAAGAAAGCATCCGGTATAGCTGAAGCCGTGTTGACAGTAAGTGTAGGGTCCGACTTAATAAAATCTTCTTCCGTTTCAGGAAGGACGCTATTCATCTATTCAGCGATATGTGACGGCCATGTTTTAGTTTTGGGTGTCTTCTACTTGTCTTTGTCACCGGCGCTATTTTGGCACTTTGCTGCCGGAAGATTATACAGAGAAATGAAGGGGTGAAGAAATCAGAAAGTAACATTTAGGCTAAGCTCATGTGGCTAATAAAACGTGGCAAAAAAACCCCTCAATATAGCACAAAAACCACCGCGTAAATGGTCGCCTTTCACTACTTTTCTGATGTTTTTTCCAAAATGTGTGGGTGACAGTAAATGAAATATTATTCACTTTGCCAGGCAAAGCTCTGTGTTTTTATCCATTGTGTTTCTATAGCAGCCAAAAAACACTATGTGCCCACAAAGTGTGGCTTTGAGACTCAGAGACTCGTTGGATGTCCCAATTCTCATGTCCCATTCTCGGGAGTGTGAAACCAGCCTAAAGATGGCCATACATATTAGATTAGACCAGGGGTGCCCAATACGTCGATCGCGATCTACCAGTCGATCACAATGGACATATGGGTCGATCACGGGATGCAGCCAGGGATCCCTGGTGTCTGCTTGTTCACAGTGCAGGCTGAGAGTTGACTCTCACCCCGCGCTGTGAACAGGCACTCCCGACACTTGCAGGCCGCTCTTAGGGATGGAGGGGGCCGGGGTGCTGCTTGTTCACAGCGCAGGCTGAGAGTCATCTACGGACACTGGCAGGTGGGGCTGCTGCAGCCCCAACCTGCCAGTGTCCAGAGATAACTGTCAGCCTGCGCTGTGAGCAAGCAGACGACGGGGATCCCTGGGCGGCCACAGAATGCCGCTGTCTCCTGCTCTCATGCTCCGCACTGCCCCGCCCACATGCCTGACCCCGCCCACAGACACGCCCCACCCGCCCACAGGCCCGCCCAGCTCCGCCCACATGCCCGCTCCGGCATCGCCCACAAGAAGTGGGTAGTAACTCTTTCGACTTGGTCATGTAATACAGTAGCTCATATGCTGACAAAGTGTGAGCACCCCTGGATTAGACTATTGAATTGGCAGATTTCGGACTGTCTCCTGATGATGGGTCATACATAAACCATTGACAGTCTGTCCAATAAAACCAAAAATTGGTCAACGGTTGGTCAAAACTAAAGTTTGTCACGTGGGATTTCTTCTGCCATCTGGCAGTGGGCAGTGACTGACTGTGGGTGATTTTTGCACCGCGGGCATGTATTTGCACTACTAAAACACTAGCATTAGCAATGAACTTTCATCTGTAAATTTTCAGTTATCTCAGGTTTGGTTCACACTTGTTCCAGGCTCTCTGTTGTTCAGTTTCACCTGGGGACCCAAAGGATGGAGAACCCATTCCCTAAAAAAGCGGTTACCAATGGACACCACAGGCCTCATAGACTATAATGGGGTCCGCCGGGTGTTTGTTGAATTTAGGCTAATTCTATACTAAACTGGTGAAGAGAAGCGGCGCAGTGAAATCTGTGGCAGAGTCTCGTAGGCAGATGTGAACCTCACCTAACTCTGTTCTTTTGAGACATCTCATCATTACCTCTCACCTTTGAATTCTATGCCTATATCTAATGAACGGAGAAGAGCTGCAATACCAGACACAGCCCATAGAAAATGGTGGCACTGTTTCTGGAAAAACACAGACCTGTTCTTTTAACCTCACACCACTTGTTTAACCTGAGATTCTGAATACAGATCAATGTCTTTTAAGACTTCAATCTCTTTACCTAGAAGTCTGTTGCTCTATATTTGTGAACAAGACGACAACATAAATTCACTCCGTGTACACGAGAAAATCCTTGTCGAGCAGTTAATTAGATTTGCAAATTACGAGGAAAAAACCTGATTCTATAAATAGAAAGCTCTGATACCAGATGTCTTATGTAACATTAAGTACTGTATAGCCTGACTAACACACAACTGTTAGGGAGCCTTCACACGAAGTATACGCTCCGCTCATTCTGAACTGAATTCAGAATGAGCACATAAAAACCAGCTCCCATTGACTTGAATGGGTGCCGGCATACAAGCGCTACCCGTTGAAATCAATGGGGGGCTTTTGCTTTCAATGTGATACGCACGTATTTAACTGGAGTACCCCTTTAAAGATATGCCAGACTTAAAATTCAGCATCAGTCATGGCAATAATTCTAGCCACATTAGAACTTTTTAGACCTAAATATCAGTGTTTGGGATGACTGATCATTTTTGGACACTTGTGCAGATTCACTGTGCTTTTTTAATTGGGCACTTTAGTTCTTAATGTTGATTCATGCATACAATCCCCAGAACTGAGATTCTGCAGGAACAGGGAAGATGTAAGTTTTGACCATGACCTACCTTGAATGGTGGATCCTATGTTATATAGATATAGCTATTACCTTTCATTGTCATTTCATTCCTATGACCTCTACAAAACAAACAAAGCTCACATTTACTAATATACATGGGCAGTCCGAAAATTGTCTTCTTTTGGGTTAGAATTGTGGTGCAATTTTGCCGTTTTATTCCAAATACCCTGTTCTCAGTAAAACCATGCCCCTTTGTTGTTAAAGAGAACCTTTCACCACCTCCACCAACTTCAGTTCCCTGTCGTCCTTACCAGCGGCACAATGTGGGGTATTTCGTGCCCCTGTGTGCTGGTAGGACAGGCGGAATTTTAATTAGCCATGTATTAATTTCACATGGCTTGTTCCCTTTAAGAGGGCACAGATACCTCCCCCCTGTGCGTTTTTTTCTGTCCTGTGTAAAGGATCGGACAGGTGGGGAGGACTCTGTGTCCTCCTAAAGAGAATGAGTAAGTAAGAAGTTTCAGGTACTTATCTGTTCAAGTATCTTCAATGATGCACTCTGCCCCTTGGACTTCGGTGAGGGGGAACCCTCTGCGTCGGTCCTGCAAAGAGAATGGGTAAGATTAAGGTTACCTATTTACCCACCTCCCTCCCGCAATCCTACCTCCTGTTCTCCGGCATCCAGTCCTGCTGGGCTTCGGGAGCCGCGCGCAGCCATCTGGCGTGTACGCGCGGCTCCATGAGGGGAACTTCCGGTTTCGCGGAACCTTTCCTCTGCTGTAGGAGGGTTCCGGCCGGTCGTTCAGTAGTGTGACACCGGCAACTTCCGGTTTTCGGCATTTGCCGCTCCGGGACCACGCGAACAGCAGCGTTGAACGCTAGAGGTCCTCAGGAACCTTAAGGTAGGTGCCAAAAGTAGTTGGCTCAGGGGGGGAGCGTGCCTTGAAAGGGCAAGAGTGTTATTAGGGCAAAAGGAACGGAGCTCGTTTTTTCTGACTAAGGCCACGCCCCTTCCGGGTATGGGCTGTAAAAGGGGGCAGGTTGCTTCCCTCATTGCCTGCTAGTTTAATCCCTAGCTGGTTCTGCGCTGTGGCTTGTGGTTACCGCTTCATTTGCATTTATTCTACTGCAAACTCTGCTGAAGTTTGGTAAGTGGTCTGCAGAAGCTGGGTGAGTCTCCTTATATGGTTCCTTGAATGTACTCCTCTGATGTTTCCGTATCCTATGCTTAGGTATCTGAAAGCTAGTTTCTATTTGTCATGTCTTCCTCTTCTACCCCTCCCGGGGATCAAGTGAGACGGAAGAAGTCTTCTAAAAGAAGACACCTGGCTTGCATTGAATGTGACGTTCCACTACCTGATGGTAGGTGCGGTTTTCTTTCGTCTGCTAATTCTCCCAATGGTGGGAGTATCCTGAATGTCATTGTTTTGCCTTTAGGCTATGACTGGTCACGCTGCCAGCAATGCAGGGAACCTCTGCGGGAGGAACCCGTTACCAGTGATATGGTAGCATGGGTCAAGGAGTACATGGTGAGTACGGTTGCCGCAAAGAGGGGAAGGGTCCCCTTCGGCTTCTAAGTATCCTTGTGTTTTTTGCAGGATGATTCTTTAAAAGATATCCGTACTTCACTGGCTCAGCTCACCAAGAAGCAGCGCATGGAGAGGCGGTCTGCTTCACTGCCCTCCCTGGAGCGCCTCCAGGTGGAGGAGGTGTCCATATCATCGGACGATCAGTCCTCCTGTACCAGCAGACCAATTTTCCATCGGGAGAAGACTAATAGGCTGCTGAAGGCCATCCGGTCGTGGGACCAGGTTGGCGAGGGGGAAGCCTCTGCGTCCACCTCTGGGAAGCGGAGGGTTTTCCAAGTGGACGCTTCCATGGCCAGCCTAATGGAACAAGAGTGGAAGCAGCCGGAGAAGGCTTACGTCACCACCAGAGCTTTCAAAGCAGTGTATCCGATTGATCCCTCCCAGCTGGATCGCTGGGGTCCGCCACCCAAGGTGGATTTAGCCATCTCTAAGCTTTCCCGTCGTACTGTCGTGCCCATCGATGACGGGTCAAACCTTCAGGATTTGCTTGATAGAAGAGTGGATTCAACGCTCAAGAAGGCGTATTCGTCTGCTTCAGCCCAGGTGACGGTGGGCATCGCCTCAACGGAAGTAGCTGATAAGCTTCAAGCCCGGCTGGACCGCCTGGAACGGGATATCGACTCCGGGGTCAACAGGGATGACATCCTGGCATCCATGGGGGAGATCCGTCTCGCTACGGATTACCTGAGAGAGTCAGCAAGACAGCAGGTGAAACTGGCTTCCAAGGCCATGGTCCTGAATACCGCCGCCAGGAGGCCTTTGTGGCTCAAACCTTGGCGGGCTGATGTCGCCTCCAAGTTTTCTTTGTGTTCCCTCCCCTTTCAACCTGGGAAGGTTTTCGGCCAGGGGCTGGACGACCTGATGGAGGGACTGGCTGATGGTAGAGGCAGATCACTACCACAAGCGACCAGAGGTAGAAGGCCTCCCCCTTCTAGGGGTCGAGGCTCCACGTCTCAATACAGGCCTCAACAGGGTAACCAGAGACGCCCCAGATACCGTCCGAAGGGGGCGGGTCGGGGGATCCCCAAGGAGGACCCTAAGAAGAAGGGGTTTTGAGGAGACGCCGCTCTCTGTGACCAGCTCTCCCGTAGGAGGGCGCCTTTCAAATTTCCTTGTGGCATGGCATCTTCACATTCTGGACCCATGGGTCCTTCAAGTTGTTCAGCGAGGATACGCAATAGAGTTCTCCCATCCTCCTGTGGATCGTTTCATCACCACGCGGGTTTTACCAGCCCTACAACAAGACTGCCTGGAGGCTTCCGTCGCAGAATATCTCTCAAAGGGGGCCCTGGAAAGGGTCCCTCCTTCAGAAGTGGGACAAGGAGTTTATTCACCCGTGTTCTTGGTTCCAAAGTCCACAGGAGAGTGGCGGATGATTATAGATCTTCGGTTCCTCAACCTCTTCATAAAGGAAAAACCTTTCAGGATGGAGTCCATAGACTCAGTAACCAGTTTCCTATTGCGCGACGAGGTCATGGTCACCCTGGACCTGAAGGATGCCTACTTACATATCCCCATCTTCCCGCCACACAGGAAATATCTACGTATAGCCGTTCTTATGGCTGGTCACGGAGAGCACCTACAATTCACTGCTCTGCCATTCGGCATATCGTCAGCTCCGTATGTATTCACCAAGATGGTCGCACCAGTTGCCGCCGCTCTCAGACTTCAAGGCCTCTTCGTGGTTCCCTACCTCGACGACTGGCTTATAAAAGCTCAGTCTACTTCAATTCTCCATCACCACCTCCAGATAGCCATCACCTTCCTCCAGGAGTTAGGTTGGCTGATCAATTGGGAGAAGTCAGAAATAGTGCCATCCACCCGGAGGAAATTCCTAGGGTTTGTTCTGGATTCCCAGAGCATGCAGATTTTCCTATCTCGTCCAAGGCGAGCAAAAATAGAAGCTTCGGTTCGGGGCCTTCTCAGGTCCCGATGGATCACCATTCGCACCGCCATGCGGGTCCTAGGCCTGATGTCTTCTTCAGCCAAGGCGGTCCCTTGGGCTTTATGGCACTTGCGTCCCCTTCAGATGGAAGTGTTGAGAGCCTGGAACGGATCTCCACGGGGACTGCACAGGAAGATCTGCCTTTCTCCCGGTACCCGTCTTTCCCTCAGATGGTGGAGACACCTGAAAGACGGAAGGTCCTCGGTTCAACCTCGTTGGACCCTGTTGACAACAGATGCGTCCCATTCGGGATGGGGAGCCCACCTGGACGGCAGGACTGTCCAGGGTCTGTGGAGGAATCTAGAGGTAGGAACCTCCAACCTGAAGGAGCTAAAAGCAGTTTATCTGGCACTGAAGTACTTCGCCCCTTTTCTCGAAGGGAAGGCAGTCAAGGTCCGGTCAGACAATATGACGACGGTAATATACTTGAACAAACAAGGCGGCACCAAGGTCCCAGCCCTACTGAGAGAGGCGAACTTGATCTTTACGTGGGCAGAGAAGAATCTGACCCACCTATCCGCTGTTCACATCAAGGGCTCCCTGAACATAGTAGCGGATCAGTTGAGTCGGGGTATCCCTGTATCAGGAGAATGGTCTCTCAATCAAGACATATTCCATCAGATTGTCCAAACATGGGGCCTTCCGGATGTCGACCTCATGGCAACCCGACTCAACGCCAAGGTGGAAACCTTCTGCTCTCTGTACCAGGAGGACAATGCCTTGGCAGTGGATGCCCTGTCCATCCCATGGAGGTTCAGGCTGATATACATTTTCCCTCCAGTTTCCATCATACCCAAGGTATTGATGAAAATCAGACAGGACCAAGTCTCGGGAATTGCCATAATCCCGTTCTGGCCGAAAAGGACTTGGTTTGCCCAGCTCATGTGGATGAGTCAAGGCAGGTATTGGAGGCTTCCCCCCCTCCCAGATCTGGTGACACAAGGAGAGCTGAGACACCACGATCTGAGGAGATTCAATCTGACAGCCTGGAGGTTGACCAGTCCCTATTAAGGAATAGAGGACTGTCTCAAGGCGTCCTAAGGACTTTAGCCAGCGCCAGAGCCACCTCGACCAATAAGAATTACCGTAGAATCGGTAATATTTTCCAGGCCTGGTGCACGGATCACGAAGTGGACTCCTCCGATCCCCCTGTGAGGGCGATCCTGGATTTCCTTCAGGACGGCCTAGACAGAGGGCTTGCAGCTTCTACCCTGAAGGTACATGTAGCCGCTTTGTCCGCCTATCTGGGGAGGCGGTTGTCTCAGGATCCTTTAGTGAGCACCTTTATCAAAGGGGCAACTAGGCTGAGACCAGCAGTTTCTGCTCCTGTCCACCAATGGGACCTCAACAAGGTCCTAACGGCACTTTGTGTTGCTCCATTCGAACCCCTGGAGGAGGTGGATCTAAAGTGGCTGACCTATAAGGTATCTTTTCTCCTCGCTATCACCTCGGCAAAAAGAGTAGGGGAGCTTCAAGCACTCTCATCTGAAGCTCCTTACATTGCCTTCTTTGAGGACCGTGTTCAGTTGAGATTTCTGCCAGGATTCAGGCCGAAAGTTTCTTCTAGGGCGAACGTGAGTCAGCTCATTTGCTTGCCAACCTTTTTTCCCATGCCCACTTCCCCTGAGGAGGAGAAGTGGCATACCCTAGATTTAGTCCGGAACCTGCAGATTTATCTTCAGCGCACACGCGCTTTCAGGAGATCTGAGAACTTGTTAATAAATTATGTAGGTAGCCATAGAGGCCGCAAGGCTTCTAAGGCCACCATCTCTCGCTGGGTAAAGGAAGCAATCAAGTTGGCGTTTGTGAGTCAGAATTTACCTCCGCCGACCGTCCTAAAGGCCCACTCGACGCGGGCAGTCTCGACCTCTTGGGCAGAAGTCAAGGCTCTCACCTTGGACCAAATTTGTGCGGCAGCATCCTGGTCTTCAGAGTTGACCTTTGTGAAGCACTACCGACTTGATCGGTATGGCTCAGAAGCTACTGCCTTCGGGCGCACTGTATTACATTCGGCTTGTGTTTAATCTCCCACCCTTATGGGGATTACTTGCTATTTCCCCACATTGTGCCGCTGGTAAGGACGACAGGGAACGAAGGATTATGTAGATAATCTTGTTTCCCTTAGTCCTAACAGCGGCACAAGGATTCCCCCCCTATTGTTGTTTATTTTGGAATGTATGTATTATTACTTGTTATTTACGCACAGGGGGGAGGTATCTGTGCCCTCTTAAAGGGAACAAGCCATGTGAAATTAATACATGGCTAATTAAAATTCCGCCTGTCCTACCAGCACACAGGGGCACGAAATACCCCACATTGTGCCGCTGTTAGGACTAAGGGAAACAAGATTATCTACATAATCCTTCGTTCTTTGCATCCTTTAATAGGATCCAATTCCTATGCAGTTTGGATTTTTCCTCCAGCCTCCACCATTCCTGAGCAATCAGTGCAGTTAATTTTGTTGCCTGATAAACTAACTAGACTCTCTAATAGCAAGTGGGTGGTTTCGTGCAGGAACAGGTAAGGGTGTGTGACTCAGAACTGAAATCAGAAGCAGACAGTGTAAGAGCTTGGGCTCACACCTTGTACGCTCCTGCCTGATACCACCCACTTGACATTAGTGGGTCTAGTTAGCTGATCAAGCATCAAAACCAATTGTACAGATTGCTCAGAAATGGCGGGGGCTAGAGAAAAACTTCCAACTGTGCTGGCCTCAGGGATTAAATGAGGTTCAGTTTGCGGGGCTGGTTAAAGGTCCTCTTATTCCTTTTCCAAGCAAGTTGGAAGTCATTTGTTCTAAAACTAGATGTACTAAAATGTAGCAAATTTGTAACAAATTTTGTTGCATTTATACTAAGGCCAAGTTACAACCGCAATAGTAAAGTTGCCCCAAAGTATTACTCTATTTTGAAACTTAGTAGCCAGAGGGAAACCAGTAAGATTCAATTATTTTAAATATAAATTTAGATAATAACATTATTGTAAGCTAAGTAGGGGGTCAGCAGAAAGAGGACGGCCCCTTTAAGTGAATTGTATTGCCAAGATAATGGATTCCCCTATAACTTTAAGGCTCTGTATTATGTTGTGTCCTCTCCGACACGCTTTACGGAAGTGCATTTGCCGGGTAACAATATTTTCAACACTACTGTTCCACCAATTAGATGTTTTAGTGGGTTCCATTTATCAGTCGCGCTCCAGGTCCTGGCAGTCATCAGTCAGTGCTCAGGCTATTAGTCACAACCATGCAGACCTTGTTCTCAATCATTTGATCTCCACTCACTGCTGTTATGTTCTCAAAAATGACTATTTTAAAGATTATTCTACAGTGTATAGCACAACACCGGGTAACTAGACCAAAGGGAGAAAAATAGCACTTCCCTCTTCTGTCTGAATTTCTAACTTTCCTTAGCCGGAGAAACCACAAGAGAGGAACAATAACCCGAGTTCCTTAAATTAATGATATTTCTACTTGACCACATCTTAATAAGCCAAGTGAGCCAGGCAAGATATCCTTTGTGTGCACAGACGAGATGTCATTTCAATCAGGCGGCGCGACGAAACATTGTAACAGATTGGCAAAGTACAGCTGGAGAATGTAAATACCGATGTACTTCTACGTTGCAGCTGGACTTATATTTGTCGTTTTATTTATTTTTAATTATGTTAGATTTGGCGCAACTGTTTCCTTCCGCGAAAATAAAATGGCTTTATGACAAGCTGTGACCATGGTGATATTTTTTCTGGTGGAATTTCGTCAGATTATTGACTCAGAAGCGATAGATAGGCTTTATAATAAATGCCGATTACATAGCAACCGTCGGCGAAAGGGATCCAACCCAACGCGTTTGTTTTAACGTAGGAGCCAGGGGTTGGAAAGCTCAGAACCTGTTGATATTGTAAATAGACTCTCTTATTAATTATTGTATTCCGGTAACAAGATAAAAGCAAAGGTATGAAAAGCATTCGGATAATGACTATGTTTATCCTCTAAGCGTACAAGGGGAATGGAATGAAATGCTGGGGCGCGCGTTGCTAGCGAGATAGAAGCCGTAGCCTCAATGAACTCAACTTGACTTTCTTAGGATACATTTTTTACATTTAGAAAAGATTACTAAAAGGATTGTTTAATTCTTAATCTGTATCTTTATCACAGTTGGCGATACCCAAATGGATCCCGAGCCTGTCTACTGCAAAGGATGTAACACTGTAACAAAAATGTACTGAGAATATGGATATTATTTTCTTCTGCTGAGATAGCACCAACATACTCCACAGTGCAGTACATAGTCTCTTATCACCCACATTGATCTCCGTCCCCACTGCGACCCATAGTCAAACTTTTATTATCAAAGATAGTTTATTAAACCTTTTACAGATTTATAGTTTTAGCACAATAAAGAATTATGGAACTCTTAGGTCCAGTTCACATCTGTGCAGGAGTCTCTTACTTGGGGACCCCCCTGAATAGAAACCTAATCCACATAAACCCAAGGGCTCCTAGACTATAAAGGGGTCCGTGTGGTTTCCACACAAAATAAGTGAAGATAAAAGTGCTGCTTGCAGCGCCTTTCTCTCTGCACTTTTCATGCAGAGGGGGAACAGAATGACCCCAACACAGAATGTGAGTGTTAGGATGGGGTCCCGCAGGTTTCCCTTCTAGCACACAGCGCCACCTGTGGATCAACCCAGCTCTCGCCCTCGGCGTCGTGCAGTGGGATGTGTGGAGTCTAAGTCCCATTCTCTCCCTACTGAGCATGCTCGGACCTATTGGAGCCGCTTGGATACTAAGTCCCATTTTGCCCATACTGAGCATGTTCAGTGAAGTTATGGCCACCGCCCTGTGGGCGGGGGCTTGCTTTTTTATAGTGTGAGCCGACGCCCGCTGGGTGCTCACACTTTGACTAAATAACGTTGAGACAGGAGGTCGGGACTAGGTTCCAGTGAGGCAGGTTGTCAGATTAAGTATCTAGGATAGGATTCCTTGGCACTGCCGGTGGGGACCTGAATAGCCTATTGAACTGTCCAGTAACATTGTAGCTCCAAGCTGTTATGGAGTCCTTTATGTTTCTGACCAGGGGTGACAGTTAACCTCTGGCAGCTTTTCCTGTGTACAGGGTGAAGCATGTGCTAGAGTCTATCTCTTTGCTGGAAGTTCGCAGAAGACTAATGCAAGGCTTCATTTGGTTTCGCCCAGCAGCTTCACACAGGTGCACTTTCCCAGTGAGGTTAACTGGTGAGAGTTTGTTGCAGTTTGTTCACACTAGAACCGCACAAACACCACTGCCAGTGTAGTTAACTAGTGGTTAACATTTCAGGCACACGGCTGCCCCCCTGGGGCCTGTGGACCTCACTGCAGTGTCTTGCAGTCTAGCGGTTCTGTCAACATTTAAAACTATTATTTGCATATATATATATATATATATATATATATATATATATATATATATATATATAGACAGAACCGTCAAGGATAACACGGTACAAGGATATTTTTTCTTTAACAGAACCGTAACAGTGAGTCAGGCCTTATATATGTTGTATTGCTTAACCCAATATTTTAAAGGGATATTTTAGGCTAAATAATTGATGACCTAGCCTTCGGATATCCGCCCATTTCAGACAGCTGATCCATAAGGGTCCTGCATGTCAGACTCCCACAGACCTTCAGTTGATGTCCTATCCTATTGCTAGCTCATCTGTCTAAAAGTCCCCATTAAAAATAAATGCATGCGTAGAATAGTGGGTGTTGGACCAACCAATCTGATGTCACTGGCCTGCTAGGCACATTGGGGGGGCTCAGTCAATCCAATCTTTTCACTTTTCAATCCATGTTACATTCCAGTTGAACAAAGCCCTCCATTGAAACCTACATTTGTAAACTTTTACAGGGCGTATAGAATAAATAACTCAGATTGAACATGGTGCCACATGGCGTGACCTTTCATTTATTATTGTGTTTTTATGAACTATTCATTAAGCAAATATTCCCGAACACGAAAAGCGCATTGCGTGCCACAAACTTGAATGGGGTATCATTGTTCCTTCATTACTAAGGTAATGGAATGACAAAGTACACTACATTTACTATTACAAACGTGTCATTGAAAATCATCTCATTAGGAACGGCTCCACTCTGTGATAATTGATGAGTAAACACAATCAGGAGCACGGCACATATTAATCCATTGTATGTATACTTGCTGACAGTTTTCATATTGCAAATTGTCAACAATAATTCGGCTCCATTCTTTCAGCTCCAACTCCTAAATGTTTAATGGCACTCTACGTCGTGTGATTGCCCATTCAATATCTCCTACCCATGGGCTCCCATTCACGGAATCTGCCGCGTTTGCTATAGTTGGTTAACTCATACTTACTGTTTTTAATTATTAAAAGTAACAAAACAGAACAGCTGGAAAACGTTGTATTCCCCGGCAGCGCCGTGTTGATTTTAATCTGCGCTGAGACGAGAGGAGTGGGTGGTAAAGGTTGATTTAGAGAAAGGGATTTAAAACAAAACAAAAAAAGCAAAAAAAAAAATAAATAAAAAATTGCAAGAAAAGGTAGAAAAAGCCGGATCGGGGCATCATTAGTGATAACTGTAGCAGTCCAATTCTCGAGAGACAGGACATCACCTCTAGGGGTAAAACGTGCAAGTGATTTAGTTGCAGTGATAACTTGCCGCTTGGCCTTTAGCGGTCTGCAAACTATTTCTCATTTAAGATAAATATATTCTCCATTGTCTGAACTGGGTCAGATTATTTCACTGGAAAAGAAAAGCGTGTTACATAGGCTCTCAATACACCGGGACCAGACTGTGGATAAAGATTGCATCGCCCGGGGCTATCATGGATAAAAGTGACTTAAATTAACAATTATGCACATAACATGTTCATATCACATTGTCTAATATCTCTTGCAGGAATAATAAAATGCTTTGCAAATTAGCTACCTAGAAGTTTTTGGCATGCTCAACCATTCTGTAGCCCGAGGTGGAATATGAAACCGTACTCCCCTGATCCCGTATACTGTATAAACAACATAAATAATCATACTGTACGTGAGATGGAAAACTTTATTAAAGCCATTATATTTAACGACCTTCCCTCCCTCATGGATGGTAACAGGGACGGTCCAGAATCTGGAAAGCTCGGCTGGTTGTTCCGAGTGCCACAGCTGTCTGCAGGTCGTAGATGGTATTTCACTTCATTTGCAGCCCCAAGGAACAGATGCAACCAATACTGAAAGGTTGTCTTTAACCCCTTTCATAGGACATCAAGGTCCTCAGATAAATAAAGGGGTATTAAAACACCACTGTACACCACAAGGAGGGGAGTATAAGTGAGTATAATTTTTGTATTTTTTTACACCTCCCTGGGCCTCCACTTGGGTTGAGTGATTGGGATTGGAAAAGATCGGATCCCGATTTGCGATTGAGCAAAACACGATCAGGATCGGCTGGAAAATGATCGGAGATCGGATTTTGAAATCTCAACCTTAAAAGTGACTTTTCCCATAGAGAAGCATTGACTAGGGTTGAGCGATCGGGATCAGGAAAGATTGAATCCCGATTGAACAAATTTCATAATCGCGATTGGGATTGGGACTGGCTGGAAAATGATCGGACATCGGATTTTAAAATTGATCCTGAAATCTCAAGATCGGGTCAACCCTAGCCTCCACCCATTCTGTAGAGACTCCAGACTATAATAACTTCACTCTCGGTTCTATGTGAACTTGTTTGACCTGAAACGAATCAGGGACCTAAGCTACCCGAACCCAAAACTCCTTGCAGATGTTGTTCTTGGCAGGATTTGAACCCAGGACTCCAGCGTTGCAGTGCTAACCACTTCGCCACCCTGTTGCCCCTACATTTTTTACTAGTAGGAAGTTAAAGATCTGCAAAGGTAAGGGTAAGCGTATGTTCACACAGCGGAAAATGAAGAGGAATTCATCTTCATTTTCCACTGTTGCCGTAGTCTAGTCGCGATGGGATGCCGATACAGTGCATTGGCATTCCATCGTGGTGTCCTACTCCTGATTAGGCTTGGATGAATGGGAGTCTCGAGCTGTGGACCCCTTGACTGAATCAGCCACGGTATCTGCGACAAGATCGAACAGGGTGCTTCTTTTTTCCGTGCCCTTCTGGGAGGCAAAATCCACGCCAAACTCCAACCTAAATGTTGTCATTTTTGAAGTTCCACCAATGCAAAATCAGCGTCAAACTCTTCTAATACAGAAGCCGTATAAAGAACAACTTCTTAGTTTCTTTGTTTTCTTAATTGACGTCTTTGGTCCTCTCTCCAGTATCTGCTCCGGCTCTCGTCTTCGGTGTACACAAGGATACCACGATTACTAGAATAAAGCGCAGCCATGAATATAAAAAGAATCCCGAATTTTTATTTATAAAATACATTACAGGGTTCAATTATATTTAAATCGACACGGATTATTATATATTTTCTTTCATTTCTGAGCACAATTGCGCCCTTGTTGCTTATTTCCTTGGTAGACGAAGAGAAGGAAAACAATAAAAGAAGAAATGCAATGTAAATATAATATTATAATGTGGCATTATTTACTGTTGGATCTCTATCATACATTGCTTTCATTTTGAAGGCTCAAGAGTAAAATAAAACTAGTTTGATGTATCTTAGTATTAAGACCAAAGCAGGGAGTAAAATTACAATGCGAAGTAAAAATGCTTTGGAAAAAGTAATGAAACAGCATGTAATGAAAATTTAGTCTTGCAGAAAAAAACAAGAAGGCAAGCAAGCAGGCAGCGCTGGATTTTATGATCTATTTGTCTCATTTTATATGTCCTTTAAAACAATGAAATTTTGACAGTGATCATGGCTGCTGGTATATAAATCATCTTCTTCATGGAAAATTATTAAAATTAGCTGCGTCTTGTTCTCACAGCTGCTGATATTTGTAGGGGGGTTTTATGCTCTGAAATTGGAACTGAAGATAGACATGGAATATAAAAATCCGGGGCAGGGGCGTAACTTGTGGGGGTCACATCGGGGCCCGGGAGTCTTAGGGCCCCATAAGCACTGGCATCGGGATTGAGATTGCAGCTTCCATCTGGCCCATAGGCCAAGGGGACCCACCGATTACTCTAACCACACTAGGGTGGATGAAACTCCTTAGCATCCAGAGCCTTCACTATCAGGGATGAGGTACAAATGATTGCACCGGGGCCCACAAGACTTTAGTTATGTCACTGGGACCCAGTGCAAGATTTGTAGCAGGATCCCCCCCCTACTGTGTAATACTTATAATACTTGCAATGGGGGCCTACTAGTATGCTGCACAGCTATGTATCACGTGGTATTGGTTAATTGCACTTGAGAAAGGGCTCTTGAAGGCAAAAATGCGTTGTGTGATCTGTTGATAAAAGATTTCTTAACTATAGCATATGTATGAGCCAGTGAGCGCAGAGATATTGTCGTAGACCTTTGATCTTCCTTCACCCATACTTATAATACTGGTACCTTGCTAAAAATATGCAAATCTATTCTCCTGGATGGAATTAGGAGAACGGAGTGCACTCTGTACACCACCCTATAGAGGGCAGCATCCTTAACATCATGAACGACTCAGTTATAAAGTCTGACTTTATAACTGAGTCGTTCATGATGTTAAGGATGCTGCCCTCTATAGGGTGGTGTACAGAGTGCACTCTGTTCTCCTAATTCCATCCGGGAGAATAGATTTGCATATTTTTTACCCATAATCCCTAGCAGAGCAGGAATGACTTGTAAGTCTCCGTACTGCCTATGTAGGCACACGCCCTCCCTAATGTGGACGAGTGTCCCCATACCCTGGTATCTTGCTATGCAGCCGAGGGGAAAAGAGCTGAGACTATTACCTTTTGAGCACCTTAAATTCTGGCAAAACCCCCCACTTTTGATAAGTGATAAGCATTTGATCCTTAGTAGTCCAAATGCTGGTTCCCCTCCATCAACACAATAGGTGTCCCCTGGCTCCCGTCTGAATGGGGTCACAATGGGGCATGTACTCTATACCTATAGATAGGTGTTGCACTCTGCTACCTCCAACAGTCCTATAGAGATGGATGGTGCATGTTGACTGCATTGAAACGGAGGACACAAGACCCCAGTTCTCACGATTGTAGAAGTTCAGTGTTGTTTGTGCGAATCCTTTGATTTTTAGGAGTACAATAAAATCCAATTTAGAAAAGTATATGTCTAAACTGTATACAGGCTTCTCTCTATATAGCTATACATACACAGGGCTGTGCACAAGTTTTTGGAATTGTTCCAAAATAGCAGTGTTATAGTTTATTTTTGCCAATTGACTCAATTAAATAAATGAAGAAAAGAGAAACGTAAACCCATCAATATTTGGTGTGACCATCATTTGGCTTCCATCAGTTCTTCTCGGGACTTGCAGATAGTTTTTGTAGGACCTCGAAAGGGAGGTTGTTCCCACCATCTTGGTGAACTAAGCATAGATCTTCTGTGGATGTTGACTTTGATCCAATCTGTCTCTCTCTTCATGTCCTCCAAGACAGACTGGATGATGTTAAGATCAGGGCTCTGTGTGGCCGTATCATCACTTCCAGGACTCCTCCTCCACAATCGCACCAAATATTGATGGGATTTAGATTTTGTTCATTTTGTCAGTTGGTAAAAATAAACTCAACGCCATTTCTGAAAGGATATATGTGAGCTTGACAGATATATATATATATATATATATATATATATATATATATATATATATATGAATGATATGACCTTAGATGTGAATTGGACCTACCACAAAGAGATGGATGAAACGCCTTGCAGGACACCAGGGGAGAGTTCGCAGCAGAAGACTCTGTGATCTATCTTCCTTTCTGGAAGTAGAAGAAACCTCGACCAGTCACAGGCAGACATCAAAAGTGCTGTATTCCATATGACTAGTATC